>NW_006433941.1:3307896-3365729 GCF_000325575.1 Pteropus alecto
AAAGAGCTAAAGATAACAAATGTGTAAACCTGAGTGATTATGAACATGGTATACTGTTAACATATGATTGAAAAGTGAGATGGAGGAAGAAACAGGGTGGTGAGGATGAGCATGTTTTTGGATATTAATGGGAAATCCAGGTGGTTATTCCAGCAGGTAGTTGGAAAGACAAGTCTCTGGATCTTAGGAGATTTAGGAGATGGAGTATGAGTCTAGTAAAAATAATACGAATGTTAAGGCCAGAGCGAGCCTTGGGAAATTCATATAGTAAAGGATGATGGGGAAAAGGCAGTCCCCAGAAGGAGAGCCAGAATAGGGAGGGATATTAGGAAAGTGTGAAGTCCTTAAAACTAAGTTGAGAGGGATATAGAAACAATTATCCACGGTGTGTGTCAGCTGCAGTAGAAAGAGTAATGCAATAAGAAAAGGTCATTTGATTTTGCAGTTTTTAAGTCATTGAAGATTTTTGACACAATCTCTTTTATAGAAGGCTGTAGCAGTAGCCAGATTGGGAAGGGAAAAAGAAGGGAGAGAGCTACATGGTAACTTCAGGGGTAGTTTATAACTGAAGGGGAAATACTTGCATTTTGGGGGAGGTGGGGAACTAACTTGGTAAGCCACAAACAGGTCTTTACTTGAAGTAGATAAGATTAAAAAAAAAATCACCTTCCATTAAGCAAGAATAGTTGAGTCTTTGAATATTGCCATCTCTTTGATCAATTTTTTTTAAAAAGTACATTAAACACCTTGCTTTTAAATATAACAACCCTGGGAGATGTGGTGTTCCAGGATTACATATAGTATTATTGCTGTTGATAGTTATGACCATTTATTATTGTTTTTCCGAAGTCCTTGAGACTATGAAAAGCACTTTATAGCTTGAAGGACATTTAGCCTTAATAGTAGCAAACACCTATGGTGCTTACTATGTTCCAAGCACTGTTCTGAGCATTATATATAAATTGACTTCTTTAATTCTCACAATAGCCCTATGAAATATACTATTATTATCCTCATTTTACAGATGAGAAAAACTGAGATCCATGGCAGTATGGTTGCTTGTCCAAGGTCATCACATGTATAATAAATTGTAGAGCTCTGGTACAAACCCAGACAGCCTGACTCCACAGACCATTTTCCTAACAAAAAGGCCATAATGCCCTGTTTGTACAATGTTGTATAGATTAATGCCACAGAAAGGGTATCTGTCATGGAGAGCATCTGTTTCAGCTTCTTCATTTCACAGAGGAGAAAACTTATGTTGGAGCAAGGGCCAGAAATCCAGGACTCCTACCTTTCGGTGTACCCCACTGCTTCTGGATTGTGGGTTAAGGAGTTTTCTGCTGCCATTTACTACTTCCTCAGAGAGTGTTCTTGTATCCAAGTCAAATGATTTGAAATGTGTTTAAATTTTAAGTCCATTTGTCTATGGCCATGCCACCCTGAACAAATCTGATTCCGTCTGATCTTGGAAGCTAAGCAGGGTCGGGCCTGTTTAGTACTTGGATGGGAGACCGCCAAGGAAGACCAGGTGCTATAGGCATAAAAAAAATTTTAAAAATTAAAACAAAACAAAACAAAACAAAAAACCAAGAGATTGTAAGCTGACAAGGTCCTTACAATCTCTGAGGCCAACCAAGGGTTGCCTCACCTTAACAAGAGAAGATTCATCTGTATTTGCAGCTGCTCCCCAGTGCTAGCATCACCACCTTAGCTCCACTTCAGATCATTAGCATTAGGCATTAAATTCTCATAAGAGCACTGGTCCCTAGTGCCAAATAGTTTGGAGACCAGTGCATTAATGAATAAAACAGGCTTTTTGAAGTATCTTAATTTGCGTCAGTCAAAGCTTGTTAAAATTGGGCATGACAGAATTTTTGATAAAATTTATCTTAGTAACTGAGGGTTTGGGTAGTTTTATTTAATTTCTTTTTTCTTTTTTTTTAATTAGAAATATTGCCTAGTTTTTTTTTCTTTCTATTTTTTTATTGTTATGGTGACATTGGTTAATGAAATCCAGTAAGTTTCAGGTGTACAACTTAACAATAAGTATATATATATTATAGATAGATAGATAGATAGATAGATATAGATAGATAGATAGATAGATAGATAGATAGATAGATTTCATGTGTTCACCTCCCATAGTTAATTTTTCCTGTCACCACATATTTGACCCCTTTTACCCCATCTACCTCCCTCTCCCACCCTCTGGTAACCACTAGTCTATTGTCCGTGTCCATGAGTCTCTGTTTGTCCTGTTCATTTGTTGCTTTTAGGTTTATATCCCACATATAAGTGATGTTATGTGTTTTTCAACTTTTTCTGTCTGGGTTATTTCGCTTAGCATGATTATCTCGAGATCCATCCATGTTGTCACAAATGGCATTATTTCATCTCTTCTTATGGCTGAGTAATATTCCATTGTATATATTTACCACAGCTTCTTTATACATTCATCTATCTTAGGACACTTAGGTTGCTTTCATGTCCTGGCCACTGTGAATAATGCTGCTATGAACATTGGCGTGCAAATATCTTTATGGATATGGGTTTTCAATTTCTTTTATTCAATTTCTATTTAAATAATTTTTAAATAATTTTCTATTTAAATTTTTAAATAATTTTCAAAGCTGCCTTCTTTGATATATATATACTTTTAAATCACCCAAAATTTTCATTCACTTTTGTTTCCAGAGATAATACCAAGGAAAAGGACAAGACAGAAAGTACAGTAGAAGAAACTGAGGAGAGAGAGCAGGCCATGCCCCGGGGACGAAAGACTGCCAATAGTCAGGGCCGCCGAAAGGGCCGGATCACCAGGTCTATGACAAATGAAGCTGCTGCTGCCAGTGCTGCAGCTGCAGCTGCCACTGAGGAGCCCCCACCACCTCTGCCACCACCACCTGAACCCAGTAAGTGGACAGCTTAGAGTGAGCAGGCCAACATTTTGTTTGGAATTCTGTGTCAGTGCTAGGGCAGGGCAGGAGAGATCTCTTGATACTCACAACCTAGAAATAATCAGAAAGTCTAGCTTTACATTTTTTAAACTTTAATATGAAAGTTTTTTGAAAAAGAACAGCAGCCCCAATTTTGCTACCTTAATATTAGCTGTTTTTCTTTTTACTTACATAATCCTAGTATACATGCTACTTTGTTTTCTGCTACTTTAACTGGTCATATATAATGAATATTTTCTAACTTCTAAGTGATCTCCCATTTTTACTTTTGATGGCTGTGAACCATTGGCATTGTGTTGTCCCCCGAGACATAATTTCCTAAACTATTCCCTATTGCTGAATGATTAGGCTATATCCTTCACCCCCTTTAAACTAATACAGATAGCACTGTAATTAAAAAAAACTAAAAACATACCATTTTTTTTTGTTAAATTATTTATTAATGAGAATAAATTCTTAGACAAGGGAATATTGAGACTAAGAGTCCAAGCATTTTTCTGTTACTAAGTATTATCTCAGTTTATAAAGGGATTATGTTAATGATGAGTACCACCATTGGTGGTTTAGTGGTACCTATTTTGCAGTTATGTTAAGTATGAAAGAAAACGGGAATGGCAAGAAGATTGTGAGGGAAATAACTAGACAAGCAGATGGGGGCAGATCATATTGGGCCTTGTTTTAACTATATCATACTTTTTACTTACAAAGTGAGCTTACAAAGGTTTTTAAATAGAGGAATACTTTGATTAGATTGGTGTTTAGAAAGATAATTCTGATGACAGTTGTGGTCAAGTTAGAATTAGGGATGGAGGAAGAAGAACCAGCTAGAAAGGCATCATTATGCATATAGTGGCTCAGGCAAGGAGGGAATAGATTCAGGAGATTAGAATTGACACACATTGGATGTGAGTGGTAAATGGGAGGAAGGATTCAAAAATTAGTCTGAGGATCCTATTAATAATTTGAGTGACTTGGTGGATGATAGTACTATTAATTGAGAAGGGGAATATAGCAAGAGCTCATTTCAGGACTGTAGGTCTCAATTTTTTTTCTCAAGTAAAAGAAAAAGTATTTAGTTCATGATTAACCTGTGTTTACTAGAGGTCAGGCACTGAGGATGAACATAAGAGTCTCCAAGAGTGAAGAGGAGATGGAGGTTCAGAGAACAGGAGAGAAGTGGGCTTGGACCAGAAGGTGGAGGGTTGTTTCTTCCTTTGACACTTCCACAGACGAAAGATGGCAGTTCTAATATGTGGGAACGCACTGGGTGAGGTGGGACTTCTTAGAAAATAAACTAATGGTGTTCAGACATATAAAGATGGAACTTTAAAGAACATTGAGAAAGATCATAACACTTAGAGGTGTTGAATTTTCCCCTCTAGTTTGGTGGGGGAAAGGCCGAGACTATCCTGTTTCCATAGTTTCTGTCACCAAATGCTTTAAACAGGCTTTATGTCAGATAAATAGGTTATAGATTATATGGTTGGTTCCATATAATCTGTAAATGAAGGTTTAACTTAATTTTTCTCTGCCTTATTGGGTTTCTTTTAGTTTCTACAGAACCTGTAGAAACCTCTAGATGGACAGAAGAAGAAATGGAAGTTGCTAAAAAAGGTAAATATAGTTCAGGTTCTTTTTGTTTTTAGGGTTATTAGTAATGAGTGAGATAGAGCTAATTTTGGGGGTGGGGGAAGTCTTCCACAATGATAAATAGAATTTAGAAATAGGAGGGTTTTTTTTGATGGTGTGGTATTTTATAAGGTACTCCAAGTGTGCTTACTTTTTGAGGGATTTAAGATTTCCTCTTCAGTTTTATTTTGAATTCATTTTATTAGAAAGCAAGTAGGCTATATTCACTTTTCCAGAATAGTTGTGATTAAATGCTTTGAAAGTCGTTTTGGAAGGTATTTTATACAAAGTCTAAATTTTTATTATTTAAAAGTTGCATTTGATAGAGTGGTAAATACTTTGTCAATTTTCATTTGGTAAGGGATTTGATTATAAACTAGTAAGAAATTGCACCTTGATTCAGTGGGGAGAGTATGAACTTTGTTGTCAGATAAAATTTTGAATCCTTTCTCTGCCACTTTCATAGCCATGCGGCCTTGGTCTTATTCTGGAACACTGTAGATCTTGTATTTTTCTATTGTTGTTAATTGATATAGTAATAAATTGAACTAAACTTTCTAATAAGATAAATAACTGGTTTATAAATAAAGAGTAATTTACTTTTTAAATAAAATAATTTTGAGAAAGATTAGTTAAAAATTTACCTTGTAGTTCTTGAGAGAAATTATTGTAGTTTAACCTTTTAGTGATACATAGAAAGATTTACTTTCTATTTAACAGGTAATGAGTGATACATTTAAAATCATATAAACCAACTTTACCAAAAATACAGCAGTTTAAAATGTTCTGTCTTTTATTTGAGGTTTTCCATAATTAGAAAATTTGTGATTTGTCCTGATTACATGTATAAGTTTTTAATGATTCACATTCTCATCTCATGGTGAAATGACTAGATATTAGCTATAACATAGGGTGATCTTTTTCAGGTAAACATATTTACATACACTGTTTAGTCACCACTCTTTTCATCTCTTATTCATTATATCAGGCAAAATTTATAAGTGATCTTTCAGTTATCATTATTAAGGAAGCTGCTAGTTTTAACCTTGGAAAACTGATGCTTTCCTATAAATTCTTAAATTTGTACTGGAAATTCCAGCTTAGGTACAACTGTATCTAAAGTAAATCTCTGTCTATTTAGCTCTTATATATACATATGCATTTATATACCTGTATTCCTTGCACATGTGTTTTTGTGTGTTTGTGTATGCGCATATATATTATTTCATTAAAGAAATGTCACATAGCATAGGCTTCTGTGATACATTGTATTACAACAGATTTTTTTTAAGTGTTCGAGCTATTACTCTGTGTTCAGTATTGTCTTAGCCCTCTGGGAGATACACAAAGATAAGGTATTCATTAATGAGCATGTTTTAAATTTGGGTAGAAAAATAGAGCTATCAATGAGTTTTGTGTCAACACATATTTCAGTAAGTATTCAAGTATAAATAAATTTTCAATTATCAATAAATAATTGGAAACACTTTTATTGTTAATGATTGTGAATACAGTAATTAAGTTTGTTTTATTATTTCTCTTGTTTGCTTTATCAGGTTACTGTTCAATTAAAATTTGGTTTGTTTTTAAAATATAGGTCTAGTAGAACATGGTCGTAACTGGGCAGCAATTGCCAAAATGGTGGGAACTAAAAGTGAAGCTCAGTGTAAAAACTTCTATTTTAACTATAAAAGGCGTCACAATCTTGACAACCTCTTGCAGCAGCATAAACAGAAAGTAAGTATATCAGGAGTGGTGAATCTTTTTACTTACAGTTTTTTGTTTGTTTTTTTGAGCTTCAGAGATTGGTTTTGAAACTTTTTTGTATATTGTATTTTTATTTATTACATTTACCTATAAAAGATATGATAGTTTCTTGACACAAGATGACTATTTATTTATTTACTTCCCAAGGAGTAAAATTTCTGTTAATAGTAATGGAAATTCAGTACTTTTGAATTACTATAGACTGGATTTGAAAAATAGAAGCTTTTGGAGTTCGAATCAAAAACTTTAGTTGGAGTGCTTTTGATCATATTGAATGAGTTGATTTGGCATATTACAAAACATTTTCTCAGAGAGAGATTCCGTGGGTAAAAATTAAAGACCAGAAAGTGCAAGATTAATGAAAGTTTCTTAACAAGGAAGTTTCAATGTTCTCAAAGTTCACAGAGCTCTTTGAGGATTCCATGAGGTCAGAACTGTTTTCATAAAATCTTCAGATGTTATTTATTTTTCCACTGTATTGACATTTACATTGATGACAAAGCAGTTCTGAGTGAGAATGCTGGTGCCCTAGCATAAATCATGGCCAGACACCTCTTGCTAAGTAACTCGATATATTCTTTATCTCCAAACATTTGCAGTTAAACAAACAAACAGATGCCCATGATGAAGCAATAAAAATCAGCTTTAATAAATCTTGACCCTTGAGCACATGCCTATGTGATGAAATAGAAGTGTACATAAAGCCCTTCCACTTGGTACCAAAGTATCATGGCTGTCTATAGGAAAAGCATTTTTGAAACTGAGTTCCAAGTGAACTAGCCTCACTTTTTTTCATTGAATATCATTTTTAGTTGAAAGAATGACAAACCTATGGTTTTTTAGACTTGAATATTTGGCACACATTTTCTTGAAAGAGTGACCCTGTCTTTCAAAGAAAACAACCAATACTCTTTGTTGCCACTTTTAAATTTTGAGCTTTCAAGCAAAAATTAGAATTTTAGAAAATGTGTATCCCTTACCATGAGTTTAACATCTTCCCAATTCTCTGACTTTTCTGATGAGATCAGTGGTAATAACTAATGTGATATTTTTAATTTTAAAAACCTGTGTAACTCAGTAGTTTCCAAATGAGACCAATTCATGATGTCACAATGAATGTCATGTATGGCTTAAGGATTCATAAAATGTTTTGTAGTACACACCTAATTGCAAGATATATGAATGGATTTTAAAAGGGTACAAAAAAATTTATTGACATGGTTTTAAATTTCACATTGCAACTAACCTTTAAGAAATAACTACTTGCCATGTTTTGGTACAGTATCAAGGAATAATATTCACAGTATTTGAAAAGACTGTTAAAATAGGCTCCTGTTTTCCAACTACATATCTCTGTGAGGCCAGACTTTTTTTTATGTACTTCAACCAAAACAGTATTATCTCCACAGATTAGATTACATGTAGAAGCACATTTGAGAATTCTGCTATATTCTATTAGGGCAGACATTAAAGAGATTTTTAAAAATATAAAACAGTGCTACTTTTTCAGAGTTATTTTTTTGTTTTGGAAAGTAATTATTATTTCTTTAAAATTTTTTTATGTTGATATGTAATCGGTTTATTAATTTTAAACGAATTAATATTTTAAATGTTTCTCAGTTTTAATTTCTAATATGGTCAATATCTGTGTATCAATATCTCTCTCATGAACACAAACTCTTTAGGGTCTTGAATACTTTTTAAGAGTGTGTGTCTTTAGACCAAAAAGTTTGAGAATCATTAAGAATGATAGAATGGGCAATAAAAGGGCAGATATTTAAACTGATTTGAAGTTATAAGAGTATATGAAGTATGACATTGATTTAAAAAGTTATACAAAAAGAGCTTTTCGGTTAAAAATAAGAACGCAAGGGTTAGAAATGTGCTGTAGCCACATAAAAACATAAAGGAAAGAAAACAACAACAAGAGAGACTTGACTTCAAATACCATCTGAAACATTTTGGGAGAAAATCAAGTGAAAAATAAATCAGACATGTTTTTAAAAGATAAACATTGTATTAGGGCTTTCCAGAGAAATAGAACCAACAGAGAGAGAGAGGTAGGAAGGTGGGGGGGTGGGAGTGGTAGGGTGTGTGTGCATATGTGTAGAAAGAGAGAGAGAGAGAAAGAGATGGAGTGTGGAAAGGAGAAAGGGAGAAAGATTGAGATTGATTTATTTTAAGAAATTGGCTCATGATTTTGGAGACTTGGTGAGTCCAAAAATCCTATGGGATAGACTGACAGTCTGGAGACTCACGCAGATTTTCTTCTTGCTGATGTGTGTATGTTGGGGGCTAGCCATCAATCTTAGTTCTGTTAAGGCCTTCAGTTGATTGGATGAGGCTTGCCCCCTCCACATTATGGAGGGTAATATGATTTACTCGAAAGCTATTGATTTAATTGTTAATCTCATCCAAAAAACTCCTGCACAGAAAATCCTGGATAATGTTTGACCAAATATCTGAGAACTGTGACCCAGCCAAGTTGACACATAAAATTAACCATCACAGATGTCTTTACAACTTCAGATTCTGATCATTTTAATTACAACTGAAATAATAGGGACAGCGGCTTCAATTGTTGATCTAGAGTGTTTTATCTTTTTAAAAAAGATCTCAGGAAAATGTGACAAAATGTCTAGTAGCTCTTAAAGCTCAGTGGGAGATATATATAGATATTACATTTCTGTGTATTTGAATTATTACATTGAAAATCAATACTATCATATAGTTAAGAAAATGCTTGGAAATATAGTAGATTATTGATTGTAAAGAAAGATTCCACATTCAACACGTTATTTTTATTAGAAAATAACTATGCTATTTTTATTAGAAAATACATTATTTGGAGGGAGAGGAGTTTTGTGATTTTTGTATAGTGGCAAATAGTTTCAAAAATGCTTCAGATGTGACTTTTGATCAATTTAATGAAAGTGATCCGTCTACACAAAAGACCGGTTAGCAGTTACCTAGTGCAAACTGCACTTGAACCAGAGCAATTGTCAGACACACAGCCTTCTTCTTTAGTATATGTGTATGCATCAGTGTTCTATGTTATGTCAGATATGAAAAGAATTGTTTCTCTCCTATTATTTAAATAATGAATAACCTATATTAAAATTTTTTACTTCTCTAGACTTCACGAAAACCTCGTGAAGAGCGAGATGTGTCTCAATGTGAAAGTGTAGCTTCCACTGTTTCTGCTCAGGAGGATGAAGATATTGAAGCCTCCAATGAAGAAGAAAATCCAGAAGACAGTGAAGGTATCTCAGAATCTTAAATTTAGTTGTGACTTCTCCCAGCCCAAATATGTAATTTTTAGCTTAGTCATTTGACTATTTAGAAATTGCTTCATTAAGGAAATAGTATATCAGTGTTTTCATGGCATAGAGACTTTAAACTGGAACGTAATGTATTTATTAATCCAACCAGCAAATATTATGGAGCACCTGAGAAGGTCCAAGTGCTAAAACCAGAACATCTTAAAAATGGCAGTCCAGCTTCAAACGCTTTATTGCCAACATCAATAAAATGTCTGTGTGTCACATCGCCACATGTATTTATTCAGTTGGCATCATCAATTATATTTTTCTCTTTATTCCATTGAGTTTATTTTAATTGTTCAAAGACTTACATATGTCATGTTTATGTTTTCACATAAAAAGAATTAATGACCCTAAAAGCCCTGGTAGAAAAAAAGTCAATCCAAGAAATTTAGAAAAAGAAATAAAACCCTTTTTGTCATTTGAACAAGTTAATGACAGCTTTCTGAGAAAAGTAAATATTTTCTTGGGTGTTGCTAGTTTAAGGAAAAAAGATAACTTATTTATTTCAGTTGACATTAAAGTTTCTGTGGATTTCTTTTCTAAACGGGATTTTCACAATGATTTTAGTAATTCTTTATATATTATATCTAAAACATGATTATGTTTTAGACATGCACATGTTTTCTCCATCCGATTTGCTTTATTTTGTTTGTTTCATTTTTTAATTACCGGCGTGTAAACTTCATATGTATTTGGAGGTGCTCATATTTTCTTTGTAATATCTTCTATTTTAAGTTTAGGAAGTTCTACAACTTCCAAGAATTTTAAAAAATTAGATTTTGTTTCTCTTTTTTTCTACAGGTTGTTCTTGTTAGAGTTTAAACTTAAAAATTGTCTTGAAAAAGATTTTGGCTTTGAATAATAAGTAAACTTTTTTTCTGTGTAGTTTTGTCAAAAATGAGATAAAGAGAATATTGGAGCAAATTCAACCTGGGGTAGAATAACACTACTGCAAACAATCCAAGTTCATGGTACTTCTAAAGAAGTCATCAGAGTTTGTTATTTTTAATAATTTGTAGCTTCATGTGCATCATGGGTTACAGATGCACATGAAGCCTGTATTAGTCTGCTTGAGTTGTCATAACAGAATATCACAGACTGGGTGCTTTAAACAACAAATTTATTTTCTCACAATTCTGGAGGGTGGAAGTCCAAGATCAAGATGCCGACAGGGTTAGTTTCTGGTGAATCTCTCTCTCTCTTCCTGGCTTTCAGATCACTTCCTTTTTGCTTTGCCCTCACATGGCCTACCTTCTGTGCAAATGTGCTCCTGGTGCCATTCTCAAAAAGACACTAGTCTGTTGGATTAGGGCCCCACCGTTATGACTGTATTTAATTACCTCCTTAAAGGCACTATCTTTAAATACTGTCACATTGTGGGATTAGTGCTTTAACATATAAATTTTGGAGGGACACAGTTCAGCAAAGCCCAAAGCCTAATTGTCATAAATGTTTATTTCAGAACAGAAAAGCCTATTCAATTATGGGCTAACAGATTCTCCAGAATTATTCATCAAAAGTGACTTTTATCTTTCTGATTTCTTCCTTGGACTTTGATAATTTTTAAAATTATCAAATAAGATTATTAAGGTTATTAATTGAGGTTTTAAATAAAGTTATTAAGGTAATTAGGTTAAATGAGGTATTAAAATAATATTTCTGTCTGATCAAGTGTAAGTTGACATGGTTACATCATGTCCATTCGTACATGTGGTTGTGTTGTGACATCTAGAATAGTTTCCTATTAATAGAAAATGAACTTGCTATTAGAATTATGGGATCTCCATTTCCTTTTGACTTAATTTCATTTGGAAAGTGTCAAAGAAAAGAAAGTACACAGTCCATTTTACATGACTTGTGATTTATTGCTTATTGCCAAACTTAAGAAGATACTAAAGACTCTGTTTATTTATGTCAAGGCTCTTGCCCTTGGAGAATGAAGGCAGCTGCTGAAGGGAAGAGTCCCTCCCTGTGTCTGTTTTCCTAGAACATATATCTGACTCTGTGGACATCTTTCTCAGTTAGAAGAGTTTAAATCAGAAAGACTGAAACTTTGGATTTCAGTCTGGATTTGCTCTTGTTCTCTTGTTTTAAAACATTCTTTAAAGTTTTTTGGGGGTGCGGGGGAAGAAATAAAAGTTTCATATTTGGCTGGTGCTTGGTAAAGCATTATGCTTTATTCCAACTCTTGTGGCCTGGATGAAGAAAGTAATTCAAAGTGCTTATGTTAAATGGTATTATCTGCTGCATAATCACTAAGATGTCTTCCAGTTGGTAATATGCCCTTGAATTTGAAGCTTTCCATCACTATATGAGTAGAAATGAGGATGAAGTCAGGTTTTTTGTTACTCTTTCAACATTTTGGTAGCATCTCTTATTAATGATAATTGCTACCATATTAAGACCTTACTACATGTGAGGTACTGTTCTGAGTTGTTCTTTTTCTGCTTTTTTTGATTTTTTTATTTTTGAGACTTGAATTCATCTGAACCCTAGGTTCTAAGTGCTTAACATTTCTATTTGGATGCCTAAGAGCCATAGCAAACTTTTATTTCCCTACCCCCAAAACCTAGTTTTCACCTTTAGTCTTTCCCTTCCTTGATAAATACTTTGGAAATTCTCTCTCATATCCTACATGTGGTCTATCAGCAGATGTTGTCAACTTTTCTTTAAATGTACTGTTTAGAATCTCATCTGGTTTCCCTACCTCTGTTGTAGTGCCCCTGCTTCTGAGCTTCTTGGTTGGTCTGTTTGCTGCTCTTTGTTCCAATATGGTTTTTTCTACCATACAATAGCCAGAGTGAACCTTATAAAATGTAAATCAGACTATGTTTCTCCTCTACTTCAAATCCTATGATACTTTCACATCTCATTCAGAATAAAAGGCAGAGCCCTTGCTCTGACTCATGAGGCCCTACATGAGCTAACCCTTCTATCTCTCTGGCCATTTTTTTGAGAATTTTTAAGATCTCTTAGCATCTTTCAGATACACAATACAGCATCATTAACTATAGTCACCATGCTGTACGTTACATCCCCAGGACTTATTTTATAACTGGATATTTTGTACCTTTGACCCCTTCATCCATTTCACCTACCCTCCCACCTCCTGCATCTGGCAACCACCAATCTGTGCTCTCTCTGTATGTTCATTTGGTTTGGTTTGGTTTGTATTTTTTTCAGATTCAACATGTAAGTGAAATTATATAGTATTTGTCCTTCTCTGTCTGATTTATTTCACTTAGCATAATGCCCTCAAGGTCCGTCATGTTATCACAAATGGCAAGATTTCCTTAGTTTTTAGTGCGTACCACGTTTTATTGACTCATTTATCCATTGATGGACATTTAGGTTGCTTCCATGTCTTGGTTCTTGTAAATAATGCTGCAGTGAAAATGGGGATGCATACATCTTTTCAAATTGTTTTTTTGTTTCCTTCAGATAAATACCCAGAAATAGAGTTGCTGGATCAGATGGTAGTTTTTTGTTTTGTTTTGTTTTGTTTTGTTTTGTTTTTTTGGTAGGTCTATTTTTAATGTTTTGAGGAATCTCCATGCTATTTTACATAGTGTCTGCACCATTTTACATTCTCACCAACAGCAAACCAAGTGTTCCCTTTTCTCCACATCCTTGCCTGTACTGATTTTTTGTCTTTTTGATAATAACCATTCTAACAGATAGGAGGTGATTGCTCACTCTGTTCTAACCACACTGTTCTCTTTGCTGTTCCTGAGCAAAGCAACCTCCACTTTAGGGACTTTTGCATGCGCTGTCTTCCTGGAATGCTTTTCTCCAAAATGTACCCGTTGCTTCATTCTCTCATTTCCTTCAGTCCTGTGTTGAAATGTTACATACCTCTGTGATATCTCCTGACCCACTGTTTCCCCAGTTTTGCTATTTATTCACTGCATTTATTACCACCTGGTATATCCTATATTTATTATTTGTGTTTTTTACTAGAATGTCAGCTCCATTAGATGTAGTTTGATTTTTTTTCACTGTTATGTCTTCAGTGCCTCAAACAGCTAAATTATCTTCATTTATCCTAAATTATCTATTGAGTTTTAAAAATGTGTTCCATTTGTAATTATTTTTCTGTATAATGTAAGATAGGGTCCTTGTTTTCTAAATAACCAATTTTGAGAGAGCTAGTTTATTAAACAAATGATACTTTACCTACTAATTTAAAATATCACCTTTGATATAAATTTTCTATATACTTGAAGATCTATTCTTAGACATTGTCTTCTATACCACTGATCTATTTTTATTGTCCCTGTGGCAGTTTCAAACATATTATAATACATTGGCTTTATAGTAAGTTTGAATATCTGGAGTGGCAAGTCTAACTCAATCTAGTACTTTTCATAATTTTCTTGGATTTTCTCAGGGACTTACTCTTGTACATAAAGTATAAGTCAGTTTTTCTAGTTTAAGAAATTTTCTTATAAACCATTGGAATTCTCATTGGAGGTTTATATTTTTATGTATATTTTATATATAATTTATATATGTTAATTTTATGGAGATTTAAATTTTATGTTATCTTACAGTCAATTTTAAGAAAATAATTTAAAAACTTTATGCTGCAGTGAACATCTCTGTATACTGTTTTTAACAGTGGCAAATTGGATCCAGTAAAGGAGGAAAGGTAGAGTAAATTTAAGAAATATTCATAGCCACTTATTCACTTTATACTTCAGCCATTATTTGAGTCTGCTGTGTGCCAGGTGCAATGCTTGTCACTGAGACTTAAATGATAAACAAAATATATGATGTCTGCCCTTATAGTGTTTATAGCCTTGCGGAAACAAAAAATGTAAAATTGTAACTGTAACCAGTACGTGTGTATAAAAGCCATAGTAAGAAAATTTAACTTTTGTTAAGAAAATGATAGAAGGCTTTTTTTAAAGCATGGGATATTTGATCTAATATACAAGGGAGAAGTAGGTGAAAGAGCCTTTTCAGTGAAAGTAAATGGCATGTATGAAGTTTGTGGTAGAAGACACATGGGACATTCACTAAAACTTAAAAAAAAGCCAGTGATAATGGAATTCTGAGAGAATGCAGGGTGCAAGATAAAGCTGAAAGGGCTGGCAGGGGCTCACCAGCCCGGGCCTTGTAACAAGGCCATACTCAGAAATTTGGAACTTTATCCTAAGATTAATGAGGTTTCATGGAAATGTTTTAAGAAGAGAAGGGGAGGGGAGAGGGAGAGAGTGTGAGTAAATTTTGGTAAGATTTGGCTTTTAAAATACTCACTCTGGCATTGTTGTAGAAAATGGTCAGAGGGGAAGGTGAGAAGAAAATTCATTTTTGGACTAGAACGGCAGTTGTGAAGTTGAACAGAAATGGATGGATTCAGGGAGTATTTTTAGATAGAAAATCTGTGAAACTTGTTTAGACAGGATATGTGGTAAGTGAGACGAGCATTTAAAAGATGAATTCTAGGTTTCTGGTTTGTTTAATTGGATAGTAAAGAAAAAAATTTGATTTGAGACTGAGTACAAGTCCATTGTAAGTCATACTGAATTTGTGATTCCTTTGAGATAGCTAGGTAAAGATGTGAAAGCATTAGAAATATATTTATAAAATGATAGAAACAATGTGGGGGAAAGACCAGTGCTACAATGTTAAATTAAAAATCTGTGGAATACTATTCTAGAGCTTTGCTGCTCAGTGTGGTAGCTACTAGATACATGTGGCTATTGAGCTCTTGAGACTAATGCAAATTGAGATATGCTAAAAATGTAAAATATAATCAGATTTTGAACACTTAGTACCAAAAAAAGTAAAATATCTTAGGATGAGTTTTCTATATTGATCATGTGTTTAAATGGTAATATTTTGGGCATATTGGGTTAAATAAAATATATTGGTAAAGTTAATTTTACCAATCTGTCTTTACTTTTCAGTTTGGCCACCAGAAAACTTAAAAAAATAATCAGATATAACTCGCATTATGTTTTTATTGGAAGGTGTTGTTTTAGAGTGTTAGCTCTCCTGGGTAAAAGAAAAAAAGCACAGAAATGGGCTGGTAGAAACAAACCAGAAAGTTACTATTTTGGGGAATGTTTTTTTGTTTAGTTTTGTTTTTCTATTTTCTTCATTTTTCAAATTTCATATCCATTATTTTTATACATTAAAATATTTTACACTTTCAGTTTTAGAAGGTCAAGACAATTTGATCTTTCCCTTGCACACTCTGTAGAAAACTTTAGCTTCCCTAGTGGCAGCGATACTTCTATGAGGTCATCAAAGAAGTTATAATTCATCCCACACAACTTTCAAGCATGGCTTCTGTCACCACCTGAAACATGTTCATTATCAGATTTTTATGCTATATCATTATCTTTAAGGTGCTGAAAATAGTTCTGATACAGAAAGTGCTCCTTCTCCTTCACCAGTTGAAGCTGTCAAGCCCAGCGAAGATAGCACTGAAAATGCGACTTCTCGAGGGAACACTGAACCTGTGGCTGAGCTCGAGTCCACCACTGAAACTGCTCCCAGTGCATCTCCATCTTCATCAGTTCCAACTACCAAACCAGCTGAAAATGAAAGTGCGGAGACCCAGGTGAATGACAGCATCACTGTTGAGACAGCAGAGCCAATGGATGTCGAACATCAGGAGCACAGTGCTGAAGTGACTTCTGTTCTTGATCTCCCTACAACTACCAAAGCAGACTCTGTAGATGTTGAAATGAGGGTGCCAGAAAACAATCCATCTCAAGTGGAAGGCGATACCAAAGAAAGAGACTTAGAGAGAGCCAGCGAGAAGACAGAGCCTAGAGATGAAGATTTGGTGGTGGCTCAGCAAATAAATGTCCAGAGGCCTGAGCCACAGTCAGATAATGATTCCAGTGCCACCTGCAGTGCTGATGAAGATGTGGATGGAGAGCCAGAGAGACAAAGGTGGGACTCATTTCTTAATTTATTATTCTATCTTTATTCTGTTGGTTGCTGACTAAATTATAGAATGGTACTGGCTACAGAGTCCTTTATAAATATTGGCAAATTAAAGGTAGTGTGTATGTTTTTAATATTGAGTTATGAGGCCATTCATCCTTTTAACCAAGAATAATTTAATCATTATTTTTTCATGAAAAAGATTGTGTGTGTGTGTGTGTGTGTGTTTTGACATAGATTGTTGCATGCATTGCACATGATAGCAAAAAAAGGGGATTTCTCCTGACAAAGTTGTGAACTAAACCACAGATGACTTCTATTCCTTGTTATGGAAGTAGTATGATGAAGGTGAAGGTGAGAGGCATTAGCTCCAACTTTGTTTGCTCTAAGACCCTATGGCCTCAAAGCAAGGCCTACTGTACCCCCTAGTATTAGATGTAAGAAAATGCTGAGAGGAAAAACATGTTAAGTGTTCTGAAAATATTTTAGAAAGCATAATTTAAATACAAGTTAATGGTAATTATAATGATCACTTTTTTATATCAGTTAAAATTTTAGGTTATTTATATTTGTAATTTAAAATATCAGGTACAATACAAATTATAAGTACTTTCAGTCATTAATAATATAGAATGTATTATATCTTTATGGTTTTTATAAAAATCATAGTACAAAAACTACATATTTTACAGAAATAGATACTACATTTAATATATTTGAGTTCCTAGGTGTTTCCTTTTCCTTGAAAGACATGGAATCATCTAGAATCACTGTAGATTATTGGATTGGTGCAAATTCTAGAAATGAATTAGACTAAAACATCATTTATTCAGTTTTTCGATCCAACCCTGTCTTTTTTCTCTTTTTAATAATAAAAAGATAAATAAATCAACCAACAGATAGCCAAATTCTGTTCAAAGCTCAGCTTTCATAGCGTGTCCTTGTGTCACTGTGCTTTCAGTCCATATCTAGTATATTTTCTATCTTAATTACTTTAGTTTATTGAGATTTGATACTAGAATAATAATAATCAACATTACAGGATGATTTCTCCAAAGAGATTTTTATGTAGTAGATACTAGAATTTTAATCAACGAGAATTGAAATAAGATAGTGGTTCTACTTAACCATTGAGTTTTCCAGAAAATTCAACCATCAAGCAATCCTTTTTCCTCATCTCACAATAATCTAGCTTTTAATAGTCCCAGATTTTGACTGGAGTAAACACAAATGGATTCAAGCTGTGTAGTCCCTTTTTAGTCATTCTTTAATGAAACATCTAAAATAAGGATTTTCTGTGTTTTGCACTGTTGGTTTTGGTAACTATTTTTATAAATGAAGGAAAAATTAGGATGACAGTTATCTTAACCGAAGAGCATCCTAAGAGAAGAACATGATAGTAATCTTGAAAGTCAGAAATTCTTTGGGAATATGTGGTGGTCTCTGAATGACATTTCTAAAGTTTACATCACTTTCAAACTATCAAAATGACACTTCTAAAGTTTACATCACTTTCATACTATCAAAATGACACTAAATTTCCTACATCTTTAATATCATCTTTATGTAAAATATAAATTGTTTTCTTTTATACATTCTAATTTTCTTACCAATTTGTACCTTTTAAAATGTATGACTGATCAAGCCTGTAAGGTATGGCACTATTGTACAATTTCTCCAGTCATATATTGGGCATCCTAAATTCACATATTGTTATAGAAAACAAGTGAAGCCAGTAGAATATAAGATGGCAGAGACTGCGGTAAACGGAGAAACAAGTGTCTGTTTCAAAGCGCAGCTGCTACAAGTTCAGCATGTTGTTGCTATGGTAATGCTGTTTCCAGCTTGCTGTTTCTTTCCATTTTTCATGAGAAACCAGGAGTCTGGAATTTTGAGCGAAATTCTCAATTTTAAAATGGCAGTGGTTCATTTAAATGTTTTAAGGGAACGTAGAGTACAACATAGGGAATATGGTTAATAGTATTGTGATAGCTGTATGGTGCCAGATTTACCAGGGGAATGGATAACTTCGTAAATTATATAAATGTCTAACCACTATGCTGTACACTTGCCAATTGCAGAATATTTCCTATGGACTCAAAGCCTTCACTATTAAACCCAGCTGGGTCTATACTGGTTTCATCACCAATAAAACCAAATCCTCTGGACTTGCCACAACTTCAGCATAGAGCTGCTGTTATCCCACCAATGGTAAGTTTTTAATATGAAAAAGAAAAGGAAAGTTGAAAAACAAACCTTTAGAGACATTTCTTCTCCTTTAATCAGTACTTGATTTTTGGAAAAATTGTGATAAAAAACACACAACGTAAAATTTACCACCTTAAGTATATTTAAGTGTACAGTTCAGTAGTGTTTAGGTATATTCACATTGTTGTAAAACAGATCTCTAGAATTTTTTTATCTTATAAAACAAATTCTCTTCTCATTAAATCATCACTCCCCTTTTTCTCCTCCACCCAGCCCTTGGTAACCACAATTCTACTTTCTGTTTCTGTGAATTTGGATACTTTAGATACCTCATATAAGTGGAATATACAGTATTTGTCTTATTATGACTGGCTTATTTCACTCAGCATAATGTCCTCAAGGTTAATCTATGTTGTAGCATGTGTCAGAATTGCCTTCCTTTTTAAGACTGATACTGTCCCATTGTATGTATATACATTTTGTTTATCCATTCATCTGTGGGATATACCTGTTGCTTTTTCAAATGGATTCATTGTGATGGTTGATTGAGATGGTCATTTCTAAGTAAGAAAATATATATATAATGTTTTAACTATAAATATTAATAACTTTAGTTTTCGTGTTGTTTTGCTATAAAACAGCAGAAGAATAAATAGGTAATTAGGTTTTGAATATTTAGAATGAAGTATAGAGATTATGGCTAACTTCAGTATAAAGTTTCAAATCTAGTTTTATTTACATTTTACCTCAATAATCTCTAAAGTTTGACTCCCTTTTGATAGCGAATTCCAGTCTTGGGTATTGTTCTTTTACTTAGCTATGTTCTAGCTCTTGCTTCATTTCGGAGGATAAAAATTTATTTCTTGTCTAATGTGATTATTAGGAAAAGTTAAGCATATCCTTATGATAGGCTCACAAAAAAGCATTAATTTATTCATTGGTTTATTAAGATGTATATTTATTGGATGTCTGCCCAGTTCAAGAATATTTTTAATGCTGTATGGAATATATGCATATCACAATCTCTGACTTCAAAAAACTTAGAGATTGGTCTTGGTAATAAGTCAGAAAAAATCATGACAAAAATTAAAATGAGGTCTACGGCCATGCCACCCTGAACGTGCCCGATCTCGTCTGATCTCAGAAGCTAAGCAGGGTCAGGTCTGGTTAGTACTTGGATGGGAGACCACCTAGGAATACCAGGTGCTGCAGGCATTTAAAAAAAAAAAAAAATTAAAATGAGAGCTTCCTTCTTAATGAGACACAGAAAGAAGACTCTCTGTAGGAAATAATATTTTGATTATTCCATAACAGTTCATTTGGCTTTTTATAGCAAAAGGAGAAAAAGCCACGTTTACATACAAGCCAAAGCACAAAAGCAAGAGAATTATGTGTGTGTTCTCAGTCAGTGAAAAATTCTGCTTATAATAGCAGAAAAAACTATTGAAGTCTTTAGATAACAGGTCCTAAAAACAGTCAGATCTCTACTCTTCCCAAGACTATTTCTTAGATAATGGACTGGATATCAGGGGCTTTTTATTTAGTATTGGACACAGCAGATTGAGTCTTTCCTTCATGAGAAAATAAATAATTGCAAATTGTCCTGTTGTATACTGTGAAAGAAATAAGTTGACTGCAGTATGAAGGAAAATGGAGAGGGCATTACAATATTTTATTGTATGGTTAGGGATGACCTGTCTGAAGAAGTATCATTTAATTTCCTTCTGCAAGAGAATTGATATATTAATGAATTGGTTGTGGGAAGCGAGATTGCTTAGTCAAGAATGACTGCCAGGTTTCTGGCTTAAGCTATTGAGGTTGCATTTTCTAAGATGGAGATCAGTGAAAGAGAAGCATTGAGTTTAGAAAACAAAATTTCCATTTTGGATGTAAGTTTTGAAGTGATTTGAGATATCCAAGTGGAGTTATTAGGCAGGCAATTTTATAAGTGTGGAACTTGGAGAAAAATGTCTTAGAAATAGAAATTTATGAATTGTTAACGTATAGATGACATTTAAATTCAGAGAAGTAGATATGATTACCTGGTGAGAGGACATAGAGAGAAAGGCTGAGCCACTAGGGATTTGGCCATCTGACCATCATGTTAGAAGCGGACAGAAGTATTTTTATTTCTGATTTTTATTTTCCTTATCATAACTTTTGTTATTTATTTTGTGTTGAGTTCTGAAAGTAACTGTTCAGCATTTTAAGCATCAGACCTGACAATTACTTTGATTTAAAAAATGGTAAAATCACTTCAACCAGTAATATTACGGAAATAAGCATTACTCGCAATAGATAGTAATTATTATTATGTTGGTCATAGCATATTTAGATATTTTTCCCTTCCTGTAGGTTTCCTGTACCCCATGTAGTATACCAGTTGGAACCCCAGTGAGTGGCTATGCCCTCTACCAGCGACACATTAAAGCAATGCATGAGTCAGCACTACTGGAAGAACAGCGACAGAGGCAAGAACAGATAGATTTGGAATGTAGAAGTTCTACAAGTCCATGTGGCACCTCCAAGAGTCCAAACAGAGAGTGGGAAGGTAGGTAGAGCTATCACCATAAAGAAATCAACTGAAAGGAAACAAAGCTATATTCAAAGGTAGTGTCCTTTGTGCTTTGTTATTTATCAGCATATCAATTGATTTATTACACTTTTCCCAAACAGATAGATTTCTTTAAATTGACTTCAGTTAAACTATTAAGTAGTACTAGTATTATTGAATTTTCTGTTACTCATCTTTATGCTGGAAGACCATATTAAAGCCATGCTTTATGTTCCATTCATCTGAGTTTTCAGAGTAAGTATGAATTGTCATTCTGTCCTCCATGCAAATCACCTGTATCTGGGTAATATTCTAATTTCTATGATGTGATGGGAGACAACTTTGTGTAACGTGTAAAGGCAATCAGACCCTGACTCAACCCTCACCTCAGCAAGCATTTACCACTTGCGTGGCCGTGGGCAAGTCACTTAACCTTTCTGAGCTTTAGTTTTCTCATTTGTAAATTGCAAATTACCTAAGTACTTACCTTGCTGGGATTATAACCTATAAGAAAAAATGAACATTCAGTATTTTATAACACATGGCTCAGCTTTATGATATATGATAGTTCACACTAATTAGTATATCAGTATATACATTGTTTAAATAGATACTATGAAGGTACTGTTATTGTTATGTCACTGTTATTTCAAGTGACAGATTTGAGTTGTGCGTGCTTTTTTTAGTTGGTGCATTATGTACTTGTTTCTTAAAAAAAAGGGAATGATTCCTAAATTTTAATAAGTTCTTCTGGCATGTTTAGAAAATGGCACATGTGTTATGGGTGATAGTAAATTTATGGACCATATGCTATAATATGCTTAGAATATAAGAATATTAAAATCTTCTGTGATTATGGTGTAGTTTTTTTTTTTTTCCGCACTGATTCAGAAGACTCTTCGCAGTACTTTATATAAATGAGAGCTATTAGTTATAGAAGACCATGCATTTCAAGGGCTATTTAATGTAAAACAGGAACTGTGGTATTTAACCGATCTTGCTGACTCCACACTCCAGTCACACCAATAATGAGTTATTAGTTACATGACACACTGAACCTCCTATGTTAGAGTTTTAAATATAAAATTGTTAGTGTTTTAAATGTATACCTTATGCTAGTAAAAATGTGAACCAGTGTGATAATACCCACCAAGGCTGAGTATATAATAGGTATTAACTGAATATATCTTGAAAGAAGGTAAAAACAATGATAAATTTTGGGTTTTTAGTATATTTCGTCTAGAGAATCCTTAATTCCTAACTCAGTAATTGACATAATGTGTACTCAGTAATTACATGTTGAAGGAATGAATTAAATGAATTAAAGAGCATAAATGGATTTAGCAGAAGTGCTTAAGAGCATTCCAATTAGGAGAAAATCTGTCATTACAAAAATGATAAATTATAGAATAATTTTAAAGTCTGTCGATCTATTTCTTACATAAATGATTTAGAATAAATTTTGTGAGGAAGAATTAAAACCTAGAAAAAAATGACATTCAAATGGTATTTGCTGAACTCATGCTAAAGCTTAACATTATGCAATTAGTAATGTCTGGATCATCCTGTATCATATAGTTATTTTAGGACCTCAATATTTTTTCTTGATCTGCTTTACAAAATGGGTTGTATTGGGAACTGGACAGACTGAACCATGTTAGAGCCTCAAATTCTGAGATTCCAAACTGAACTGCATTTCTCTGTGGTCAGTAACATTAATCTATATGGTTTAGATCTGCACAGTGTCCTAATTTTTAATCATAATACAGTGGTCTTAAAACCAGATTGTATTTATATTTTTGATTTAACATGACACCAAGATATTTATTAACATGACACCAGTTTGGTTTAAGGCAACTCTACAAACTGGGACAGTTGATTACATTTTATCCCAAGGTATTAAATTTCATTTTAACTAATTTACCTAGTATGTTCATCCAGGAATTTATTTAACAAGTACCTGAAGTTTCTCTTGAATTTATAGTTATCCTGTAGTTCATTGCGAAGGATAATCTTCCAAATAATATTTATATATTTGCATTTAAATTGCATGTATATAGAATGTTTGACAAATGTTTTCAATGCAACATCATAGAGTAGCTTATACACAATGTAGGCTGGTAAAGTCCACCTGAATTAGGACCATGGTTTTGACTTTTCTCTTCATGTTCTCATTTAGAAAGTAACAGTCAGCACCTGTTTTCTAACTGTTTGATTATATTCATTTTCTCTTAATGTCAATGGTACAAATAATTATTGTAGATGTGCCCTTTTAAGGTGGCTTAAAGCCTTTCCCTCTATAGAAAAGCTTGATAAAATTTTAAAAAATTGTTTTCACTTTCCAGTAACATTTACACAAGTTGACCCTTGCTTTAGTTTGAAGCCTTTTCCTACCATGAAGGAACTCAAACATGTAGAGATAGAGTTAGAATTGAACTACTAATGCATGTTAATAAAATCTATCTAATCTAAATAAAGAGTTAATGCTTCCATGCAACTGAATCTAGTTTATTTTGTTTTTGTTGTATTTTTTTCAGCTCTGAGTACATAGCTGTATTTAGAACCATCTAAATTTTCATCTTTTTCTTTAACACTACTGTGACAAAGTGGATTTTTCCACATAATTATAAACTTACTGGAAATAGAAAAACAATCAGACACCGAATTTATAATACACTATCATGTTAAATTCTCTAGAAAGAAAATAGTCATTCCGCTTTGAAGTTGGTTTCATAAATTTTCACAATTTTAGGACACAATCTCATTTATTATATTAATAAGTCACAGAAAGAGTACTGTTATCTTGTTGGATACCCCAGAGGAATCTGAAATTCAGCACCCAACGATTCAGAGAGAGATTAGTGCACTGTATTTTAGAGCTCAGGGTCAGGAATTATACTCCTTTTGAAAAATCCCTGTAGTATGACCTTGGTTGGGCACTTAGGTGTGAACTTCAGTTTTCCTCATCTCTAAAATGGTGTTAATAATCTCATTGGTCCTGAGGGATAAATAAGATAATATATATAATGCACAGTGCTCCGCACATAGTAGTACTGAATATTAGCTGATATTACTTTAATCGTTTATGGATTGTAAAAGTATCTTAGTAAACCAAAGAACCTTTTTATGCCTCATGCTAATGAATCTCTATTTGAAACCGATTACAAACCTTCAACTTAATAGTGAAATGCTAGAGACTTCCCTTTGGATAGGAATTATCAGGATGCCCACTGTTACTTGTTATTAGTGCAGTAAGGAGAAAAGGAACTGAAAAAGAGTTTTAGCTCTTGGAAGGGAGAGGACAAATTATAATTCATGGGGTAAGATTATCCACCTAAAAATAAAGATTATCTACCTAGAAAGCCTAAAAGAATCAACTGAAAAGTTATTAGTGCAAAAAGGAAAGTTCATTAAGTTTCTAAGAAAAAATCAGTATTCAGAAATCCACATCTTTCTTTCCTATATATCTGCAGTAATTAGTTATATATATGAAAAAGATAGTTTTCCTAGCAACAAATATAAAATAACTATAAATAATTTTTAACAAGGAATATGTAAGACCTATGTGAAAAAATATATGTTCCTCGATTAAGAAACACATTATTATAAAATGTCAAGCCTCCTGTATTCATAAATCTAATGGAAGTTCAATGAAAATTTCGGTGATACTTTGCGGAGGAGGAAATACTCAGAATGATTTTAAATTTAGATTTATCTGGAAGAATAAATAGATGAGACTAGGTAAGCAAAAGAATAATAAAATGAACAGGAATTTGTCCTGTCAGACATTAAAATGCCACAAATCTAAGTGGTTTGGATTACAGACAATTTTACTTTCTTCTTTGAGCTTTTCTGATTTTCCAAAATTACAATATGTCAATTTCATTTAAAAAAAAGGAAAAAAATTATATAAAATCATACACATATTTTTAAGCTTTAATATGACTGAATATCTAATATGTCCTTAAGCTTAAAATTTTTAAAATAATTTTTAAATTTTTAATTTATGTTTATGTGGAGATAAATTATATGGAGTAATTTTCATTAGCATTATTGCAGTAAAATTCAGTTTTATAAGCTTGTGTAGGTTTTTTGACTTAGTTTGATCTGCATCTTTCATTTCTTATTACATTTATTGCTCTAAATATTAAGCAGTGGACTTCAACAGGCTAATTATAAGAGTTGGAATCCTCAAAATCTGACCTCTAATTCAGGCCAGACTCGAATTCACAAAATGGTTGGATAATCTGATGTTTGCCTAATGTGATCTTTATTGCATGTGAAAACATTTGATTTTCCTAACGAGAAGAAAGAGAGAAGTTCTTTGTCCTTTTAAAGAGAAAAGTGTAATTGAATTTTCGAGGATTTTACTAGGTCATAGTAATGGTGCATACACAGAAGATTTAGATTTATAGGGTTTCTTAACCTCTGTGGAGGAATTTTAGACCTTGATACTAGTATATAGTTGGATCTGCCCCTGGATGGTGTGGGCTTGGTCCTTTCACACTTACTATTTTAATTTGGGGTTCTTCCCTTATTTTGATAACTTTAACTTTCATAGGAAAATCAGTCGCCTATATGCCTTATGCTGAGGTCAAACGTGCTCTAGAACAGGAAGCACAGATGTACAATACCGCAGCAAGGTCAGCATCACCGTGTAGGCTCTCTCCAAGAGAAGTCAGTAAAGCCGCTCCACAGCCTGATATGAGTGCAGCCCGCTATAGTGTCCCGCCAGGTAAATATTGTTCCTCTGTGCAGTGGCTGCTGGCCATCTACCTACAGATGTTAGACACGGGTGGTTTAATCTTATGAATGGAGTGCTCTTCTAGGACATGTCCTTGCTATTTCAAAATTACTTTCTTGTTTCTCTTTATTCCATCATCAGTTATATTCAGTTGAGACTCACTGGGCTACTGGAAAATTTGTGTTAGCATATATATATTGCTACATTGACTGGCTTTTCTCTTATGAGTACATGTACCTTGTAAAAATCTTGAGATCTCCACTCTCCCTAGCCCACCTCTCCCAGAAATTCAAGAGCCTGAGAGAGCCAGAGTCAGTAAACATTTCTCAAATTAAGTGAGATGCAGAAAGGATATATAATTGGTTGTCAGTCATGTCTGCAATTCTCCAAAGTTGTAATACCAACTATTCCTAAGAAGCACCCTTTTATCTCACTTACATTGTGAGGTCCAAAGAGTGATGGAGAGAGAGAGAAAAAATTATTAAAGATTGCCATTTGCATTTGCTGAGTTCTAGTTTGAAATGAACATTAGCTTAAAAGCTCTGGCTTGAGAGGGAGTTAAAAATTTCAGCCTCACAAATACCATTAGTGACTGGAATATGGATACAGGTTTAATTCAAGTGACAAATTTGAAATAGAAATTTTCATCTTTGGCTTCATCTTACACTTACAATTTAATTTCTTATTTAAAAATTCAGAAATGACTTTGATATGTAAAATGTTGCAGACTAGGAAATTGACTATTTTAAATAATTTTTTTCTTCCTTTTAAAAGTCCTTCAGCCTGCTCCACATCAAGTGATAACTAATCTCCCTGAAGGGGTTCGCCTTCCAACAACTCGACCCACTAGGCCACCTCCTCCTCTCATCCCGTCATCTAAAACCACAGTGGCTTCAGAAAAACCATCGTTCATACTGGGAGGCTCCATCTCACAGGTAAAATGGGTTCTCTTCTTAGTAACTTTTCTGATGAATATAGCTTTGGTAAATATGTTTCCTCCTCCTCTTGCTAATTTGTCAGAGTCCTACTAAATAAAAAATCTGTCTATATATGAAGAGAGAGTAACTAGAAAATGCAGCAATTGCTATATTCCATGCCATGCACAGGATGTTTGTATGAGTTAAGTGCCCAGATTGAGTGACTGTGGGACACTGTATGGTTTAACATAAGAAAGTGCATATGTGCCCTGAAGTGTAGCATAAGTGAAAATGGAATATTTTCAAGTAACTAGAATATTTTTTGACTAATTATTATTAAGACTCTATGGAATTGTAGATGTTGATAAGTCCTAGCTTATTCTGACTTTAGCCTCCCTCCCTCCCTCTCTTTCACAGTACTTCAAAAAAAAAAAAAAATACTGTCTGATTTAATGGTTCGATTAGTTCTGATTAATGTGCACAGCCAGTTACCACACCCCTGTCAGGTTACAGAACATTTCCATCACTTTAAAATGTTTTCTCATGCTCCTTCCTAGGCACTATCTTCTTCCACTTCTTAAAGTAACCACTGTTCTGCTTTCTATTGTCGTATATTAGTTTTGCCTTTTCTAGAACTTCATATAAATGGTACAGTGTGCACTCTTCAGTGTGTCTTCTTTATCTTAGCATATTGGTTTTAGGGATTCGTCCAGGGTTTTGTGTAATCAGTATTTTCTTTTTAATGCCGAATAATACTCTATTGTATGAACATACCAGTTTGTTTATCCATTTTCTTATAGATGGAAACCTAAGCTGTTTCTAGTTTTTGGCTACTGTGAATAAAACTGATATGAATATTCTTGTACTGGGTTCTTTGTAAACATAGGTTTTCATTTCTCTTTTATAATTCCCTGAGAATGGAATTGCTGGGTATGTGTATATTTTACTTTATAATTTTCCAGAGTGGTTCTATAATTTTACAGTGCCACCACCAATGTGTCAGCCTTTGGGTTACTCTATTTCTTGTTTTCAGTCTTTTTTATTTTAGTCATTCTAGTGGCAACAAATGATGTGGAACACTTTTTCATATACGTTGGCCCTGAGTACATCTGATTGCAAAGTGACCGTTAAGTCTTATTTGTGTTTTTATTGGGTCTTTTTGTTATTAGGTTGTAGAAGTTTATTACATATTATGGATAAAAGCTCTGTTAGATATGTGTATTAAAATATTTTCTCTGTTTGTGGCTGTGTTTTGTTACTAGTGTGTTTTAATGAGCAGAAGTTTTAAATTTCAATGAAGTCCATGTGTAAATGTTTTATCTACTGTGATTTGTTCTTTTTCTCTTTAGAAATTTTTTCCTGCTCCAAGGTTGTAAAGTTATTTTTCTATGTTTTTCTTTCGAAAGCTTTATAGTTTTGGCTTTTACATTTAGATCTGTGATCCATGTCAAATTAATTTTTGTGTACAACGCAAGGGCAAAATTGGCATTCATTTATCCATTTGGATTTGCAGTTCCAGTAATGTTGGTTGAAAATTCTTTCTCCCATTAGATTGCTTTAGTGCTTTTGTCAAAAGTGGTTTGACTATATATTTGAGTCTGTTTCTGGATTCTATTCTGTTTCATTGATCTACTTACTCATTCTTTTATCAGCACTACAGTCTTGATTACTGTAGCGTTATAGCAAGTCTTGAAACCATATAGTATAAGTCCTATAGTGCTTTAAAGATTGTTTTGGCTCTTTTATGTTTCTTGAATTTCCATATAAATCATATAATCATTTTGTCAATTTTTACAAAAAATTCTGCTGGAACTTTGGTTGGAATTGCATTAAATCTATAGATTAATTTGTGATAAGGATAAAGATCTTAATATTGTTTTCTAATCTGCGAACATGTTTTATCTTCCTGTTTAGGTCTTTAATTTCAGTGGTGTTTTATAGTTTTCACTAGAGGTTTTGTACATGTATTGTTAGATTTGTTTTCAGTTAATTTTATTTTAATGTATTTTATATTTTTATAAGTAATATTTTTAAAATTTTTATTTTCCAGTTCTTGCTAGTATATGAAAAAACAGTTGAGTTTTTTATCTTGACTTTATCACCTGCAACATTTACTTATTGCTTTCTAGTAGAGGTTTTTGTTTTTTGATTTTGTGTTTTTTGAGGTAGATTTCTTAGGATTTTTTAGGTACGCATGTCATCTACAAATGAAGACAGTTTTACTTCTTCCTTTTCAACCTTTATGTCTTTTTTGTTTGTTTTATTGAACTGACTAAGGCAGAACTTTTAGTACAGTGTTTAATAGAAGTGGTGAAAGGAATATGCTTTCCTTGTTGCCCATCTCAGGAGGGAGTCATTCAGTATTTCACTGGTGGGTGGGTATGTTACCTATAGACTTTTCCTAGGTGCCCTTCACCAAATTGAAGATGTTTCCTTATATTCTTAGTTTGTTGAGAGTTTTTTTTTTCTTTAGTTCTTTACTTTTCAACTTGAGAATTTCAATGTGGTTCTTTTTTATGATTTCTTTCTCTTTGTTAATATTCTCTATATGGTGAGTATCATTTTCATACTTTCCATTAATGCTTTTTTTCTTAAAATAATTTTTTAATCTTTCAATTACAGTTGACATTCAACATATTAGTTTCAGATGGACAGCATCGTGGTTAGACATTTGTATAACTTAAGAAGTGATCCCCCTATAAGTCTTGCACCCACCTGACACCAAGTATAGTTATTACAATATTATTGACTGTTTTCTCTAAACTGCACTTTATATTCCTGTGACTGTTTTGTAACTACCAATTTGTACTTCTTAATCTCTTCTTTACCTTTTTCACCCAGTCCTCTAACCCCCTCCCATCTCACAACTATCTGTTTGTCCTGTGTATCTGTAAGTTTGTTTTTGTTTTATGCATTTATTTTTTTAGATTCCATATATAACTGAAATAATATGGTATTTGCTTTTCCCTATCTGACTTATTTCACTTAGCATGATACCCTTTAGGTCAGTGGTTCCCAACCTTTTTGGCACCAGGGACTGGTGCTCCTATGAGAATCTAATGCCTGATGATCTGGGGTGGAGCCGAGGCAGTGATGCTAGTGCTGGAGAGTGGCTGCAAATATAGATGAAGCTTCAGCTTGCTTTGCTCACCCTGCTGCTCACCTCCCAATTACCACTTGCTATGTGGCCCAGTTCCTAATAGGCCATGGACCCATACCTGTCCGCAACCCAGGGGTTGGGGACCCCTGCTCTAGGTCCATCATGTCATCACAAATAGTAAGATTTTATTCTTTTTGTGGCCAAGTGATATTCCATTGTATACATGTACCACCTCTTTATCCAGTCATATTTTGATTGGAGCCTTTAATCCATTTACATTTAAAGTAATTATCAGTAGGTACGTAGTTATTGCCATTTTATTATTTTCTGATTGTTTTGGTAATTCTCTGTTTCTTATTCTCTTGCTCTCTTCTCTAGTATATTGATCACTTTCTATAGTGTTGTGTTTGGATTCTTTTCTCTTTATTTCTTGTATATCCTTTGTAGGTTTTTGGTTTGCGGTTATCATGTACTTCATATATACCAAGCTGTGTTTATAGCAGTCTCTTTTAAGTTGATAGTCACTTAAGTTCGAACACATTCTAAAATCGCTATCATTTTTACCTATTCCCTCCACATTTATGTTTTTGTCATTTTTTATTTCTTTCATGCGTGCATGTTTGTGTGCATTCCTTAATTTACTGTTGTAATTACACATGATCTTCCTTCTTTTGCCTTTTAACCTTGTGTTAGCTTTAGTGTTGGTTGATCCACTGCTTTTATTATGTGTTTGCCTTTGTCAGTGAAAATTTTTTCCTTTGCGATATTTTATTCATATATATATTTTTTCTTCTTCTTAAAGAAGTCCCTTTAACATTTCTTGTAATACTGCTTTGGTGGTGATAAACTCCAACTTTGGGAACGGTGGAACACTCGACTCTCCATGTTTGCTTCTGTGCCTCTGGCTGTTAATTTTCTGTCTCTTTCAGAAGCTTCTGCTTTCCTCTGGTCAGTTTTGAAAAAAAATTCCAACTTTATTTTTGCCTTGGGCATGTTTCTTTTAAACTGTGTGATCTTGGTCAAGTCATTTAATTTCTTTTGCCTCATTTTCTTCATAGTCTTGGAGGCTGGAAGTCCAAGATCAGGGTGCCAGCACAGTCAGATGAGGGCCCTCTTCCAGGTCACAAAGTTCTTGTTGTGTCCTCACATGATGGAAGAGTCCTTTAATTCTTTAAATATGATTCCCTGTGGTTCTTTGAACATATTTATATATTCGATAGCCGATTTAAAATCTGTTCTAGAAAGTCTAAAGCCTTAGGGACAGTTTTTCTTCACTGCTTCCCTCCCTCCCCCTTTTGTATGGGTACTACTATCTTGTTTCTTTGCATGTCTTGTAATTTTTGCTTGAGAACTGGATATTTTAAATAATACAATGTGGCAATTCTGGAAATGAAATTCTCCCCTCTCCTCTGATTTGTTATTGCTGTTTGTTTTTGTTGTTTATTTTCTTAGTGACTTTTCTGTAAATTCTATAAAGTGTGTATTCTTGTGTCATGTGTAGCCACCAAAGTCTCTCTTTGATTAATTTAGTGGTCAACTAATGATTGGACGGAGATTTCAAAGCCTAAAATGACTACATTTCCCAGTCTTTACTAATGGGCTCTCTGTATGTTTTGGGGCATGCTTTTGGTATTCAGCTAGGCAGCTGATAACTATGCTTAAGTCTTCACTTGTTGCTTTTTCAGAGCCTTAAGGTTTCAGAGGTATTAATTTACAGCCTTCTCACATCTTTTCTAGGCACATGTACAGCCTTAAACATGCACATGCACTTCATGATTCCTAGGAATATATTGGAGCTTTTCAAACCTCCTCTGAACATCTCATTTCTTAAATATTCTGTTTAAAGTTTTTGGTTAGCCTCCTGTTTGCTATAGCTGTTATATGCTGCCTCAGGCAGTGGAGAAATTAATCAGTTGACTAATTGTGTTTGACAAGTGTGTACCTCCTTTCCCACTATAGTCAGGTAAGGTAAAGACAGCTTTGCAAATAGGTCTCCCAGACAACCACTGGACAAGTTAAGTAAGGACAACTAAGTAATGGTAGTTATCTGGGAATAAGGCTTTTAAGGAGATCTAGCCCTGTTCTTTCCCCTGTGGTGGCTGTCAGGCTGCTGGTTTTCACCATGATTGAAGGTTCTTGGTCTTCATGGCTATCACAGAGCTTGGGGTGGGGTGGAGGGAGTGTATGGGAGTGGCAATTGAGTAATTTCAAATTCCACAAAGCTCATTGTTCTTAACCTAGATTCCACTGTTTTTCTTGAATAAGCACTCCCATGTTTCTGCAAGCCTTTGGTTAATTTCTAGAGTACTTAAAAGGTTGGTTCTTACTATTTTTGCTAGTTTCGTGGTTTTCTTTATGAAGGAGAGTTTTCCAAAGTTCTTACTCTGTCATTTTCAGTGATGTCACTATCCCATAAAAGGAATAAATGTCATTAATAATGGTAGCTTACATTTTGAGTGTACTGTTAAGTGGCTTTATGTAATATAATAGTATCTGCATGAAATTTTTGGTAATTTCAGAAGATATAACTGTCCCTTTAAAAATTTTTTCAATTTAAGCAATCTATGACAAGAATTTTTTTATTATTAAATTATAGTTGGTATAAAATATTAGTTTCAGGTGTACAACATAGTGATTCAGCATTTATACACCTTTAGAAGGGATCACCACTATAAGTCTAGTAACAATCTGTCACTCTCCAAAGTTTATTACATTATTGACTGTATTCCCTATGTATATATTAAATCCCCATGACTTATTTGTTTTATAACTAGAAATTTGTACCTCTCAATCCCTTTCACATTTTTTGCCCTTCCCCTTGCCTCTCTCCCCAGTGGCAACCATTAGTTTGTCTCTGTCTCTGAGTCTGTTTCTGTTTTATTAGTTCATTTATTTTGTTTTTTAGATTTCACATATAAGCGAATTCTACATATAAAGCAAATCATATTTGTCTTTCTCGGTCTTGACTTATTTTGCTTAGCCTGATACCCTCTAAGTGTATCCATGTTGTTGCGAATGGCAAGATTTCATTCTTTTTTATGGTTGAGTAATATTCCAGCATATATGTGTGTATGTGTATGTATGTATGTGTGTGTGCGCATGCACATGTGCCCGTGCATGCGCACACAAAGACACCATATCATTTTTATATATCAGCTGTTGATGGACATCTAGGTTGTTCCATATCTTGGCTATTGTAATATTGCATATATCTTTTCTAATTAGTGTTTTCATTTTCTTCGGATAAATGCTCAGGGGAGGAATTGTTGTGACATGATAGTACTATTTTTCATTCTTTGGGGAAGCTCCATACTGTTTTCCATAGTGGCTACACCATTTACAGTCCCACCAATAGTGCTCAAGAATTCTCTTTTCTCCACATCCTTGCCAACACTCGTTATTTCTTTTTGATATAGCCATTCTGAGAAGTGTGAGGTGACATCTCATTGTGGTTTTGATTTGCTTTTCCCTGATGATGAGTGATGTTGAGCATCTTTTCATGTGTCTGTTGGGCATCTTTGTCTTTGGAGAAATGTCTCTTCAGATCCTCTGCCCATGTTTTTATTAGATTGTTTGTTTTTTTTGATGTTGAGTTGTATGAGCGTTCTATGTATTTTGGATATTAACTCCTTTTGGGATACATCATTTGCAAATCTTTTCTCACATTCAGTAGGTTGCTTTTTTGTTTTGTTGATGGTTTTCTTCAATATGCAAAAGCTTTTTAGTTTGCTGTAGTCCCATTTGTTAATTTTTGCTTTTGTTGCCCTTGCCTGAGGAAACATATCCAAAAAAATACTGCTAACACTGATGTCAAAGAATTTACTATGTTTTCTTCTAGGATTTTTATGGTTTCAGTCTTACATTTAAGTCTTTAATCCATTTCGAGTTTATTCTTACATATGGTATAAGAAAGTAGTCTAGTTTCAATTTTTTGCATGTATCTGTCCAGTTTTCCCAGCACCATTTATTGAAGAAATTGTCTTTTCCTCATTGGATATTCTTGCCTCGATTGACATAGATTAATTGACCATGTAAGTGTAGGTTAATTGACCGTATAAGTCTAAATTTATTAACCATTCTTTAAATTGACCATTTTGATAATTTTATTAGTTGGGATTTTTATTAATTGACTACATAAGCTTATATTAATTGACTATGTAAGGATTTTCTTGCTTTACAAATACCTATTCTTAATTTGGGGTACGGGGTTGTAAATTTTTATAAAGAGAAACGTGAACATTAACTTTGTAATTGATTGTGAAAAGACAATGTTATTTTAGTCTTTTGAAATTATTTTTAGGGTACACCTGGCACTTATTTGACTTCTCATAATCAGGCTTCCTACACTCAAGAAACAGCCAAGCCCTCAGTGGGCTCTATCTCTCTTGGACTGCCGCGGCAACAGGAATCTGCCAAATCAGGTCAGTGAGTAAATACTCATAATGTTTCTGCATTTGTAGCATCATAGTCAGTAATTCAACCTTTGATCTCTTCATGTTTCTCTTGCTTTGGTCTATAGCTACTGTGCCCTACATCAAGCAAGAAGAATTTTCTCCCCGAAGCCAAAACTCACAACCTGAGGGTTTATTGGTCAGGGCACAACATGAAGGAGTGGTCAGAGGTAAAATATGCTGTTCGGCAGAAATGTTAAACTTTTGTCCCCAATAAATTTATTAAAGTAAGTCATTAATATGTTTCAATGGTGGGTTTTTAAGTTAGAGCCTTTAAATTCTAAATTTAAGTTTTCTTTCCATATATATATTAATTTAAAATTTTGAAATTCCGTATTTCAGCAGTCCTTTGTAATAACTGTCATATTTTAAAAGCACATTTCAATAAAACAAAAACTATTCTTTTTGTACTGCTATTTCCTTTTCTTCTTACCTCCTTATTTTTTGTTTCTTTGTAGGGATAGGATATGTATTTTGCTAATGATTTTTTTTTTTTTTTTTTTTTTAATTCAGGTACTACAGGAGCCATTCAAGAAGGAAGTATAACTCGGGGAACTCCAACCAGCAAAATTTCTGTGGAAAGCATCCCATCCTTGCGGGGCTCTATCACTCAGGTTAATTACGGTCATTCCTAATATACTGAACAATAGCTAATGGGAGCACTAGAGGGGAAGTCTCAAGGACTTCAGCTGTTCCAGCAATATAGTTTTGTGATTGTTTTTTGTTGTTCTGGGTTATGGGACTGGGTCTCATTGATGATAAATCTCAGATCCGTAAACTGACTGCATAAAGACATTAATGTGATTATTTTGATCACAAGCTGTATTATCTATACTGTGGTTCATTTGAAAAGTCAATTGTTTGAAAATTGGCAGAAGAAACAAGTTCTAATTGATGCAGCTCTCACTGTCTTCCTGGCAAAGCTTTTACCACTTGTTCAGCTTAAATAGAAATTGAGAAGAAAATCATTATAAATTATTTGCTTGCTTTTGTCCCTTCTGAAAAAGAAGGTCTGTAGTCTCAGTTTGTAAGCTGCCTTGGTAGAATCTAGGAAATATAGATGACATTGACAAAGGCACCAAAAAAACAAGTATCTTCTTCCAATTTTAGGCTAAATCAATTACCAGTTTTGATTAATAAAAGGTCTTTTGTTTCCTCAGTTGGATGTTAATTTTAGTTTGAAGTGTAAAATTGGGGAAATCATTATAAATAGAATTTTATGCTTTTGCATGTTGTACCGGTCACAGATTTTCTGTTCTATTCCTCTTCTTTGTTGTTTGTTCACGTTCCCTAGGACAGTGCTTGTTAAAAGTCTAGTCCCCAGACCAGCACCATCAGTATCACTGAGAAATTGTTAGAGATATAAATGCTCAGGCCCTACCCAGGGTGTACTGAAGTCTCATCCATGGGGGCGGGGCCTAGCAATCTGGATTTTCCAGCCTTTCAGTGATTCTGCTGCGTGCCTGTTTGAGAACCTTGCTGATCAAGTGTAGTTTGTGCCACAGAACATTAGCATCACCTGGGAGCTTGTTAAAATAATGCAGAAATCTCAGTCCCCACTCCAGACCTGTTGAATCAATCTCCATTTTAACAAGATTCTCCAGTGATTCTTCCCTAGATATGTTTTATAGTATATGGCATATAGTGATCTAGAAAGTTAAATACTAACTCTCAGATCTCTCCTTCCACATTTGACCAAAGTATATGTTCTCCTGAAATTAGTTTGCAGAGTAAGCACTTTCATATAGACAGAAGAAAAATAAATGGCCTCTGCATATTATTTTTTCTTTTTCATTTTTGCTCTAATATTCAAACTGTGGGTAGGAAGACAAAATAAACTAGGTCAAATGAAGCCAAGCTTTATCTGTTTATTTTCCAGTTAGTCTGTCCATATGACATGAGCACTTCCTTAGTGGATATTACAGATTTCCAGATGTTTATCACTGAGCTCACTTAACCGGTAAATGTATTGGTCTCATCATCCCTGCTGTAAGCATGTGGTTGCAGATCGTCCTCTCTACAGTTTTGGGGACTCTAAATGTGTGAGTTGGCTAGGTCTGGGCCTCCCACTTTCATTTCAGCCCAAGCAATTCACATGTACAAAGTATTCTACATGTTAGATTTCATGACTGATTTTCCTTGAAGGGAAGTATTTACTGTTTCAAGGAAAGGCGAAATGAACCATGGTCATAGGCAACCCAGAAGAGGACTAATAATGGTGATAATTCAGATGATATGACCTAAACTGAATCTATATTATAAAATGGAGGCATCTGAGTTTTTCTTCTCCTCTTATTGATGACCAGAGGTCTATAACTCAGCAGACAGTTTAGTAATTGAAAGTTCTTTTAATCTTTTATCATTATAAGAGAAAGTTATGGTACTCTAAATTTAAAAATTTATTGTCTTATTTTTATTAGGTTTTTTTTTTTTTTTGCAAGGCAACCTTTGGTTGACCTCACAGATTACAAGGACCTTGTCAGCTTACAATCCTCCCTTAGTTTTTATTTTTTTACACCTACAGCACCTGGTCTTCCTAGGTGGTCTCCCATCCAAGTACTAACCAGGCCCGACCCTGCTTTATTAGAAATTTTGAAATAGCTTTATTACATTTGTATGATTTTAGGCCGTAAGACAAACTTTTTTCCTGTGACTTAAGTGCCTTCATAGAGATTTGACTTCATGGTGGGAAAGCTGATTCAAATTGTATACCTATCAGCATTTTAAGAAGTTTTGTGTGTCAAGGTTCAAGGATGAAGATACAGTATTTCTTTATGTTTATAAAAACTTAATGTCTGACTTTCTTTTATGTGTTTATCTTTTCTTCTTTGAAGATATGGTTGATCTGACTCAGTGTAGTAGGTTAAATTTTTTTGAGTGTCTTGGTTTCCTATAAACTCAAGTGACTCTTTTGGTACTTGTGTTCAATTTGATGGCAGGGTACCCCAGCTCTGTCCCAGGCTGGCATACCAACTGAGGCTTTGGTGAAAGGATCCATTTCTAGAATACCCATTGAAGAGAGCAGTCCTGAGAAAGGCAGAGAGGAAGCTGCATCATCCAAAGGCCATGTTATTTATGAAGGCAAAAGTGGACACATCTTATCTTATGATAGTAAGTATTGCATCTGTACTCTGAAGACAATACTATAAAGTGTGACTAAAAACATGGGCTCTGGTTCCCCATATACTTGCTTTAGGGAAATTAGTTTTCCTTCCTTGAGCCCAAATTTCCTCTCCTTAAAGGGGGTGAAACATTTGTGAAAAATTAACTGAGACAGTCAATGAAAAGTGATTGAGAGTGCAGAGTTCATAGTAAATGTCTTGTAAGTGATAGCTAACTTCATCAACTGCGATCAGTCGATTTAGCCTAAGAAAAGAATTTTTGTTAACTTTAATAGAATCACTTTTATTTATCATTTATTCATTTATTTTTTTACAAAGATGTGCATGGCAGTGTGGTTTGTTTATTTATTTATTTAAATTTTAATTGTTTATTGGGGTAACATTGGTTATTACAATTATATAATTTTCAAGTGTACGTTATCATTTGACATATGTATATTCTATTGTGTGTTTACTGCCCAAAACCAGTTTCCTTCAGCTGCCATATATTTGATCCCCTTTACTCACTTCACCCTCCCCCTAAACCCTGTATTTGACCCCCTTTACCTCATTTCCTCCCCCTTCTCCCCTACCCCAATAGTAACCACTAGTTTCTAGTCCTCTGGTAACCACTAGCCTATAGTCCATGTCCATGAGTCTCTGTTTGTTCTGCTCATTTGTTGCTTTTTGGTTTATATCTCACATATAACTGATACCATGTGATTTTCAACTTTTTCTGTCTAGCTTATTTCGCTTAGTATGATTATCTCGAGGTCCATCCATGCTATCACAAATGGCAGTATTTCATCTCTTCTTATGGCTGAGTAATATTCCATTGTATATATGTACCACAGCTTCTTTAGCCAATCATCTACTGTAGGACATTTCGGTTGCTTCCATGTCCTGGCCACTGTGAATAGTGCTGCTATGAACATTGGTGTGCAAATATCTTTTAGGGTATGGGTTTTGCAGTCCCACCAGCAGTGTATGAGGGTTCCTTTTTCTCTGCATCCTCTCCAACATTAACATTATTACTTGTCCTGTTGATTATAGCTATTCTTACAGGTGTGAGATGGTATCTCATTGTGGTTTTGATTGGCATTTCCCTAATAGCTAGTGATGATGAGCATCTTTTCATATATTTGTTGGCTGTTTATCCTCTAGAGAGAAATGTCTGTTCAGGTCCTCTGCCCGTTTTTCGATTGGATCACTTGGGTTTTTTTTTGTTATTGAATTGTATGAGTTCTTTGTATATTTTGGATATTAGGCCCTTATCGGAGGTGTTGCTTGCAAATATATTTTTCCATTCGGATGGTTCTCTCTTTACCTTGTTGATGATTTCTTTTGCTGAGCAGAAGCTTTTTAGTTTTATGTAGTCTCATTCCTTTATTTTTGCTTTTACTTCCCTTGCTTTTGAGGTCAAATTCATAAAATCCTCTTTAAGTCCAAAGTCCTTGAGTTTCATTCTTATGTTTTCTTCTATGCATTTTATTGTTTCAAGTCTTATATTCATGTCCTTAATCCATTTTGAGTTCATTTTGATGTGTGGTGATAGACAACAGCCTAATTTCATTCCTTTGCAAATGGCTTTCCAGTTTTCCCAGCACCATTAACTGAAGAGGCTTTTCTTTCTCCACTATATGTTTTTGGCTTCTTTGTCGAAAATTATTTGCCCATATAAATATGGGTTTACTTTTGGACTCACGATTCTGTCTCACTGGTCCATGTATCTGCTTTTCTGCCAATAGCATGCCATTTTGATTACTGTTGCTTTGTAGTATAATTTGAAGTTGGGCAGAATGATGCCTCCAGCCTGGTTCTTTTTTCTCAGGATGGCTTTGGCAATTCGGGGTCTTTTGTGCTTCCATACAAATCTGATGAATTTTTGTTCCATTTCTTTAAAAAATGCCAATGAGATTTTGATGGGGATTGCATTAAATCTGTATACTTTAGGTAATATGATCATTTTAAGTATGTTGATTCTTCCAATCTAAGAACACGGAATATCTTTCCATTTCTTTGTATCTTCTTCAATTTCTTTTAATAAGATCTTGTAGTTTTCATTATATAGGTCCTTCACATGTTTCATTAAATTTATTCCTAAGTATTTTATTCTTTTTGTTGCAATCGCAAAAGGAATTATTTTTTCCACTTCTTTTTCTGATGCTTCATTATTAGAGTATAGGAACACTATGGATTTTTGAATGTTGATTTTATATCCAGAGCACTTCAAACTAAAAAAGGTAAAAAAAGATACTGAGGGACACTTCATAATGATAAAGAGAATCATGCACCAAGGAGACATAACACTTATTACTATCTGTGCTCCCAATCAGGGAGGCCTGAAATATGTAAAGCAATTACTAACAGAACTAAAGGGAGAAAGAGACCAAAACACTATCATAGTAGGGGACCTACATACCCCACTGTCGGGTATGGACAGATCATCCAAACAGAAAATCAGTAAGGAAATAACATCTTTAAATGACACATTAGAACAATTGGACACAATTGACATCTACAGAGCCTTCCATCCCAAAACAGCTGCTTATACATTCACTTTTATTTTAAGTAGATTTCTGTTTTATGAGTTAAGAATTAGGGAGTCGATAATAGTCTGATAATCCTGGAAAGAGTATTAAGTTTAAATTCTCCTTAAATATAACTATTTAATGTTTATATGAAACCATTTCTCTAGATATATTCTTAAGTTATACTTTCTCAATAATATTATAAGAATGACTCAGTTATGGTATAAAAGCCAAGTGATGAACTGGTTTAGAGTTCTCATTTGCAACTGTTTGGTGATCTGAGTAGTCATTAGTCATGCTTACATTTCTCTCTGACTACAAAGAAGTAAAGTATGTGAGCACACAATGCCTAATGCAAAATACGTGCTAACTTTCTTATTTCCAGCCTCCTTCATTTAACATTTCTGGTATATATTAGTTTACATTTTGTTTCTGGGGTAAGAAACATTGCCTAAGTCAGAAGTCTGGATGTCATCTTTGACTCCTCCTTCTGAAGCTTTCCACATTCAATCAGTCACTAAGTTGTTTCTGTTCTTTTTCTTAAAAGACTCTGGAATCCATTCATTTTTGTTTATGCTCCAATGTTACCATCATCTTTCATCTGGATAACTTGGCGCTGCCTAACTGATTTCCCTGCCTTCGGTTTTAACCCATAGTCAGTACTGTTCATCATGTCACTTCCTTCTTGATTCTCCATTGCCTTTAAGAAAGATCATCATAAGCCCCTTACCTTGACTTAATCACCCTTCCATGATCTGCTTCCAACTTATCTCTTTAGATTGTTTCCTTCTCACTTTTTTTCTTTAGCCCCCTTTCGCTTATTCTCCCTACACTATTCCTCCCACCTCTTTGTACACACTGGCCATTAATTGAATTTAAGTTCTTCTAATGTACCTTACTCTGTCTTGCCTTGGGGTCTCTGTGCTCATTATTCCTTTGGCCTGTACCCTCTTCTTCCCTTTACTTGTGATTTAAACAACTCTTATTTATCCTTCACTTCTCAGTTTAAACATTACTTTTTCTAGGCAGCCTCATTGGTACCTTTAAGAGTTTGAGTTCCTTTCCAGCATTATCACAGCACCTTGTGCTTCTCTTTTCATAGTACTTATTGTACTTTATAGTAATTATTTATTAATTTTTCTGTAATTGCCACTGTTGGATAAGTTTCATGAGTAAAGGGACTTAATTTGTTAACCTTATCCATAAGCCTAGTTTATTCCTGGAACTCATATTTAAATGAATGAAAACACTTTTTATAAATATCATATGTAAAGATGTGTATTGTAGGTTAAGACTAGTTTTATATTATTATTTTTATAAGATACACTATGAAATTATGATAACTACTGTACAATAGGCCCTAGGCTCTGAATAATTCTTGTTTGTATATTCTGCAGATATTAAGAATGCCCGAGAAGGGACAAGGAGTCCGAGAACAGCTCATGAAATCAGCTTAAAAAGAAGCTATGAATCAGTGGAAGGAAATATAAAGCAAGGGTTGTCAATGAGGGAGTCTCCTGTATCAGCACCATTAGAGGGTAAAATGTTTCCAGAACATTGTTTAGATACATTTAATTTTGTATGGTAAATTTGCATTGTTGGATTAGATTGTATTCAATCTCTGTTGTTTCTACCTGAAATTTTTATTAATATACAAATGAAACATTAATATGTATAATATATAATATAGCTAATATATTAATATGAAACATTAATGTACATTTAAATTTATATTCATATCTACATGTAAATCAAATGGTACATGACAGTGGAGGTACATCAAAATTAAACATAATCGGTCACATCGTAGATAACTATGAAGTGAGTTTAAAAATCTAAAATTCATTATGAGAACTCTTTTTATTGTGAGGCAGACAAAGTGGTGTAGTGGATAGAGCAAAGACATGTATTTGAATTCAAGCTTCATCCTTTCTTGGTGAATTTCTCTCTGCCTGTTTCTTCTGTAAATTAAGAGATTGTAGAGGTACATTGTGTAAGGATTAGAGATAGGTATCCAAAGTGTGCTAAACATATGATATGCATTCGGTAAATGATAGATGTGATTTTATTCCATTAGTGACTCACTTCCTTTAAATCTTAACCTGCCTCAACTGTTTAATCTAGATGAAGTACTAAAAACAGGGTGAGGACTCTTAAATCTTAGAAGTGGTGTGTAATTTTCTAAGAGCTGGATTTTCTCTGTATTAAAAACAAACAAACAAAAATCCCACTTCCCTTTACTTTAAGGTAAATGGATGTGGTTATTTCCAATCCTTGATTCAGATTTATCAGCAATGTAAAGTGAAACTGATTAAGAGGTTGTTTACAACTTTTTAATTTTTATTTGCATGTCTCATCTGTTTTTGAGATATCTGTTTTTCCTGCTTTCCCTTTCTCCCAGATATATTTCAAAGCTAAACAATGATGTCCAGTCCCTTTGTATTTTCTCTTACCTTGATAAAGAAACATTGAGATTTAAAATTTAGTTTTGAAAGTATCTTTCCTTTTTGACCTATAACAGATGTCGCCTGTGGCCATTTTCTGTTTAGGAAAACCTTTCAAAAAGAACAGATGATGTTATGATGGGTACTTTCAACTTTTATTTTTTCCATGACAATCTTAATAGTTCACAAATTTAAAATGATAATCCTTTTCTCTATAGTGCTTTTATAGAAAATATATACTCTAAGAACAATATAAAGTATATGTGAATTTACCTACACATTATGTTTAATTCTTGAATTGCTTTCTTGTTTTGGAAGGGCTGATATGCCGAGCATTACCCAGGGGGAGCCCCCATTCTGACCTCAAAGAAAGGACTGTGCTGTCTGGTTCCATAATGCAAGGTAAACTTTTTGTTGGTTTTGGCTTTTATTCATGACTGCCTCACTGGCAAAATAGTTTGACATTAATTTGCAGTGCATGAAACCTGCTTTTAAGATATTTTAAGATATTCTCTTTTGAAATATAAGATACATAGGCTTGATTATAAATATTATTTCTGAGCTATATACTTAATTTGAAAATGATAGTTGCCTAATCTTTGAATATACAGACATCTTCATTATGTAAGAACCATTCTGTGATTGTGATAAATGATGTATTAAATCTTGAAAACTCTAAAAAAGTAATGACTGATGAATATTTATTTAAAGTTCTGTTGTAAACAGAAAATCGATTAGAAACCGCAAGGTGGCAAGGCATTAATTTTTTTTAATTGTGTTAAAATATGTAACAGAATTTACTGTTTTAACAATTTTTAAGTATATATTTCAGTGGCATTATTGTGGCAACCATCAGCATTATTTTAATAAGCATGTTTCCTGAATTCTCTTTTGAAGGCACACCAAGAGCAACAACTGAAAGCTTTGAAGATGGCCTTAAGTATCCCAAACAGATTAAGAGGGAGAGTCCTCCCATACGAGCATTTGAAGGTGCCATTACTAAAGGAAAACCATATGATGGCATTACCACCATCAAAGAAATGGGGCGTTCCATTCATGAGATTCCACGGCAAGATATTTTAACTCAGGAAAGCCGAAAAACTCCAGAAGTGGTCCAGAGCACAAGGCCAATAATTGAGGGCTCTATCTCCCAGGTAACTAGATTGTGGTTCTTTTTTTTGGCCATTCTTCTTTAGACTGTGATATTTATGGCGTATTTTTAAAAGTGTAATTTAATAATTATAAGTAGTTCTTATGCTATCACATATCTTGGAAATAAACATGAAAGTTTGTATATGTTTTATCATTAGTTTTTCTTGTGGCCATAGTGTGGAGTGAATAATGTGGGAAACGATGCAACTCAGGATTGGTGGGCTTGTAATTGAGACATCCACACAGAAAATAAAGATTACTACGGCGAACTATAATTGCCATGTGCCAAATATAGACCTGAGATGGGAAAATATTCACATGCTTTGGGCTACCTGTAATGTTTGTTTCTTGCTCTTTAGGGTACACCAATAAAGTTTGACAGCAACTCAGGTCAGTCTGCCATCAAACACAATGTCAAATCCTTAATCACGGGGCCCAGCAAACTAGCCCGTGGAATACCTTCACTGGAAATTGTGCCGGAGAACATAAAAGTGGTAGAACGGGGAAAATATGAGGATGTGAAAGCAGGCGAGCCAGTGCGTTCCCGGCACACATCAGTGGTAAGCTCTGGCCCCTCAGTTCTTAGGTCAACACTTCATGACGCTCCCAAAGCACAGCTGAGCCCAGGGATTTATGACGACACCAATGCACGGCGAACACCTGTGAGTTATCAAAACACCATGTCCAGAGGCTCACCCATGATGAACAGAACTTCCGATGGTATGTAATTTTTGTATTCTTGTCTGATTATTTTTATTGCGCCTTTTTATGTCTGGCAAGTAGCAGATGTTGAATTGTTAGCTTTACAATGAAGCAGGATCTGTAGGTTGTGCTTGATGCTAGAGTTATGGAGTGCTACCAGATTAAAGGTAGGCATAATTATAGGTAAAATACCTAATATTGTAATCAAGTGCAGACTGTGGTGGAGTCCAGAAATGCTCTAGAGTAAGTATAGGCTTAGAATGGTTTTTTTCAGCTAATTCTGTGAGGTTTTCTGGAAGTCAGTTTTCACATTTGTTTTTTTCAGCAGCAATTTGGTGTGGTAGTTGAAAGTTTAGGGTCTGGAGCAAGACTATTTAGGCTTGAATTAATAATGTTCTTCCTGCATGAACCTGGACAAATTACCAAATTTTTCTATGCTTTAGTTTCCTCATCCATAAAGTAGCAATGTATTATTAAGACCAACCTCGCTGCATTGTTGCACAGATAAAATGAAGTGATAATGTGTTTACAAGACTTTAAAAGAATAGTTCCTGGTATGCTTGAAGGACTCAATAAATGTGAACTATTATTGTTATTGGTGGGTACATCAGTAAGGTAAGAGACATTGATTTTTATCAGGAGGTCCCTGAAACAATTCTAAGGCCCTTAAAAATGTATCCACGTACCATTTAAAATTTTATTGCAATACATGATTTATTGAGGACTCATGTGCAGGGTCCAAGGCTGGACACTGCTAGAATTGTAAAGATGAGAAGTGTGGGAGAGGAGTAGCATGGAAGGAGAAGAAAAGGGAAATGCCTACTTAGGGGTAGGGTGGAGAATCCAAAACTTTTTTGGCTCTAGTTTTGAAGGAGAAGAATCGCTCTGCAGAAGGAAAAGGCACTCCATATTTGAATAAATTGGGGCTTAGAAGGGGATGTAAAAAACCAGTATGATTTCTTGGTTGTGACAGGCAGATTTGTTTGACCATGGTAAAGTTGATATCAAAATATCATATAGATGATAATGATGGTTGTCCAACATTGTGAGTGTATTAATGCCACTGAATTGTCCCCTTTAAAATGGCTAGAATGGGGAGTAAAAGGGGTCAAATATGTGGTGACAGAAAGAACTCTAACTATGGGAGGTAAACACAATGAAAATATATATGCCTTACTGTTAAAATGTACAGCTAAAACTTACTGGATTTTGTTAACCAGTATCACCATAAAAAATAAATAAATAAATTTAAAGGCGAAAATAAATAATTTAAAAAATGGCTAGAATGGTAAATTTTATGTTCTGTGTATTTCTTTGGATATTCCGAGACCTAGTTTCCAATGTGGTAGTGGTGGGATATTCCCCACACCAACAAACATTTCTCAGACATCAGTAGGGTAACTAGGATTCAGTTCAGTTCCAACACTGCCTACCCAGAGATAACACCAGATTCCACTGGTTAAGGATTCAAGGTTCAGCCTACAAGACTGTGTATCCCCTGCCCCCACTCCCAGTCCATCAACTTCGGATGCCAATCAGGCTGTTCCTTGTGCTCTGACCAACTGGCTGCAGATTGGAGATTCCAGTGACACCTTCCAACTCAGGATGCCAGTCACTAGTCCAGATCGTTACCTATACTTTTGACCAACTGGCTATAAATCAGAGGTTCCCACGACCCTCTCCTTGGGTTTGATTAATTTGCTACGACTCACAGAGTTCGAAGGAACATTTTACTTACTAGGTCACCGGTTTATTAAAAACGATGCAGGAGCAGCCAGATGGAATTATGCATAGGGCAATGTATGTGGGAAGGGGCGCAGAACTTCCACGCCCTACTCTCCACGCTCCACTCTCCCCAACACCTAGGTCACTCACCAACCAGGAAGCTCTCTGAAGACAGTCCTTTTGGTTTTTATGAAGGCTTCATTATATAGTCATGATTGAATCACTAACTATTGCCAATTGAATTCAGCCTTCAGCTCCTCTTCCCTTTTTGGAGGTCATGTCCTAGGATTGAAGGTTCTACCCCTCTAATCACATGATTGGTTCACCTAGCAACCAACCCCACCCTTAGATCCAAAAGTCACCTCATTAACACAACAAAAGACACCTTCATCTCAACACTTAGGAAATTTCAAGGGTCTTGGGAGCTGTGAGTCAGAAATTGTGGATGAAAGCCACATGTTTATTTCTTATAAATCACATATTGCACTGTTTTATCACAGTTATTAAAACAATCGAGTGCGAAAGCCAATAAATGTTTGCATTGATGGGAGGATCTAACCTTTATGAATATCATTTAGAAAAGAAAAGGCTGGAGTAGGAAGGAGATCGATGTTGGTGAGGTAATGAGAAAGTCTTCATGGAAGTACAGAACAAGTAAAAATAGTACAGTTGTTCCTCCCTTATCCATGGGAGATATGTTCCAAGACCCCCATTGGATGCCTGAAACCTCAGATAATAGTGAACTTTATCGATAGTATGTTTTCCCCTATATATATATATATACCTTTTCACATAAAGGGAGCAGTTTACATCTTCTCTTTGGCATATCTAAATTGTCAGCATCACTGCTCTTGTGCTTTGAGGCCATTAATAAGTAAAATAAAGGTTACATGAACACAAGCACTGCAGTATGACAGTTGATCTGATTACCCAAGATTGCTACTAAAAGACTAATGGGTGGGTAGGGCATACAGCGTGGAGACAGAACTGAAGGGCACGAGATTTAAAATGGTGCACAATTTAAAACTTAATGAATTGTTTATTTCTGGAATTTTCCACTTAAATATTTTTGGACTGCAGTTGACCACAGTTAACTGAAATCATGGAATGCAGAAGAAAAAAAAAAGAAAAAAGATTGGGGGGACTACTGTATAACTTAGTGACTGATGGGCAGCAAGGAGGTTGGGTAATACAAGGAGAGGAAATTGAGACTTGATACATGTGAGATCAAAAGAATTGAGAGTGTTAAAGTCATACAGAAAACAAAATTATTTATGAGATTTAAAGAGGAGTGTTAAACTTTCTTTTAACTTAACATTAGGTCATAAAACACTAGTGCTATGATCTAAAAGATGATAATCTATAAATCTCAAAATCTGCTAGATGTTACATTTGCATATTTTGTAAAAGTGAACTTTAAATTTTTAGTGGACAGGGAAGATCAAAATATTATATGTCTATAGTCTATACCTGAGATGTTGAGAAATGAATAAATATCATACTTAGCAAGTTTTCTTAAGAATTTTTTTTGTTGGCTCTTTTTTTTTCCAGTTACAATTTCTTCTAGCAAGTCTACCAATCATGAAAGAAAATCGACACTGACTCCTACCCAGAGAGAAAGTATGCCAGCAAAATCTCCAGTGCCTGGAGTGGACCCTGTAGTAAGCCACAGCCCTTTTGATCCCCATCATAGGGGCAGCACCGCAGGAGAGGTTTATCGGAGCCATCTTCCTACACATTTGGATCCAGCCATGCCATTTCACAGGGCTCTGGACCCCGGTAAGCACAGTGTGTAGTGCTAATTTATGGCAAAGAAATAATATACCTGTTTGACTTGTACTTTAATAAAGAGAAAGTTTAACAATATGCAGATAATTGCACATATCATTAGCATACAGCTTTGAATTTTCGCCATCCGTATATCCCCATGTTACCAGCATCCAAATTAGGAAAAAAAATAATACCAGTATCCCTTAAAGAACTAAAAGTAATAAGTATATGAAAAGCCCTCTATGGCATTTGCTTAAGCTGTTGAACACATAGCTTAATGTAAAAGTTATTTTTAAATGGCACAGGCATACCTTAAACATTTTAATTTTTAACATAGACATTCATTTACTAGTGTTCTTATCTAAGGCCAAGGTTCACTGATTAAACTTTACCATTGTCTTTCTTATATAAACGATACTTACATTTCCAGGTTTAGTTTTTTTAAGTGAAGCTAAAATTTAGAGACATTTTACATCAGTCTAAACACAGAATCATTCTAGATTTCCCCCCAACTTTTAAAATAGTCTAATCCATACCTGATTCAGCTTCTGTATTGAGTCTTTCCAAAACAGTCAACTTAATTTCCAGAGAAAAATCACTCTTTTCATTCTTCTTTTCATCCTTCTCTAGATCATTTCATTAAGTTACATAATTACAGTAGCAAATATAACTAGAAGGAATTTTCAAACAGACACCACTGACTATAAGTAAACAATTCTGGTAGGTGCAGAGGTATGCAGGTTTTCTACAGAGCAGTCTGCACTGGACACAATGATGCTGCTCACCGGGGGTGGGGCAGAGTGTTCTGCAAAGGGAAGAGTCCCATCATCAGGTCCGCAGGTCCGTCTGCCAGCAGGTCTGTGGAGAATCTCTACTGGGTTGTCTGTCATGACCCACCTGCTGTGCAGAATCCACCCTACCCTCAGAGGTTCCAGTCCCTGCTCCTCTTGCCTGCTCAGACTCACTCAATTATGTTTTCTGGTCATAGCTCTTCTGTTTGCTTATTACCATCTTTCTTTCAGGTTGAAATTGGGACACAGAACATTGTGTTTCACCTTGGTCTTTAGGGAAGCAATTTTCATTACCAGTATGCTAAGATTTCTGAGAGTTGTTTATATTTTATAGTAGCAAGGTATGTGTATAAAGTGTTTTATTGAAAGCTATAACGCTGCCATCGAATTGTTTGTTACTTGAGAACATTAAGTTTCAGAGGAGTTCACACCTAGTCCTTCAGAGACTGTCCAGAACTTAGGTGGAAGTTCTCACAGAGTCCCCTGACAGACTTACCTCACCGGAGTTCTAGATGTAGGGGAAGCAAACATTCCAGAAAACTTGTTGAATGTTTATACTTTTATTTAGTTTTTATTATAGTCCTTTATTTTATAGCAGTTTCATTTGCTTGTCATTTTTGAGCTTTTGCTGGATTACAACTATTTTAAGGATAGAGACATTATCTTGTACTTTTTTACCATACCTACCTCTTCCTAGTATCTTGTGTCATGCTCTAACCTAGGGTTGCCAGACTACTGCCTAGGGGCCAAATTCTGCTGCTGCTTGTTTGTGTAAATAAAGTTTTATTAGCACATAGCCACACCCACTTGTTTATACTTGTGGCTGCAGTGGCAGAGTTGAGTTGGTGCCACAGAGACTATATGGTCTACAAAGCCTAAAATATTTGCCATCTAGCCCTTTAGAGAAAAAGTGTTTATCTATGCTCTAAACACATGCAGTAATTAAATGCTTATAAACTAATCATTTTCACCCCCAGGGAAGTAAAGTTGCTATTTGTCACAAAGTGTTTTCACATATATTTCCACTTGGTTGTATTGGATAATCAGAACTACAAAAATAATTTCATTTTTAAATCACTCTTGGAGACTTTAGGTGAAAATAATACAGTTACATGGCAAATATTGAAAGTGAAGCTACTTGAATTTTTTAAGCTACTATTCTGGTAAAAAGGTTAATAGTCATATTTTATTTAGTTTCTCCTTCCCCTTTTCCATTATATCTGACATTAGAATATATATATTAATATTGCTAATATATCAAGGTTAAAATGAATCCACCTTAATCCCTGTAGCACCTGCCCCCCACCTTCCATGTTAAATAAAAGTTGCATGTACACATTAGATCAACAAATTGTTTTTTCCTTACTCTTTTTGTGGGTGATGTTTAGCAAATGAATTTTAACCTAGACTAAATGAAATACCTTTCTCTCATCCTCTCAATCAGCTGCTGCTGCTTACCTGTTTCAAAGACAGCTCTCACCAACTCCAGGTTACCCAAGTCAATATCAGCTTTATGCAATGGAGAACACAAGGCAGACAATACTAAATGATTACATTACCTCACAGCAGATGCAAGTGAATTTGCGCCCAGATGTGGCCAGAGGACTCTCCCCACGAGAGCAGCAGCTGGGTCTTCCGTACCCAGCGACAAGGGGTCTGTGTCTTTGCCGTTCAGATTTTATAGCACTTATTATGTGTACCCAGGATTTCCTAGGTATTCAATAAATATTTGTTGAATGAAAGATGGAAAAAAAGTAAAGAAGGCTGTATCCTTCTTTCTATAACCTTTAACCTTTGAAGGCACCAAAGTAATGTCTTGAGATGGGGTGTTTTGGTGAACACTGAAAAAACTAAACCAAATCATTGTGCCATGTATTTAGAATAATTTTTTTTTACCAGTTTTCTGTCTCTCTTTTAAGTCCGTGCTTTTAGGTTACTGGTATGGAGCAGAGTATTTCATATCCTTCTCTAGATTTAAAGAAGGTCTTATAAAGTAATGATGACCATAAACATTTTTATTTATACCGTATACAAAGTATCATTGAATTATAGAGATAAACTAAAAAATAATTGCCACATACAGTTCTGTGTCTTTACAATAACACTTAAATTTAACATAATTTCATTGTATTTGTCTTTTGAGCAGGAATCATTGACCTGACCAATATGCCACCAGCAATTTTAGTGCCTCATCCAGGGGGAACAAGTACTCCTCCTATGGACAGAATCACTTATATTCCTGGTACACAGATTACTTTCCCTCCCAGGCCATACAACTCTGCTTCTATGTCTCCAGGTAAGAGCCCACAGTCACACACCTCTCTGATATGACCACCGTACTCAAGTGTTTACAGCATAGCCTTTGAAGGTATTTTGGGCACTTTTTTCTCATTTGGTCTCCTGTTTTTCATGTAATATTTAGTAATAGTTCCTGTATGCCATCTGTTACTAGATACTCTAGAAATATCCTAAAAGCTTGTATTATGCTCCAGTTGTCATCCAAGACAATAAAACAAACTTCCTAGATCTCAAATTTGAAACTGTTTGAAAATTTTTAGTCACTTAAGAATTTAAAAATTGTTTGATATACCTGATAAGTTGATATTTTTGTCTTTAAGTTGCAAATTTATGTGTTTTACAGGACACTCAACACATCTTGCGGCAGCTGCAAGTGCTGAAAGAGAACGTGAAAGGGAGCGGGAGAAGGAGCGGGAACGAATTGCTGCAGCTTCCTCAGACCTCTACCTTCGGCCAGGTGAATGGGTTGGCTTTTTTCATTCTGTGGATATTTCTTAGTAATCTAATGTGATGGGGCATTGTGCATAATGTCATAGGGGGTGCTAAGATGTTCTTGCAAATAAGAATTAGAAGAGAGAAAGTAATTACATGCTTTAAGTGAAGTATACATGTTGAAAGTAATATAAAAGTTGAAATGGTGCAGAGATGAATTTTAAACAGGAAAATGAAGTTTTCAGGATGATTTGGCCCCAGCAATTAGCTATAGTTGGGCCTAAAGATACTGGATGTAGAGCTAATTGTAGCTGAAAGCAGCCCAAACAAAAGGCTAATAGACATGAAGATGTATGTGTTGTTGAGCTGAAATTTAAAGAAAGAATGGAAAACATGGTTAGAAGGTTGTGTGATATTTCGAATAAGTGAAATGCTGCCATTTGGTGTAGGAAGTAGGTGACTTGATCAGAGGGACATTTACACAAAGGTGGCATGAGATGGATTAGAACCCTATAGGTAGGTACGGGCTGGTGCCGGGAGGACAGTAAGACTGTCAGTTCATATGTGTTCTAATGGGGCTTAAGATATGTTGACACTGGCAATGGCCAGAAAGGAACTGCTTGGAAGAATGCTGTTAAGGTAATTCAAAAGGACTTAATAACTAGATATGGAGAGTAAGGAAGAGATGAGAAACAAGATTATCTGCACTTAAGATTGAGCAGGATTAGTGAAAGCAAAGAGAGTGATTTTTATTTTGGACATACTTAATCTTACGTGTTTTTGGAACATTTGTCAACCCTTAGATGTTACTGGGAGGAATGTTATAAGTGGCGGCAAAGGGAGCCAGACAGATGTGGTCAGAGAGGTTGCTGCAGAACTGAAGGGCACAGTACAAGGAGGTTGTCACATTTATGTGGTCATGGGAGACAAACCCTATAAATTCAAAGTGATGGCACTGTAGAGAAGGAGCCTAAAAACTAGCCATCATGTTTCATTAGTACTGTCATTTGAGAGGATTTATCTTAAACAATTCAGTGGCTGCAAAGCCTAAAAATATTTTGATGTAACCCACTGTGTACATGTAATAAGAACATCACTGAGTGTCTGATGATAGGAAACATTTAATGAATTATGAGGTAGCCCTATAATATTGATTTTATGTTGATTGTCTAAAAACATGGAAGTTGATTTAATTTAAAGCTGAATACAAGTGATAACTTATTTTTTAGTTTATCTCTGTAATTCATGATACTTTGTATACAATTAAATAAAAACGTTTACGGTCATCATTACTTTGTAAATTTTAAAAATGTTTGTGGTCTCACATGCAGATTTAACATGATAAAATACCATTTTTCTACATCAGACATTGGCAATAGTAGTGTAAATGGGGATAGCCTTTTCAGAGATATAAAAATTTAAATAGCAATTTCACTTCTAAGATTATGCCCCTTATACTTACACAAACTGATAATTGTCAGAAAGGAGAAAATTGCTGAAAAGGCTGCCCTATGTGGTACCTGCTGTGAGAATAGGGATGTATACTAAAACTGCTAGTTCTTAAATGAGGGCAAAGAACAAGTTAGAAAGTCAGACAGAGGGCACAGAACAAGAGGGGTTAGAGAAGAAAGTGATTAAAGAAGAAATATGAGAATTTGAGATCTTCCAAGTAAAAAAGTAGTTTTGACCAAGGCCAAGTTGTGGCTGTGTTATGGGAGAGCTGAGCTTAAGTGAACAAAAAACATCTCAAATGTTGAAGAGTAGTTAGTGGAGCTGTACTTTTGGGAAGGGTAGTGTGAATGATTTCATGTCAAAAGAGAGCTCGCTGAGAAAGACAGTTACCTGTGGAGGGCAGTAAAGAACTGGAGCAAGAACTGTGGATGAATGAAATAGTCTCAAACCCTGGGGTAGCAGTACTATATTATTTTTGTTATAATACTTAGAAAGTTATACCAAATTTGATTTGGGAAATGATAAACATACTAGAGTTTGAGGAAAAATCTTGAGAGATGAACTTACCTGATTTATTTTAATACTTCAGTATTGGTATTATTTTTGTTTCTCTTCTGGAATCAAGATAGAAACTTGTCACAAAAATGGCAATGACAGTAAATGATAACTGGCATTTTTGTTTCAAGTTACTAGTGTGGTTTTCTTGCATGTTTAAGAAACTCTTATAGAACATATTTTTATATTACACTTTAGAAAGTGTAATATCAGGTTTCTTATTTCATTTTCCTTTTTTCTTTTTTGGGAATATTAAGAAATTAACAATCCTTAAATTTTGCTATCTCTAGCTTCTTCCTTGATGGCTTATCTTTTTGTGTGTGTGTGTGTGTGTGTGTGTGTGCATGCCCCCCTGCAGGCTCAGAGCAGCCTGGCCGACCTGGCAGTCATGGATATGTTCGTTCCCCATCCCCTTCAGTAAGAGCTCAGGAGACCATATTGCAGCAGAGACCTAGTGTTTTCCAGGGAACCAATGGAACCAGTGTAATTACACCCTTGGATCCAAGTGCTCAGCTACGAATCATGTAAGTCTATTGTATATATATTGACAAAAAGATGCCAGTCTCTTTAATACACATTTTTTAGCTTGTGACTGCAGTAGTTTTAGTAATAATGTACTACCCACCCAACATATTTTTGTTGTTGCAGTTTGTCCTTTCATCTCCCCACCACACCCTAAAGTATGGAGTCTCCCTTTCACAGAGTTGTGGTTTGGTTTTATTTATAGGCCGCTGCCCGCTGGGGGCCCTTCAATAAGCCAAGGCTTGCCAGCTTCCCGTTACAACACTGCTGCAGATGCCCTGGCTGCTCTTGTGGATGCCGCAGCTTCTGCTCCCCAGATGGATGTTTCCAAAACAAAAGAGAGTAAGCATGAAGCTGCCAGGTTAGAAGAAAATTTGAGAAGCAGGTCAGCAGCAGTTAGTGAACAGCAGCAGCTAGAGCAGAAAACCCTGGAGGTGGAGAAGAGATCTGTTCAGTGTCTGTACACTTCTTCAGCCTTTCCAAGTGGCAAGCCCCAGCCTCATTCTTCAGTAGTTTATTCTGAGGCTGGGAAAGATAAAGGGCCTCCTCCAAAATCCAGATATGAGGAAGAGCTAAGGACCCGAGGGAAGACTACCATTACTGCAGCTAACTTCATAGACGTGATCATCACCCGGCAAATTGCCTCGGACAAGGATGCAAGGGAACGTGGCTCTCAAAGTTCAGACTCTTCTAGTAGCTGTATGTATTTCAATCTCAGTTTTGCAATGTGATTTCTGAGTAAAGAATTACTTTATTCTTTAGGCAAAGCAGAACAATATTGTATAAAGAAAATCTTAGTCTTGATAGTAAATGTAATAGGTTTTGTGCATTAGTAGTACAAAAATGTCTCCTATTTTAATAATTATTTAAATATCAGAGTTTCTTTAGGTACACCTGTCAAGGTATTTTCCATGAGAAAAGTCTGCTCTTTACAGAGTTAAAGTTGTAAAGTAAATAGATAGAGGGCAGGGCTTATTGACATTTTCAGGCATATGAAAGGTGGTAGATAGATATATCATCAAGCTCTCTGCTGTGAGGCCTAATTTCTCAAGCAGTGTTTTCTGGGACGTGGTTCAGTGTATAGGCTGATACCCCCAAAGCCTCTTAATATCCTTTTTCTAAGGTATAGAGTTCTAATAAGTGAGACCACCTATTTTTGGTAATTGGTATTTACATTGCACCTTTCTTGCAAGGTGGATTTTGATCAAGCCCTGTTAATCACTTTGATGTCTACCCTGTAGTCTGTAAGAATTCATAAATCTGCAGTAAAATGCTAGAAAAGTTGCTTTAAATTTATTTTTAACTATCGCCTAAATTCTGTATAGAATTCCTGAAGAAACAAGGTGGTATTCAGATAAATATCTGCTAATACTTGAAGCGATTTAACCATATGTAGCCATCTCTGTTTCTATTAATGAGATTAGTAGAGTTGGAGATAATGAAAGAAATGATTTCTCATGCACCAGCATGCAACATGCGTCTTTGGAGAGATGAGGGGAGCTTGATAGTTGTGTAGACAAAAGACTTCCTTTAGCCTGGGATAATGGAAATCCTTAAAATAGGTGTTATACAGAAATTGCTAGGTGAGGAAGATCTGTAGTTACATGAATAGGCCCTTAGGAGAGAAGTCACCAGGACACATGGCGACCCCAGCCTGTGGCTTATTGAATGCTGTAGCACATGGTTCCCTAATCACTGGTTAACACTTCTTTTCAGTTTGCATCCAAACCAAATCTTGCTATAGGAGTTTGACTTTCAGAAGGTCTGAAAATAGAAAGTCTAGCTTCTTTTCTGAGTGTTCATGTTCCTGAGTGTGGATATATATGCTTTTTTTTTTTTTTTTTTTATCATTGTGTAAATTACTTTCATGAAGCCCACAAGCTATTTACAGTTATTCATTGTGGTTTTCAGTTTTTCAATTCAGAGCCTCCCTCCCCCAAAGGTGAAGCAGAGTCTTGCCCTCTACCCTTAAGGCTTTCAGAGCAATGTGAATACAGTTTACCATCAGACTTTCCATTGACTCTGTATTGGATGTGCTAAGTAGATTTAGGATGTTGAGTACCTAAACAGTGATGAGTACCAGTGGATATAAAAATTGCAAAGTAGTTTAAATTTCTTTGAATATAGTGATTTATTTTACTTCCCCAAAGATAGTTTCTATCCCAATTATCAGGTTTCTATTCTTCTGAGCATACTAGAATCGAGGTAATTGCAACCTCCATGACCTGGTGAGGGGTAGGAGGAAAGGGCTGTGCAGTTGAGTACTGGAGGAACAGGTGGTGGCCTGGTAGTAGAGTTCATTCTCACCTTCTGTACTTGTGTCCAAGACCCATTGACTGATCGTATTTGCCAATCCACCAGGGTCATATACCCTTTGGGCCTCTGACAGTTATCTCAGGTTCCTTGCTGCATCCTGAAGATGCAAAGAGTACTCTAAAGTCAAAGTTCCTGAGTAGGAGGTTTTACATCTGCCTCTCTCCTGTTCTCAGCTCTGAGGTATGGCAGGACTGTGAAAAGCTGCCTGGACCTGTAGTGCATAGACCCTCAGTTTCCTTAGAAACTGCATCTTAGAGGGGCATCCTCCCTTTCTGCCAACAGAGTGAATTTATTTCCCTTCAGATATCCCTACCATTTCTGTCAGTTTTCACAATGTAACATGGTGCTAAAAAATTGTTTAGAGTAATTTTTGTCAGCAATACTACAGTGATTTGAGAAAATAATTATATAGTTACTTAATCCATAGCTTTAAAATCATCATGGTAATGAAGCAGCTTTGTAGCCTCAAAGTTTGTTTAAGAGCTTACTGTCTCACAGAATTGAAATTATTGGAAACAATGAACTATTGAGATCTACTCTCTCATTTATTGAATTTGTTCTGATGAATGTTTCCTGGTGATTTTCTTTTCCAGCTCCCAAGAGAATGTCACAAATCTGTTCTTTATTCTGCCTCACCTAAAGGTCTTAGAGCCCTCAAAATTCCAGAAAACTCTGTATCCTACCAAGATTAGGAACACCGAGGAAGCACTTCTGGACCTTTGATAACCAGTCCATTGAGCTCATTATTTTTTTATTAATAACCTGGGTGCCATGGAACATTTCGGAGAATAAAAAATGAAAACATGCAAATAGGTTTGAAGATCTTACAGTTTTGAAACTTTTCATAGGATTTGTTTTAAAATAAGATTGTTTTCTTTTCTTGAAGTATCTTCTCACCGGTATGAAACACCTAGTGATGCTATTGAGGTGATAAGCCCTGCCAGTTCACCTGTACCGCCCCAGGAGAAACTACAGGCCTATCAATCAGAGGTTGTTAAGGCAAATCAAGCAGAAAGTATGTCTTTTTTAGCTACCAGTTTATGTTTTCATATTTGCATTTATCATTTGCTTCTATTATCTGTTCAGAACATGTTAAAAAACAACTTGTTTTATTTTTGTTTTAATCTGCACTAATAAAACTAGGTTTAAGCTATTATTTGATTACTTATTTATATTTTAATTATATAGAAAATAGTTCATATTAATTTTATTTAACCACCTGTGATTTAAAATTTTATTCTATATTAGCTCTCTGATTTCTTTCTTTATTCAGTAAATAAATATTTTTTCTTCAAAATTAAGCTATGAATTCTATTTAGAGATTTGTATCACATCTCTTTCATATGTTCCTCTGAGTTGTGTTTAATTTTTGATAATGAGTGAAAGGCACAGCATTTCTGGAGTAAGACATCTGTCTTTCCTCTATTAGATGAAGCCACTAGACAGTATGAAGGACCATTACATCACTTCCGACCAACCA
>NW_006433941.1:3365820-3376698 GCF_000325575.1 Pteropus alecto
GCAGGAATCGTCTCCACAACAGCAGCTGCCCCCTTCTTCACAGGCTGAGGGGGTGGGGCAAGTGCCCAGGACCCATCGACTGATCACACTTGCTGATCACATCTGTGTAAGTTTTTCATTATTCTTATTAAAATTTTTTTTATCACGCAGAAAACATATTTTACATAGAATTGCAATAAAGATGTCTAGCTGTTTTTATGTTATATTTTTTGTAAGTACTCAGTGGGTTTAACCAAGTCCTTCTTTTCTCATTCACAGCAAATTATCACACAAGATTTTGCTAGAAATCAAATTTCCTCACAGCCTCCACAGCAGCCTCCTACTTCAGCATTCCAAAATTCACCATCTGCTTTGGTGTCTACACCTGTGAGGACTAAAACATCAAGTCGTTACAGCCCAGAATCCCAGTCTCAGTCTGTCCATCATCAGAGACCAGGTTCAAGGGTCTCTCCAGAAAATCTTGTGGACAAATCCAGGGGAAGGTATGGTCTTTATTTCAAACCATTTGTAAATTTCCCAGCAGTAGAACAAATTGAACATATCTATAAGATAGGGAATTCATTTCTTACACCTGAAGTTTACTTACCTTCATTCCCCGGAAAGTGTAAATGAGGGTTTTTCCTCATTTATTCTTGGAATGTCCACTGGGCAATTCATATTATATCTTTTTAATGTGTATGCAAAATTGATTGCTGCTATAGTTTGTTTTGGGGTTTGTAAGGCAGTTATGAAGAATGTGTAGTTCAGTAGTAGTTTAGGGACACTTCGAATAACCCTTCAGAATCACAAAAGCGTTTTTTTCTCTCAGTGGTTTCCACTGGGTCAGCAATAGATGTTTAGGAAGCTGACATTAAATAATGAAAATGAGGCCAATATAGGCACCATGAGGAGAAATACATTTTATATGACAGGGCCATCTAGTAAAGAGCCTGTCTTCTTACCCAATGTTGTTAGTACTCGTAGACCCAAGGATAGGTCCTGGAACTGAAAATCTACCTCCATAAGCAGAGAGCAGGGGAAGATAGAAGAGGCTAGCCATTCCAGTCTGGTAATTAATAGAGTTTATTAAAGGAAACTTAACATATAAAGCATGTTTTGGGTGTCTGCAAGACAAAGTGGATTCCTGTACTGCTTGGCAGGCTCCAGAGAATTACACAGGGTAAAGGGGGTGGTAGTTGTAGGTACTAGTCTATGAATGCTGTCAGGTCTGGGAAATTATGTGCTTGACCAGGTCAGGACATAGTGGGAGGCAGGGGAGGGGTACTTGTTAATGTGAAAGGAAACATCCATTACAAACAGATAGTCTCTAACGGGGGATTGTGGGGAGCAATCTCCCCCTCTGGCTTGGATCCAGCTCATAGGTAAGGCAGCGGTCATGTCTTAAAACAGTCTCTCCTCCACACTCCACCCCTCATGACTGGCTCTTACAATCTCACACACACACCCTCTTCCACAATATACCCCGAGTGGTCAGCAAGGGGCTTCATTCGCACAGAGAGATAGTCCATAGCAATAATATAGGCAAATACAAGAAAAAAGACAAAAGAAATACTCCAAGTATTAGTAACAGTTTTTCCACCATGCCCCTCAAGACCCACACCAGTGTGTTAATAGGGCACCGGTGCTTGGGGGAGGGTCACTTAAAGCATTCACTTATTTTTTTATGTGTGTACTAGTAAAGAGAAGATATTGGCAGACTCATCTGATATAAAAACACAACATTCATTTTGGACAATGGCACAGGTATCCCCCTATAATTGGATGCCACAGGAATAGCAGATGTCTGAGGTCAGAGAGACAATTTATTTAGTAGGGACTTGAATTGGGAGCGCTTCTCCTTCTATGAGAATTATACTTGTAATTCTAATCTTTAGAAATTAATGTCGCTCCAGCCTTGGGAACCTGGCCAGGCTATGTAAACCGTACATGTTGGCTGGGGGAGGTGGTGCTCTCTGGTATAAGAAGGTGAATAGGAGGGCGATTATGCCAGACCAGGACCCCAACTTTCTCTCCGCTTTTAATGGTGCATATCCAGTCTATGTATAGTGTGTCTCCTTGAGTACTGATTGCATTAGAATAACAGGATCCCCACCAGAAGTTGATGAATTCCTCCCTACCCATGGATGTGAAGTAACTGATCCACCTCAGTTACTGCAATGTCCCATTGCAAATTCCAATAAATGGTTCTCTTCCCAGCGACAATAGGGCTCAGTGCCCTCAATATCATAGCTTGTCAATCCGTTGCAAGCGTCAGGACTATTGCTGTATCCTTTGTTTTCTATCTCTTTTATTGAGTTTTTCAGCCTGAGTTCCTAATCTGGCATATGGGGCAGTACAGGTTGGCCATTTAAATGCATTAATGCCTGGGAAGGTCCTTACCTTTGTCCACTCGGTCAAAGTAGGTTTTCCAGTTAGTAATTTTATCTGTTGTTTAAGGACACCGGGTTTTTCATCCACCCTCCTGACTGCCTATGGGTTTTACAAGGGGTGGAATCTCCATTTAGTGTGTTCTTTTGTCCATTCCCATACATCATGTCCTTCGAATTGTGACCTCCTGTCACTATCTATTTAATGGAGGTACCCATACATAGTATTTAACTTTTCTAGTCCCTTTATAGTGGCAGCTTGATTAGCTCACTCAGTAGGAAGGCCTGAGTTAAACCAGAGTGTGTTGACACACACCAGAGCACATTTGGAACCTTTACTCAAGGGGAGAGGGCCTGTGTAGTCAGTTTGCCAGTCCCTTACCTATTGGGGGCTTCAGTGGATAGCCCCAGATTCTTGTGGCTGTTGTCTAGAGTGTTTGGAACAGAGACAGGACAGGATGCAACTGCATTAACCAGATCACTATTTTAAAGGCAGCCCTGCTTCCTTAGATATGTGCCATCCTATTCACATACTCTTCCAGTGTACCCCGTCTGCCATGTCAACTGACAGGTCTGTTGGCTAAAGCATATATTTTTGTCAAGGCATCTGCTTCTTGGTTACCCAGGGATGTGGATGCCCTATGGGCAGGGACGTTGATGATAATGCGATCTGCCTTGGGCTCTTATAGGTGAGCCCAAATTTCTTTCCACATCTCTTGTCCCCATAAGTATTTGTTTATAATCATCCATTCCTCTTCCTTTCCCTATTGTTCAAGCCACAGAGTCAATTCTTTTAAAATGGCCCAAATGTCAGTACATAGGATTATCAGCCAAGATTCAAGTGTGATTATTAACCAAGCAGCTCTTACTTTAGGCCACTGGCTACTATGGTTTGTTCTTGTTTCCACCTAGATAGTTTCAGTGGATGGTTGGATAGCAACTGCCATCTAAGTAGGTGGATTACTCTGACGAGAGCCATCAGTATAGCAGGCTCCAGCTGAGATTTCCCCTATTCCTATCTTACAGACTGCAAGGGCCAACACAAGAATATGATCAGGGGCATTTGGTTCTCTATAGCCAATGGAGCCTACTAGTTATTGTATTTTTAAAGACAGAGGGCTGTTTGACAGGGTACTCCTCTGCTGTAGGTAGGCATGCCACTTAGTCAGGGTAGGAGTCTGAACTGTGGCAGAGGCAGATTACGGAGTGGAACATGTCCATCCACCCCTTGATGGGGAAGCAAGTCCTCACTACAACCAGCTGTTCTTAGTAAGAGGTCCCATGTGCAGGAGCATCATATCAACTGCCAGAGTTGCTGTTTTGTGGAGGTCACCTGATCTCTGGCTGCTTCCATATTTGAGACCAGAACACAAAGGGCACTCTCTCCTTTTGCTGTTTTTGCCATAATCCCCACCCCATGCCTTCCATGGTAACTGAAAAATTTAATTCAGATGGCAACCCGACCTGGGCAATTCCAAGAGCTTTAATCTGTTCAACCAGTACTTTTGCTTTCTCAAAAGCATCCTTCTGTTCTGTTCCCCAGTCCCATACATGTCTCTTTTTAAGTAGGCAATATAATGGGTGGAAGGCATTGCATTAAGTGGGGTATAAATGGTCACCAGTACCCTAGAATCTTCATAAAAGCCTGTACCTGTTTCACAGTTTTTGGTATGGAGTAGGCTTGTATTTTATCTACGATGGTCTCAGAGACAGCGTAGATCTTACCTGACCTTACAGCTCCCAAGAACTTTACTGCTGTGCCTGGATCATGAATTTTCTGTGGTTTCACTGCCCATCCTCTCTGTCATAGGTGGTCCAGCAAAACCAGCCTGCCAGGTTTTCTGCAGCAGAGTCAGATCTTCACAGATTAACATTTGTGTCATCAGTGTAATGGGCTCATTTCACTAGGGTTGGGAAAGAAAACGGTAACAAATCCCGATCACCATTCCATGGCATATGGTGGAGCTATGTAGATAGTCTTAAGGAAGCACTTGGAAAATCCATTGTTACCACCACCACCACCCAACACGCCCCCCCCCCCCCACCCCCACCCCAGGTAAAGGCAAATTGATTTGGGGACTCAACAGCCAGGAGTATGCTAAAAAAGGCATTGGCCAGGTCCAACACAGCATATGTTTCTAGGATGCTAGCCAAATTAATATAGTGGCAATATTAGGCATAGCTACATGAATAGCAGGGTACTACCTTCTTCAACTCTCTATACTGTCCGTCCTTCAAGAGCCATCTGGCTTTTTTACTGACCACACTAAGGTCAGTTAAAGGCACCGTGCCCATATGGTGGAGCTCTTGGATAGTTTTGTCTATTTCCTTATGTCCTCCCAGTAACTCTTTCCTGTGGTGGTTAACTGACTGGCTCCCAGTTGGCATTGCCTCTTAATACTGATTTGATTACTTGTACTTGAATGCCAGATTCCCTCAGAGGTTTGTAAAGTCTTGCCTTGCCTAATGTCTTCAAGATTGGGGAGGTGAGGACCTCATACTCCTAGTAGTGGGAGCACCCAGTTTGCAGAATAAAGTGTACTTTTCTGACCATTACAATCTGGCCTCCATAGGTATCTATAGCACTAAGAGGGCCAGATAATTTCTGAGGATAACCATGTAATTGGGTACATTCAGTGCCAGTGCAACCAAAGCAGTTACCCTCTGTTCATTTCTGGAGGACCAATGGACAGTGAGTTCCTCATGAGACCTCTGATCGCCCCTGTGGACCTCACCTGAGGACAGTCTTGGCCTTCATCCTATACTCAGGGAACTGGGAGGCACCCAATCAGAGTAGGTTGAAATCCCAGAGGGCTCCTCTGAATCTGTTGGGGTGTCCACTGGGAGAACCGAGTGTGGTATTGGGTAGAGCTATTCTGGTTTTAATGCTTTCCATAATCCCACTAACACTGCATTAGGCTGACAAACATTCTTCCGAGATGCCTGTGGCAACCAGATCCTGCCAGGTTTGCTTTCAGGTTATCCTCTAAGCTTTTTCTTCCCTGCTGCCCTTATTGCTCCTTTTTCTTTCCCTCTGTCCAAGTTCTGAGTGCTTCCCATAGCTTTGTATGCACTCACGAGACCAGTTGGTTTCTCCTAGATCTGCCTTCAGTTTCCTAACCCTAGCTTCTGCCTCTAAAGTTGATGGTCAGCCTAACCTCCTATAAGAGAGGCCAGCCTAGAGCTGTGGCCATAAGCTTTTCTTCCTTGCCACAGTGTACAATGCGTAGTTCTTCAATCAAATGTATGAGACCAGCCAGCATTTTCAGGGTGTCCCTATACTCAACGTGGAAGTGTACATGTATCTAACATACAGACCACACCTGCACACATAGAAGTAGAGGGCCAACCCGGGATTTCTCTTAAAGATGCCTCGTTCCCAAGGCCCATTTCTTCAGTCCCTAGCTGATTTACCAATTGTTAGTACAAACAGACCCAGGGAAAGGTCCTGGGACTGAAAATCCACTTCCATAGTGGAGGGCAGGGAAAGACTGAAGACAGAGGCTGGCCACTCCATTCGGGTAATTAACAGAGTTATTAAGGGATGTGTATATGTGAGGCACTTCTTGGGCAGCTTCAAGATGAGACGGATCCCTGTATTGCTTGGCAGACGCCAAAGGATCATATAGGGTAAAAGAGGGGAAGTCACAGGGACTAGCTAGTACATGAATGCTGTAAGGTAAGGGAAATTACTTTTCATGCCTGACCAGGTCGGGACAATGGCCTGTTCCAGGAACCAGCACATAGTGGGAGGCAGGCAAGAGGTAATGGTTTATGTCAAAATGAACACTGATTATGGTCAATGATCAGACAGTCTCTAAGTGGTGGTGGTGAGGAGGGGGCGGGGGAGATCTGTGGGAAGCCGTCTCCCCACTTCTGGCCTGGGTCCAGCTCGCAGGTCAGGCAGCAGCCACATCTTGGAATGGCCTCCTCCACAATGTACTGCACTTGGGTTTTTAGGGCAGGGTTTTTTATTCAAGGCTGTAGACTAAGCATTGGCATATGTTAAATTATAGTACAAAAATATGAACATTCATAAAATTCATGAAAATGCTGAGAACAAGACAGGGATATCTGCAGATCAAAGATTCTGGCAAATATCTGGAAGACACACAGTGGATTGATGAACCAAAGTAGTGGAAGCCATAATTCAGAGCATTAAAAAGAGCAATTTGTAGCAGAAGTGCTTCTCCAGCCTGCCTACCAACCCCTCAAGTTAGCAGAGAACATAAAGAATTAAGAATAATTTAAGAAGCCGAATGGTCTGTATTTTTTTAAACTTTATATTGTGTTTTTAAACATACACAGAAGTAGAGAGAATAGTATAATATGCCTGTATGTATCCATTGCCCAGCTTCAGTAATCATCAGCATAGGGCCAGTTTTGTTTTATTTTTATCCCCACTCGCCTGCCCTCAAACTGGATGATCTTGAGGATAAGATGAAAATACATTTATTTTCTTTTAAACAACAAAAATTCGGTTATCAAAGGAAAACTGAAAGCTGGATAGCAGAGTCATGGTTCATTCCTGATTCAAAGTACTATGTAGCAGGTTTTGAGCAATTAATGACATTTCTGAAAAAATCCATTTGACTTTTTCTCTTGTAATTTCTGTATCACTACAGTTGTGCATTTTAATGAGGAATGTTAAATCTCTTTCATTGGTTTTAGTCAGATTACCTGGTTTTACAGGTTTAAAATGTTCATACAATCCATAGTGTTATAACACCATTAATAGTTTTTAATCTATAATCAAAACATAGGAGTTTTTCTGGTGTTCTAGATAGAATGTAAATGCTGTAAATCACACAAAAATGGCTGAATATGCTATGTAAAATTAAAATATACAAACTAGAGTAAAATAAAATGGCACCAATGCAGAGAAGGTAGTCATGTTCTTCATCTTTCATGGAAGGGAGTTACTACTGTTTCAAGTTTGATAAATTAGGAAAGGTATAAGATTATTTAGTTTTAGAGGGAGCAGCCAAGGAAATATAACAAAAATGGTCAAAAATGGCCACCTCTAATTGGGTGGGGTTGATTATGAATAATCACTAAACCAGAAACTTTTTTTTTTGGTGTAAACCCCCAAAATTTGGCTTATCTCACATTATCCCAACAAATATGGCATCCAGAAGAAAAATATTAAATTGCAGAGAGCTGCTCAGCCCTAAAATTTGATATAACTAGAGCCTATCTTGACTCACTAGACAGACTCCTTAGGTTTCAATTTAGTACTCAGATCCTTTATCTTTTAACTCAGTGGGTAAATACCTGGTAAGTCAAGACTCAGAATCATTGGTAAAACTAATGAGGGCTCACTGCCATGGGGGTAGGTTGGTGGGGTCTGATGCTGAAGCACATAGTGACTTCCTGACAGAGCCTCAGCTGCTGTCTGTTCCTTGTATAATTCGACTCCCAAATCTCCCAATGGTAAACCAGTGTTAACAGACTTTATTTTATAACTAGAAACTTCTGCTATAAATTGGCATCTTTTGTTACTTCTCCTGAATGAGGTAATGAGTTAACCAGTTTCTGTTTAGGGTAAGCCTTAGGTGAGCCCTAGGAGCACAATATATTATGTTATGTTATGTTATGTTATGTTATGTTATATGTTGTATTTATTACATTTATTATATTAATTATACTATTAGGCCTGGAAAATCCCCAGAGAGGAGTCATGTCTCTTCAGAGCCCTACGAGCCCATCTCCCCACCCCAGATTCCAGTTGTGCATGAGAAACAAGACAACATGCTGCTTCTGTCTCAGAGAGGAGCAGAGTCTGCAGAACAGAGGTAAGGAGTGAGGTGTACTTCCTGACAGCTCCCATTTATGAGTATGTGTGTGTGTTCAATGCCTTTCAGTTTTTCTTAAAATCAGTACCTTTTTTCTCTTTTGGGTTATATGTCGGGATAGGACTCTCAAAGGATCATTTAGTCTGTTTTCTTAGTGATTAATGCTAGTGGATTTTCATGAAAAAAATTATAATATTTAAAAAGGTTATAAGGAAAATTGTTCCCTGTTCTTGAAATTAAGTCCTTCTGGATCTTTTTTTAAACCTTTTTTTGGTTTGTGTGGTTCAACCGACCATTTGAGTATGTATCATGTACCAAGAGCATTGTGGACTATATACAGAAGAGAAGTAATGATTAATTAGTATTTGGGATAAACTGCTTTACATTATATTTCTTACCTGTTTCTGACCCTAACCTAACCTTATGAATTATTAGATGTTTATTCCCATTGGGATTAGACACCTTTGATTTGGCCCCTATCTGGTTCACTTCTACCACAGTGATTTATCTAAAACTTAGAATCAAAATAATTAATTAAAATAAAATAAATAAATAAAACTCAGAATCAAGCACTAAATCATTAGCCTGGCATTTGAGTTCCTTTATGACAAGGCTTATATTACTCATCTCAGTTCTTGCTACTATACCCTTATACTTCATTCTCTGTCCATATCAAGTTGCTTATTGTTCCCTGAATTACTTTCAGTCCATAATCATGGTATTTTCTTGGTGTAAAACACCCTCTCATGATGCTCTGAGAAGTGAATACATGATTTGCCCATACTCAAATAAAAAGGAAGAGCCCAGCTTTAAACCAAAGTCTGTCTACACACTCCAAACAGTTAGTGCTTTTCAATAAGTTATTTACTTATTGTATATATTCATTAGACAATAAATAAATGTTAGTATCTTTCAATGAAATGAGGAAGAAAATTCATTTTTGAAGAAGGCATGATGTTAAATTTAATTATACATTTATATGTTTTCCCCTAAGTTTGTGAATATTTTGAGTACAGGGACCACATCCTGTTTTATCACCTCATTTGTCTTGGCAAATAGTAGATTCAAACATGTTCTGTTTGAATGATGTATGAGTCCACATGACCTCCAGCTCTAGCTAGATCCTTGGTGGTCTTGCACTGTTAGAGGAAACTTGTTTTTTTAAATGTTTTTGTATAGGAGGCTGCCAACAAAATATGAATCCCTTTACACAAACTCAGCTCATCTAGTAGGAGGCTTTGAAATGATTATAACAATTTCCATATTGTAGTTATTCTGTTCAAGTCTGATTGTTGATTGCTCATGTGTGAACTGTTAATGTTTTATAGGCACATGCACTTCAAAGTACTTCTGCTAGTAAAACAGTTCTCAGTTAATGTAGTAACCATAAATACATCAGTGTTTAGGCTGTTGATGCATACAGCATCATGATGAGCTGTTTTTGAGTTTTCCTGTTAATATCCATTTGCTGCTTATTCATTCTTTGTTAAGAATCTTTGTTCTAGATTATCTCCATTCCAGTCCTTATTTTATGATTTCATCTTTGAGTGCCAAAGTATTTGACTGTGTCCTCAAATATGATGTACTAACTGGCTTATGGTCAGATATTGCTCCTTAGGGTTGTAACTACACACACAACATGGGGAAGTAGTAGTTTCCCCAAATACTCTATATGACTGTTACTATCATTGATAAGAATGTCCCCCCAGGTTAGGAGTACACAGTGGTAATAGACATAACTGTTCCTAATAGGAATGATTCCCGCTCACCAGGGAGTATAAGCTACTTGCCTTCATTCTTCACCAAGCTTGAAAACACGTCACCCATGGTTAAATCAAAGAAGCAGGAGATTTTTCGTAAGTTGAACTCCTCTGGTGGAGGTGACTCTGATATGGGTAAGTGGGATTTCTTTCATAAACCCCAAATAAAACATGCATTAATAATGGTATCTCCAGTGTTGCCTCGTGTGTAATCCTTGAATTTACAGGCTCTTTTAGGCATCTATCTAACTACATTTGATCTTAAAGTTCCTTCTCAGTTCTGTCAGTATATGAAGTATTTCTATTAGGGAAAAAAAACTTGCTGCTTTCTGAAGCTGTCCATTTTCTCTAAGAATAAATTCTGAGTCTAGGAAACGTATATGAGGCTGGATTAGCTCTCCATAGTTTTTTACTCACTGGTCTTAGTTTTATCCATTTGGGCCATCTCTACATGACATCTCTTCAGCTATTTGAAAACAAGTCATGTTCTTCGAGTCTTCTTTCTATAAATATCCCCAGTTGTTCATCACATGGCCTGGTTCTGAGTATTCATTTGTACCATCTCATTTACTGTCCACTAAAAACATTTTATTAAACTTCAGTAGGTTCTGAGATTCATCATTATTAAGGGAGTCTAAGATTGTATTAGGGTTTTTTTGGCAACCTACACACTTTAAGTTATAGTGCACTTAGTATCAGTATAAATATCAAGGTCTCTTTTGATGTGCTCCTCTTGATCCATACCTTTCTCTTGCTATATTTTTGTAGTTAACTAGCTCCAAGTGTAGGATACAATCTGTGCTAGCACTGCTCCGACTACTTTTTCTACCCTATTAGGGTCTTTCTGGATCTCAATTCAGTCATTCAGCAGTCATCTGCAAATATGATAAACCCACGATCTAAAGATATAATAACATCGATAATAGTAGCAGCAAACACACACACATATATATATAT
>NW_006433941.1:3377085-3407227 GCF_000325575.1 Pteropus alecto
TATATATATACATATATAGCACTTACTATGCTCTCGGCACTATTCTAAACACGTATATGTATAAACTAATTTAATCCTCACAATCCTACATGCTACATATTATAATTATCTCCATTTTGTAGTTGAGGAAACTGAGACTCAGATTTAATAACTGGTGCAGGTTACATAACCAGTAAGTAATAAGGCTGTGGTTCAAACTCGCGCACTACACCTCCAGGGTATAGGCCTCTAATGATGTACTAACTGGTTTCTAACAGTTCTCTACTAATGGCATCATTACCAGTCTTTTGTAAGTATCCAATAGGGTAAAGCTCTATGGTGTCCAAACCTTTGGGTTGATAAGTGTTAATCAGAATCTTCCTCATACTGTTATTTAGCACACTCACTTATACTATCACTCAGTCTTATCCATCTTTTCCTCACGTGTATCCAGTAATACAGAGAGACTTTGTTAGATGCATTGCCAAAATCTGGGTATACAAGTTTCCTTTATTTTTGTGACCTATGGTCTGCTAGTCTCCCAATCTTGTCAAAAGAAAGGAAATTATGGGCTATGAACTATAAAATACCAGTTGGATGTGTGTTTGGATCTGTGACACTTTGTGCTTAATAACGGTTGAATGTCAAAAATAAAAGGATGAGCCCAGTGTCACTTATTACATGTGAACTTACCCTAGCTCTTAATTACCAGATTGCCTTAAGTGCAACAAATCATCTAAAAGATAACTATTTTAGAATGTTGACCAGAATTGCTATATAGACATCCATTCTTCTTCTTTTTTATAATAGTATCATTCATTTTTGTCTCCAGTCTTCAATGGTTTCCTCTTTTATTTACAGCTCCTCAAACGTCACCAACAAAAATATGGTGCTCTCATTTTCTGATTCTCTCAGAACGCAGAGAGGAATCTGTTAGATCATGAGACATACAGATTTTAAAGCAGCCAGTTGTTAGTTGTTTCACCTTTGTATATTTTGTACCTATCCTCTCTAGTTTTACCATTTTAGTGGAGGAAAAATTCTTGACAAGAAAATACCACATATGAATTGAAGAAGCCTACTTTATAGTTTTGTTCTGACATTGTCCTTAGGCAGTAGCTCTTAATCATTAATTCAGCAGTTATTTATTGAGCAGCCCACTATGTGGGTGCTTTTAGAGTGACAGATGGTGTCTACTCTCTGAAAATGTGTAATGAAATAAGTACCTAACAAGATAAAATTTATTAATGTCTTAAAGCAAGTACTAACAAAATTGCTTTAGTCTGGGATATTTTTGATTGCAAGAACTCCTTCTGCTTGTGGAAAGGGACAATTAAGGAATTGTATTAAGGAACCAGTGGTTTCATGGGACCCCAGAGCACATTCAGTCCTCACCAGAAAGTGTAACTGAGAAAGCCACCAGCAACCAAGACAGCATCACTTCAACTCAGTGTCTCTCAATTCAGTGTTCCCATTGAGGATATCAGTGACTTTATTCTTCAGAAACCTTAAAGCTTTAAAACTATGTGATCTCTCCTAGCCATTGACACTAGTGGACCACTTCCCTCTTCTGAAATAGTCTTCTCTTGGCTTTCAGATACTATTTTACCTTGTGTTTTTTTTTTTTTTCTCTCTCTCTCTACTTCTTTGGTCATTTATGTCTCCCTAAAAGCTCAGTCTTGATTTGCTTGGCCCTTGATTGTTGGTTTTCCTAGTTTTCTCCTCATGCACAAATCTGAGATTCATTTCATCTACTCTGGGAGTTTAAACTATCTGCTGAAAAATCCCAAACTTCTAGCTGGAATTAAACTTTTTCTACTAAGCTCTCTACTTATGTATCTTTGCAGACCCTATTTCTTCTTGAATACCTTACTGGCTCCTTAAATGTCTAAAATCGAATTAACATTCTACCTCTCCACACAGAGAAATCTGTTCCTCCTCCTTTCCTACCAAGTTTACCTTTATGGTGGCTCCACTAATCACTTTCTTAGCAGTAGTCCCTCTCCCTCATTCTTTACGTGCTGATCTGCTGATGCTACCTCATCCTGTCAGGTCTGCCTCCTAACCAGCTCTCAAATATCTCCTTTCCCCTCATTTCTGAATAATTATGTTCTCATAAGTTTGCCCATCTGTTTTAAACCAGAGGTCCTCAAACTTTAATATCCATCACAGGTACCTGGAGTACTTGTGATATATGTGAATTATAGTGCCCCAGGAATCTAGGAGGTTGGTACTTTTACTAAGCTACCCAGCTGATTCTGACTTGATGGCCTCAATACCACATTGAACTGCAAGCTCCATAGTTTAAAGGAGGAGTGCATTTTAAGTACAGTATCTTAGTATTACTGGCTGAACTATATCAAATTATCTTTATATGGCTATTTTTGATAAATAAGGTAGATTTTATGATCCAACCAAATAAATGCTCAATATTTGTCAAAAGAATGAGTCCTATTTTATAAACTTTTACGATAACAAGGCTTTATTTATTACTTTGTGTTATTTCAGGTTCACTGTTAACCAGGCCCAGAAGTAAGGAAATTGTCCTCTATAGTTATTGTTTTATAGTTCTTCCTGAAGATTTTTCTCCTCCTCTTGCCAATTTAAAGTGTCCCTGATCAAGAAAGTTCATTTCTAGGCACATGCACTCCCCATCTTCACAGATAGGTTTTGTCTCTAGGTAAGAATCCATCCTTCTGCAGTCTCATCCACAACTCCACATTCTTCTCTGAGACATCATTTGATTAGCCACCCACTTCCTATATTCTTTCTCTTTCAGATTCTCAGCATCAACTTGAAAGACATGATGAAAAATACCATTTATGTTCCCAAATTTTATTTCTGGCACAGTGTTTTATAAGTAGTTCCCAGGCTGTCCCAGCTATGGTCATCTAATCTATACAAATTACTCATTGTACAGAAAAGAAAATCAACAGGCAGAATATTTGTCTCATCCTAGGAATATAAGAATAGTTTCCAGCTAACCATAGTAGGGAAACACATGGCCATTTGCATACTATTTATTGAGCTATCTTTCCCCAAGATGTAATCTCAGGCTGCCTCAAACCTGTTATTTGCAGGGGTAATCTTAAAACCCAAGCTTTCTTCTCTAGCAAGCCTGGATTCCTATTCTGAGAGCAACTTTTTCCTACTTGTGTTTCTCCAGCAATGCAAACTTTCTTTCCTTCCTCTGAGTTATATTACTCCTGTGCTAATTTTCGTACTTTACCGATTTGTTATTTCCCGATTTCCTTTGTAAAAAAAAAAAAATTTTTTTTTCACTTAATCTTCACTTAATGGGTAAAATATAAGGTTGAGATCATGGAAAATAAAAGGTTAATCTTATTGCAGGATTTTTTTGAGACTTTATCTCTTTTGATGTACATGTTTGTCACATCTCAATTAATTTGAATGTTTGTTTAAATACAGCAGCTGCTCAGCCGGGAACTGAGATCTTCAATCTGCCAGCAGTCACTACCTCAGGTAAGACTGAAAATACATTATTTCCCAATATGAAATCTGTATGGCAGCAGTCACTGCATACCAGGGGACTGCTCCAGTATGCAGAAATGAATAAAAGCTCATAATCAGAAATACTCAATAGCAATAGAATGAATTGAGATTCAATAAATACTTGTTGAAAAGATAAATGAACAGAGAATCAAAACTACTAAAAAAACTGTAGAAACTAGGAAACAGTTAAAGTAACTTAAACAGTTAAAGTGGGTGACTGATTCATTTAGCAAAGGTAAACAAATTTCCTTGAGTTATTATTAATGGATTTAGATGACTTCTATGCGGGCTCTCAGTGTTTACGCAGCTTGCCAAGTGCTGTATGTATTCTGTGAACTGAAGGACTATATGTAGTCTGTTCATATCTATTTCCTGATCTGCCTCAGAAATAAGCAGATATGTTGTGGTTATCTCTTTTAGGCTCAATTAGCTCTAGAGGTCATACTTTTGCTGATCCTGCCAGTAATCTCGGTCTAGAAGACATTATCAGGAAGGCTCTCATGGGAAACTTTGATGACAAGGTTGATGATCATGGTATTGTCATGTCTCAAGCTGTGGGAATAGTGCCTGGTGGTGTCAACACCTCAGTTGTGACTAGTGGTGAGACACGGAGAGAGGAAGGGGACCCATCACCTCATTCAGGTAAAGTTTTCATTTCAGTGCTCTTCTGTCATTCCTAAGAAAAAGCCAATTTATTTCCCAAGTTCTAATGTATCACCAAGGGATTTCATTTTGTGCTCAGAGTAAACTCTGAGAGTTTGTTACTTTAAAAATATATTTTTTTAACCTGGAATTTTAGTAACATGAACAGAAATAAGGATAAATTTTTTTACCTAAAATGTCACCCTCTAGCATTTATTTTTATTTTTGTTTGCATTTAGTCCTTATATGTATGCATACATTATAATACAAGTGCCATTTCATATTCTGCTTTTGAATAAAAGTGACTATTGTAATAAAAATGACAGGTTCAGTATAAAATAATTTTAAGCCATAGAAGAGTAAAAAAAAGGAAAAAAAAATCCTTCAGATCACATTATCCAGAAAGTTAGTGTTATTTGATGAGCATTATTCCAGACATGTCACTGTATAGATACACATAGAAGGATAAATATAGAATGAGATCATTTTATACATCCAGTTAAAAGCACGCACACACAAAAACCATGACTCTAAGTTTTTAATGTTTATATATAACCTTTTTTCTTAATCTTTTGAGAATATCTCATGCTTAAAAAATTACGTGGCCAGCAATATTTCAGGTTTAGTTCAGGTTTATTTTCCTCTGTTATCATGAACCAAAAGATCTAAGGTTAAAAAAAGGTTAAAGAGTTTAGAGGTTTTTATATATTGTTTTATCAAACATTAATTTTAGAACAATATGGATTCACTCCTTGCTCTGAAAGATGAGCATTGTCTTCCTCTTTCTGCTCATATCTTCTAATTTTTATTGATTTTAAGTGTATGTGTATTTTAAGATTATAATATTGGTGACTATTATGCACATACAATCGTGGTTTTTATTATGGCATTCCTTTTTGGTAAGGTCTTCACACTCCATTTTCTCACAAAGGGTGTCGCTATATTCCAAGATCTTTCATGCTCAAAAATGTCTCCTTGTTGTCTTTATATTGAAATGACAGCTTGGCAGGTTGTAATATTCTTGACACACACTTTCCTCAAAACATCCTGTAGACTGTTACTTTTTTTTTCTGGCAGTCATTGTGTAAGAAATAAGGCCAGATGTGCCTGTTTTTAGCAAGTCATAATGTGCCTGAAGAATCCTTTTCTCTTCAGTTTCAGTAAATTAACCATCAGTGTTTATTAGTAGTCATCATTCTGTATCAGATTTTCCTGCTCACAGGAGGGTGTTTGCATTTGCGGGTTGAGTTCTACACTGAGGGAAATGTTCTTCTATTAAGCATTCCTCTTATTTCTTTTGTTGGGCTTTCCATTTCAGAAATGCAATTATCTTTTTGTTAGGTAGTCTTTGTCCTCCATATGTTACCTTATTATTTTAGTCATCTTGATCTCTTTCTGTTGCTTTTACTGTCTTAATTTTTTCTTTTATACTAATAATTACCTTTTTGTTATGTCTATTCTGATCCTTGCTGCATTTTGTTTCCTAAGCCTTTTCACCTCATTCTTGGTTTATCTATTCTTTGAGCTTCTTTTGAAACTGGCTTCTTATATTTTGAAGTTTTTATTAAGTATATGAAGCACCTTCACCCCTTGTTCTATTCTGTCATCAAGAACTTATGTTTCTTTTTCCAAATAGTTCAAGGAGTAGAAGTTGCTTTCTACCCACTTTTTTCCTGTACACTGAAGGATATGGGGCAGGATGAAATTGTTCTGCTGGGCTGAGGAAAACATTTGATGATGACCTAGGCTCTGATCTCTTCTGAGATCTTTTTAATGTTTTGTTTTAGAGCCCAGTCGGGGCATCCCACTCCTGTGAATTTCTGCTGAGTTCACCAACTAAACAGCCTGGAAAAACAGAAAGGGCCACCAAGACTTGCCAAGCTTCTGCTGAGGTCCAATAGTGCCATGAAGGGGCTTCTGTTCTACAGTTGTTTTCCTTTGACATATTTCTTTGGGGTGGTATAACAACAGCTCCTGTTTGCTTCTCTCTAAACTGGTGGGGGAGGAGGTAGTAAGGATTTAAGAGTTTTGTCAACCTGCTTTAATTTCCTTAGCAGTTTCTGTGCTCCAAGGCCAGGAAAGAAATGATGTTCCATACATTTTAATTCATTGGTTACATGTTTTAAGTTTATGGCATGAGGACATACCCCTTTTTTGTTTTGGTTGCCGCAAGTAAATTCTGGCTTTCTTTTAAATATTTTTTACTTCATTGGGTACTAGGATCTGGATCCTTCATGCTACCATTCTGCTTCTGTCACTTAGCATTATATAATCAGCACTTTGGTAGGTTTCTAAGTTGAGACTATAATTACTATATAGTAACTATAATTTATTTCACTTTTAGGAGTTTGCAAACCAAAGCTGATCAGCAAGTCAAACAGCAGGAAATCTAAATCTCCTATCCCTGGGCAAGGCTACTTAGGAACTGAACGGCCCTCTTCAGTCTCCTCTGTACATTCAGAAGGGGATTACCACAGGCAGACGCCAGGGTGGGCCTGGGAAGATAGGCCTTCTTCGACAGGTGAGGAATTTACTACTAGGAAATAAGTCTTAAAAGCAATTTATCTTAATGCCTTAGTGCTTCTTCTAAAATCAGAAACTTTGCTTGGAAAACTATATTTCCATTACTGTATCATTTACTAGGTTAACTTTCCAGAATAGAAATTGGGTACATATAATCTTAGGAATGCAGGGTCTGGTTACCATGGACAAGAGCCATGATAAAAGATCTCATCTGTTTGCAAAGCAAGTAAGTCTGTGGTTTCAGTTCTTTTATGAACTCTACCTAAATGTAAGTGCCACTCCTTAATAGCATTTCACATAGACAATTCTTAGAGAAATACCAAGAAGTCAAAGTCAGAAATGGGAAAAATAGTTTAAAAAGCCACCATCTCTCTTTAGGCTCACTATTGTCTGTCTATACAGACGGATAAAAAACAATACTCTAGGATATTTATTAATGTTTTCCATTTTGTGACTGTAAGCTTTTTTTTTATAACATCACTGTAATAATGGTAATCTTGAAAAAGAACAGGTTTTTTTTGTTGTTTTTTTTTTTTTAAATAAAACTGGGATATTTGCTATGGATTTAAAGGTTTCAGAGAATTACAAGCTGTCCTTTCCTTGGGTTAAATATACATATACATCAATGAAAAAACCTGAATGTGCCCTCCCCCTTAAGAGATTTACAAATTTCATATGGATATTATATCAGCATAACTTAAGGCTTTTGCTTTCTAAAATTCTCACATCACATGTAAAGTGATTGCACTGGTTTGAAAACTTCTAGCCTAGACCAATGATCTCAAATCTTATAGGGAAGGAATTATTATTAGACCATGTTAATTAATTATTTGATGAAACGGTATGTTTTCTGTTAGAGAATCTTAAGCTTTCTGGGGAGGCTTTCTGGGGATAGTGAAACCACCTAGAAACTGACAAAAGGTAGTAGTGCTGCCATTAGGTTTGTGTATGCCTCTTCTAAATCTTGTACATTGATAAGTCTGCCCACTGAGATCCAGCAGATGACATGGATCCTGCTGCCCCTTGACCTGCTGAAATTCCTGGGTACTTGTGCCCCCATCCTCTGAGAACTGTGCCCTTGCATTTATCTTTAAGAGTCAAGAAGTTCTTGGTGTAACCAGACTTTTACTTAGAGCTTAATATCCAGTAGTTCTACTTGGATTCTCCATTGAACATCTAGTTCTAGACTTAACTAAAAATCCACACCTGAGCTTTCATTTCTGGGCTCAGTAACCCTTTACTCATGTGTTTATTCCTGTTATTTGTCCTTTATAGACTCTCAGTGATTGCTGTGTTATCACTGACTACCATCTAAGTGATGAACATTGGCCCTTCCACGTAGTTTCATTTTGCTTAGTTTCACAAGACCATTTTTGTAGAATAATCCTGTCGTCCTCCATCCTATGAAAGTTGGATGAAATAGCAACTATGTTCATGACAGTGAAACCTAATTTTTATTTTGTCAGGCTCAACTCAGTTTCCTTATAACCCTCTGACTATGCGGATGCTCAGCAGTACGCCACCAACACCGATTGCATGCACCCCCTCTTCTGTGAACCAAGCAGCTCCTCACCAACAGAACAGGATCTGGGAGCGAGAGCCTGCCCCACTGCTCTCAGCACAGTATGAGACGCTATCGGATAGTGATGACTGAACTGCACAGAGAAAGGATCTTGGTGGGGCCAGGGTGTCGGGGAGGGATCTCTAGTTTTTGGTGGCTTTATTTTTAATTGCAGGTCACAAACCTGCCTTCCTATGATTTATGCCCAGAGACTTTTCAGGAGAGCCTGGACCATGGATGATGAAGAAATGATGGAAATGTGGAGAGTCAAATGGGGGGGAGGGGGGACTGCCTTTGATACAGGCAGTTTAGTGGATTATAATAATAGTGGAAGGTCGAAATGTAGAGTTTTTAAAAAGTGGACAATTCCTGTTCTTACATCTGTAAAGAAAACCATAATGTCTTTAAATCACTCTTCTGTAAATAGAGTATCTTTTTGCAGTGTTTCCCCTTGCTGTAGTATCTGGTGTACTTATGTTCAAATCAGCGCATCAACCTTGGGGGTACTTTTTAAAAATCTTCTTGTCTATCTTTTTAACCCTTGCCTTCTAAACAACCTTCTAAACAGCCCAGTTACATAATGTTGGCTGTCACGGGCATTGTACTTTTATCCTATTTTGTTTCCTCTAAATTCAGGTTCCCAAGTGATGTTTAAAATCTTGTGGAAATGTTTAGATTTTTAACAGACCCTGTCATAAAATCTGTACATTAATGTATTTAGGGTCAAAAGGCAGGAGAAACAAAAATTCTGCCATATTGTAAATTTCCAGTGCAGGCTTTAACTTTTTTTTTTTTTTTTAATTAGTAGCACTGAAAAAATATTACTGCATGGGTATGTTATTAGTTCAGTTTTTACAGTTTTAAAGGCTTATTTGAGGTATACCTCACTGTTAATGCACACTGGTAATTTAACCATGCCCTTAAGTATTCTTTTTCTCCTGCATCTGATGCAGCCCAACAAAGCTTTTGTTTTGAAATAAATTTGACTACCCTGTCCATAGATACAGTAGATTATTTGTGATTTAAGACTCTTGATGTCTCAGCTTTCAAAGGAAAAACATATTATTTTAGTTTGATATATATTATTGGCTGAGTTAGAAAATGATTTTTAGAGAATCTATCTTTTAGATTTACTTTGTGCTGCATATCCTGGTGAACATACAGTCCTTTCTCCTTTTGTGCGTGCCAGCACTTACTCTTACTTTGATTCCTTGTGGCCAAGAGTTTATTGTAGAATGTCTTTATTTTGCTGAATCTCTAGGAGCAAATAATTTAAGACTGAATTTTAAACTGATTATGGTACTAGAGGGTTACTTTTATCCTTAATAATTAATTAATTGTTAAATTTTTAGATTTTTTTTTTTTTCATACAATTTAGTGTGAAATTTCATACCATTGAAGCATCCCTTTGTAGCATACCGATAGTTTTGGGAGAATGCTACTGATTAGAAAGGAGAGAAGAAGAGAGGTCTCTCAGGATGATAAATATTAGCACTTTACAGACTTTTAAGCAGACCTAAACTTTTTAATTCAAGCCCTTTAAAGAAAAACAGGTCTATAACCACTGACTGAGTGCCTCCTTTTTAATGAGTGTTTCATATGTGTGATTGAGACCCTCACATCACCCTGTAGCACTGGTGTCTTAATCCCTATTTTATAGATGAGGACCCAGGTTCAGTACTTTGCCCATGTAGTTAAATAAGCAACAAAAAATAGGCCATAAACCCACGTTTGTCTGAAGTTAAAGCCTTCACTCCGGTTACTATTCCACTCTTGTATACTTGAGGTCCTCAAAATAAACTTTAGATCAGGTTTAGTGATCAGATTCCTACTACTTGGAAAGTTGTTACCACTTTATTATAAACATATATACATACATATACATAAAATTTTAATGTAAATGAAAAACAATAACTAAATGTTCTATTTAACAGTGTTCTGCTAAAATCATTTTTTAGATAACTGACTTCATTAATAATTTATATTGTCAGCTGACCCAAAAGAGATTATGATGGTATTTTTCTATGACCCTGAGGATTTTAAGCTGTTCCAAGTCAATAGTTTTTGAGAACATGTCAGATCAGAGCCTAACTTGTTACTTTTGCAGTTCCAATTGAGGACGCTAAAGTAAACAGCTATTACCCACTCACCCCCATCCTTATCACAATGCACTTGGAGAAGAGATTTCCAAACAAGAGATAAAATCCACTATCATTTTCTAGTTCGAAAATATGAAAGGACAGAATTCTCACATGCCTTACCTATGGAGCAAACCTTCTGAGAGAGACAGAAGTCCATCTTAGCATGACTGAAAATGGCAAGCACAGCTCTGAGAGTGACTAATTACTTGTAGAATGTTTTAGCTGTGAACCAAAGTGTAACACAATTTTCTTACCTATGATTTCTTAGCACCCCAGAACTAAATTAAGGTCTTCCCATTACTGTTCATAGAAATATTCTGACAGCTTGACTTCCAGTGCATGTTTATGATTGGAAGTTTCATAATGCTTTAATTTTGGTATGCGGTGTGATTCTAATTTTCAAATATTACTGCCCTGAACATTCTAGTGACATAGTTCAAAAATTTTAACTACACTATTTTTAACAATACACTTTTGAATTCAGGCTGATAGTAAAGGGGTAAGTCCACCTCTGCTCTGCTACTTTGTTTTACAACAGTGCAAATTAACTTTACTGAGAACACCTACATGAAGAGACTGTCTTTCAGAAAACTCCTACAGTTTTTCTAGCAGGACCAGGACCAGGAGCTGAATCATTGCAAAGGATCAAAAATTCTTTAATAAAACTTGAAGTGAAAAATCTAACTTTTTGTAACCCCTGCAATAATGAAAAGGTAAAAATATTCTCAGTGCAGAAGGTGAGTAGCTGACTATTTTTTAAAAATCAGCTGAGACTGGGCTACACTGAAACTCAAGTCTGCTTTATATTATAGTTTGAGTTAAGACTTGATTAAAGGAATTAGCTGGGTAGTAAATAATAGATGACCTTAGACAAAAAGTAGGGAGAAATTTATATCTGCAAAATATAAAATTCTAGTATTAGTCTGATCTCTGAGGATTTATAGACTTCAGGGTTTCTAATATTTTAATTTTATTAACTCTTCAGTAAGTTATTTTTTATGAGAAACTCAAAGATTAGGGAATACAATATTGTTGTAGAGTCTCTAGTTTATTATGAAAGGATTCTTCCACTATGTACACAGGAACCAAAAATCAGTTTATCATTCCCACGTACACCCCTATGCCCTAACACATACCAACAATAGCAGTGTTCCTTGATGGTACCAAGAAAAATTGCCTTTCCCCTAGGCAACTGGCTCTTTGCAAGACTGCTAAGGTAAATAAACCCATCTACATTTTGTATTTATAGATGGTCCCTGACTTACAGTCGGTGGTTCGACTTACGATTTTTCAACTTTATGATGGTACAAAAGCAATATGCATTCAGTAGAAATGGGCTGGGCTAAGCTATGATGTTCAGTAGGTTAGGTATATTAAATGCATTTTTGACTTATATTTAAAACTTATGATGAGGTAGGTTATCAGGATATAACCCCATCATAAGTTGAGGAGCATCTAGACTTTCTAGACTTTAAGGCAGAATGATAAAATAAAGCTCTTTCAACATAGCAGTCTATTCATTTAAGGTCATCTGACTAAATACCTTCTCCCACAGCCAAGAGAGAATCTCATTTGTTCCCTACTTTACAGACGAGAATGCTGAGACCCAGATGCAAAGAGCCAGGACCAGGATCCAGGCCAATGATTCTTCTACTGTATACCTGTGGTACATACCAGAATTACTGGGAATATTTCAAATACTACACTTGTAGGACTCTACCCTGAGTCAGAAGGTTTGGGGTGCTGTCTGGGCATGTATAGCTTTAAAGAGGTCCTCAGATGACTGTTCCATGACCTAGGTTGCAAAGGAAGTGGAGTGTTCAGATAACATTGACAAGAGATTGTTATTCCTTTTTCCAACCCTTTTTTTCATAGTTGTATATAACTAGATACAAAAACATAGAGTTCACTTTTATAATCAAATAGATGCTATACTTTCAAATGACTAATCCCACTTCAAAACTTCATGCTGGATGCTGATGGCAAACCAAGGTAGTACTTTTCCTCCTCCTTTATGAGAGTTCCTCTAACTAACCAATCCCACCACTACGCTCCACTTTCTTGAACAAAGGAAGGTGCTGAAGTGACGACGTGACCTGAGATAATCTGACAGAAATTTATTTCACCTATGTTTTCTGAATCTCAATATATTCCCTTTTTTCTGTGCTTTGGTTCTTTTTACAAATATTATTTCAAAGTAAAGACTATTTTTCTCCTGTCAAAAAAAAAATAGGTTATTAAGAAAAATAACTAACCGTAATCCCCCTTTCCCCATGAGACAGGTAACTCTGGTCTGCCAGATACTGGTGAAAGAAGAGAGGGCAACAAATCAATGGACCAAAATTTTATGGTAGTGATGCCTGTGTGAATTACCACACACCCACCCCATAGGAAAACCGACCCATTTTAATCTGTAGTTAAACCAGTATGGATAGCTCCTAACTATACATTACAACTGTAAACATCACCTGTCAACCATCCTTAGAAGTCAAATCAGTTTGGGGTGAAGGTTGCTTTTCCTTTCAAAAACAAAAGTAGCAAGTGTATACAACTTGTCCTTCAGCAAGGTTAAGTTGAGGAAACTTGAATATCAAGGACAAAGGATTTAAGTAAGCAATGATTTGGGTGCCACTGAGACTTGAATAAGCAGCTGTTACTGGAAATTCCCTACAACAAAAAGGGATTTAGATAGAGCTTGATAAAATTAAGTCAAAGGTCTATTTTTTCTGGACAGCTCAGCCAATTCTTCCCTGATGTGCTGTATAGAAACCTCATCTTTTTTCAGCTCTGCTTGCTTCAGTGCTTCCTGGTAGATCTCTTTTGCTTGTGCATATCGTTCTAAAATAACCCAAAGAAAAGGGAAAGTAAGAAGAAAACGTATGTTTTCAAAGTGATTCTGAAGGGAAAGCATTAGTGATGGTACAGGTCTAATTTATTGTGTGCTTATTAAGTGACAGGCTGCCTCATCTAATCCCAATTTGATAAGCTGGCTTAGAGAGGCTGTATGCTGGCCCAGATGTAGAGAACTCTCACCCAGTGAGTGCTGTGGGACTCCTAAATGTGCCCTTTCAAGTATACCCCTGGAGCCCTTACTCATTAACTAGAGACTTTACAGGTGAGGCCCTGAGTAATATGGCATAAAATCTCTGTCAAACTGATAGTCCCTGTCTTACTAGCTTCATAAAGTACACTGAGGAACAAATTATATGTGTGAAAACATTTAAAAATCTGTAAACTACAGAAATGAAGTACTAACACTGCAAAGTTTTCTTTACCTTGATGCGGTTCAACAGGCTAGTGCAAGTCTATAGAAGTTATGTGAATTGAGCACAATGGCATTTCAACCAAACATACATCCTTTTCTGTATTATTCAGCCAGCCTTTTAATTGTGGAGCTTTCTCACTGCCATTTGCCCTCCCAAACACCATTTCACAGATTTATCTAAATCCAATAACACTCCTCTGTAAAGCAAGTCAGTCAAAATCTCATAGCTCCTACCTCTGTGCATTAGAATTGCAGCCAGGTTACTGAGCAACATGTGCAGCTCAGGATGTTCTATTTGTCTCGCCAGATCTGATGCCCTTTGCACATAAACACAGGCCTCATCATAGTGGCCTTGTGCATCCAGGGTGGTAGCCAGGTCACTCATCAGCACGATGGTCTACACAGGAAAAAACAAACAGCTTTTTCATTAAATAATGTTAATTTGGAGTTTGATTAACTGAATACAGACTTACGATTTCACCTTTCCCAGCATTACTAGTAATGGTGGTGAAACATCAGCCTTTAACAAATTGTTATGTGCCTTTATCATTCATACTGTATAATGGACAGCAGTAGTTTCAACCTCTGGAAAATGATACAAATCTAGAAACTAGGGAACAGAATTAATATTATTTATTAATATAACTATCAAATTAGAAGCATCAAATGAAAAATAACAGCAAAAAAAAAAGCTCTAATATGATCCCATTTAAGGATCAGCAACCTTGAGAAGCCAGTTCCCAGAGCCATATTATAACATCATTCCTACTAGTGACCCTGAGACTCGTTAAGAAGAAATACATCACTGATTTTAGGAAGATTCTCGAAAGAGTTTTTTAAATGTTGGTACTAAGAGAGGCCCTACTTCCCCCACTGAAGCCATGCTTTAAGCCTCTAGTTCTGGTACTTGGTGAACTGAAGTCCATGTTTGTCGTCTTATTCCTCAGTGATATTCCAGTAATGGTACTCTATAATATAGAGTCCTAAATCCCTTTCCTGAAGATAATTCATAGCCCAAAAACTTGCCCTGCCCATTACCCCAGCCTTGGGACATATTCAGTCCAGTTAAGATTTTTGGGTCCTTAGCTGGGTGCACCAGCATTCACAAAGTGATCTACTTCCTGCCTTTACAAACTTAACTTGATAAAGGAGACACAAAGAGATGATTTAATTCAATGTTTACTATTCTAACAGAAAGTAACGGTATGCTTAAATTCTGTGTCAGTGGTTTTTAATTTTTTAATACAATCCCTTCTTTCCCCCCCCGACCCCCGACCCCCTTTCCCCTGTCATTTCACCTTTGGGGCGAGGGAGGCAAGGATCTTCCTGTGTTAACCTGTTCCTGATAAGATTCAGTATTCTGAAATACTATGCTGTGTACACTGAAGCCCCAGAAGCACATGGGTGCCAAGTTAAACCTATCTTTTAGAAAGGTTGTTCTGCTGTATAAACCAATACTCATGCAAAATGTTCTGGGCAGACCCAATAATTAATGGGCAGTCTCGAATCCTTTTTGAAATAAGTAGTTGGGGTGGGGGTGGGGCAGGAAAATTAATAGGCTAGGGCATGAGGAGGAAGATACACCTAGGACCAAGTGCTGATTATCTGTTCCCAATGAGTGTGGTATTTCACACCCATAAATTGTGAAACCTTTGTTTTACAGCCTGCCTCTGTTTTCCTCTTACCTGTGGGTGTCTTTCTCCTAGTATTTCTTCAGAAATATGCAAAGCTTTTTCATACATCCTTTGTGCTTGTGATGGCTGCTTGGAGAACAGAAGGTAGCGAGCATAGGCATCTAAGCACATGCCAAGGAGGAGGTGGGTATTGGCTTTCTCTTCCACTAAGAAGAAAATAAGAGCATTGCTTGGATATAACAAGTACAAGATAGAAAGTGAGGCAGAGAATTGGCCAACCTAACCTAATCTTATTCTTACCAAGACCTATGAATATTTCATGTAACCTAAGTACTTTAGCCTTGTACTTTTTACACAAAGGTGACATTTTGGTGGATTACCATCTAAATTGGTTCCTGAACCCAATTCCAACATGTGTATGTATGTGTGTGTGTTGGGGGTGGGGGGGGGCGGGATATAGGGTTCCCCAACCAACAAGCAATTCTCAGACATCAGCAGGGTGTCCAAAGAAATCAACTCAATTATGACACTATCTACCCAGAGAGAGCATCAGATTCCACAGGTTAAAGGTTAGTCCTACAAGACTACACACCCTACTCCCCAACTTCAGACACTAGTTGCAAGTCCCGGTTGTTACCTATGCTTTTGACAACCAGCTACAAACTGAAGGTTCCAACAACCCCCTTCAATTCAGGATGCCAATTAGAAGTCCAGGTTGTTACCAGGTTGGGAATCAGGTTGCCAAGACTCCCTCTTTGGATTTCATTAACTTACTAGAGTGGATCACAGAACTCAGAGAAACATTTTACTTAGATTACAGGTTTATTATAAAAGGATATAACTTAGGATCAGCCAGACAGAAGAGATGCATTGGACAAGGTATGTGGAAAGGGGCATGGGTTTTCCATGCCCTCTCCAGGTGTCCCAGCACCTCCACAAGTTCACCAATCCAGAAGTACCACAAACCCCGTCCTTTCTGGGGTTTTATGGAGGCTTTATTACATAGGTGTGACTGATTCAGCCTCCAGCCCCACATCCCTTCCTAGAGTTCCAACCCTATATTCAAATGGTAGTTCTCTGGTCAACCAACCCTCATTCTTAGGTGCTTCTAAAAGTTGCCTCATTAACATAACAAAAGACCTTTCTTTCTTTGGCACTTTGTAAATTCCAAGGGTCTGGGAGCCAGGACCTGGACAAAGACCGAATAAATGAATGACCAAATATATATTTCTTTTAAATCACAAGTATCACATTAGTAATCAAAGAAACATGCACTGAAGCCACAGTAAAATTCCAGTTCATACCTACCAGATCAAAAAAGTTTAAGTCCAGTAATAACAAAGATATGGAACAACAAGAATGCTAACACATTGCTAGTGAAATGTAAACTGGTAAAACCATATTGATAAGCAATCTGGTAATATCTAGTATATGCACTCCAGCAATTCCGCTCTTGGATACATGCCCTAGGGAATATCTTACATGTGTGCACAGAGACACAGGTCCAGGAATGTTCAAAAAGGTATTTGCCACAGCAAAACATGTAGAACGTACATATCCATTAAAAGGAAAACTGTAGTATATTCATACAATGGAATACTATACTGCGGTTGCAGTGAATGAACCAATCAGGGCCACCTCTAGCCTGTACCACTCCTTGCAAGGATGGAAAAAAAGGCTCAACCTCACTCCTTACCCCAGTGGGCTAATCAGAGGAAGTTCTGGACAAATGCAACCCAGCAGACATGGTTTGGCAAGCAAAACAGGGCCTTTATGTTAGGAAAACTGATGCTTTTAGTAAGAACATGTATAAATCTCAACAACATAATGCTGAGTGAAAAAACATTGCAGAAGCAACTGTACAGTATGATACCATTCACATAAAATTTAAAAGCATATTAAGCACGTTGTATATTGTTTACTGATATATGCAAGTGTAATGAACAGACAATGATAAAGACCAAATCCAAATTCAGGATAGTAGTTATACTAAGCAAGAATACACAGGAGTTTAAACTTACCAAAAAAAGTTTTAAAGCACATACTGTAAAATACTTAGACTTGACAAAGCTAAGAGGAAGGTATACAGGTATCTGTTAAAGTCTCTACACTTTATTTTTGCTTGACATCTTTAAAAAACTACAGAAGAAAAGCACAGAACTAACTTTTCTGAATGATGTCAGTAATGGGAAATACACACTGGAGAAATTCCAAAAACATAGACAAGGAAACAGAGGAAAGCGTAAACATAAAGGACAGAGGAGAGGCCAACATACAGTTAAATGACGTTCCTGAATAAATGACCATAGCAAAGTAGAACTAACTGTTCAATAATCAAAGATGTAGTACAGAAGCTCAAGAGAACTAGATCTTAAAAATGGAGGTTCATCACAGACCAGGCAAAATTCATAAAAAGACTAATCCCCTAATTTTATACTAATAAAACTGACTCCTACAAAGCAACCAGGCAGGAGAAAATAGGCTATCTACAAAAGAAGGCAAGTAAGTTGGCTTTGGAATTCTCTGCAATAAACCCCTTCTAAAATTCCAGGTCACAGAGAAAAAACAACTGGGGAAAGAAAGGTAGAAGAATGTTAAACTGTACCTACTTTACAGAAGAAACTGAAAAAAGAAATGTTTTTCCTCTGAGTCAAAAATACCTTGAAGAAATTTTTAGGTTACCTCTAAATAGAACCATATGTATGCCTTCCTTCCAAAATATAAATGGGATTTTAGTGAGGAAAATGTCCCTATAAAAGGGACAAAAGAAATAACAAAACAAAAGAAATAACAAAAAACTGAAACTTTTTAAAATGCAAAAATTAAGGCAAATATCACTTTTAATATCTATTTAAATAAGTTTTAAGATTCTCTATCATAGGACAATGATACTCAGCTTAGGTTTTTAAAAAATCCAAATACAGCCTTCTACAAAAGACTGACAACAAAATGACTCAAAGTTAAAAGACTAAGATACAGTCAACAATGTAAAACTAAAATTTGTGACAAAAAAATTGGACAAAAAATCATTTTCTCAGAAAGGGATAATTCACAATGACATATCTAAAACCTTGAATAGCATAGAAATACGTATAAAGAAAAAAATTTGTCCAGAATGACTAGACAAAATCAGCAAGAAGACTTGAACAACACTATAAACCAACAAGACCTAAGAGACATAGAAACTTCATCCAAAAACAGAGGAATACACATTTCTTTCAAATGCACATGCAACATTCTCCAGGTAAAACCATATAACAGGCCATAAAATGAATCTCAATAAATTTAAAAGGACTGAAATCATACAAAACATGTTTTCTTTGACCACAACAGAATGAATTTAGAAATCAACAACACAAGGAAATCTGGGAAATTCATAAATATGTAATTAACCAACATACTCCAAAATATCCTAAAGATCAAAGAAAAAACGCGCAAGAAAAATTTGAAACGTGAAAACAACATACCAAAATTTATATGACGCTAAAGCAATAGAGGGAAATTTATAGTTTTAAATGTCTCTATTAGAAAGATCTTAAATGAGTAACCTAATCTTCCACCTAATAAACTAAAAAAAGAACAAAATAAGCCCAAAGGAAGCAGGAGACATAAGGATTTAAGTGGAAATAAATGAAATATAAATAAAAACAACAAAGTGAAACCACAAGTTGGCTCTTTTTGAAAAGATCAACAAAACTGACAAAAACCAAGGAGAAACTATGAATAAAATAATCAGGAAGACCGTTCATAAATTGAGACTAGTAAACATAACACGGGGGGGCTAAACCATAAATAAATTACGTTAGTAAATATATCACATTCCAGCAAACTCTTACATAGTACTTGAGTACTAGTCACAGTACTAGGGCACTGAATTCCCATAACAACTCAATGAGGTAAGTTGTGCTACTATTCTTATTTTATTGATGAGGAAACTGAGAAAAGTTAAGTCACCTGTCTACAGTCACACTGCTAGTAAGCGGAAGAGCCAGAATTCAAACTCAGGGTCCAGACTTCAAGCCCTCACGAAACCAAATATGCCACCAAAAATACTTCGACTTTCCAGAAATGTTTTTTTTTAAATATGAAAAATTAAACTTTCAGCTCAAAGAAAGGAAGAGGAAGGAATCAATGGAAAAAATCTGTTAAAGAGAAGAAATCCATAAAATTAAATACTAGGAGAGGAACAGAGAATATAGTAAACTATGCATTCAAAATATAATTCCATAATAAAGTTTCTTCTAGGAAAATACAGTTCCCCAAAATTCTTTCATAAATGCATATTCACTTATTTAACAGATATTAACACCGTTCTTGGCACTGTCCTAGGTACTGAAATCAAAACAAGAAAACTGAAGAAATTTAAATGTATGAGTAGTCAAGGAAGGAAAATAAAAAGTTGCCAGAGAATTGACTCCAAAGGAGATCTGGTCCACGTGGTTTTACAGATCTCACGACTTTCAAGGAATAGCTCATTCCTATGTAATACCCCATACCTAGGCCAGAACAGAAAATATAAAAAGCATACCAATTTATTTTACCACATTAACAAACCCATAATGACAAGCACAAGAAATAAACTATGGATCTCACAAAAGAAAATAAATGCAAAAGTTCTAAATAAAATCTCAGCATTAAATATTATCCAGTAGTATACTAAATAAACAATTACTAGCAAGCCTAGTTTGCTCTAGATATATAATAATAAATCTATTCATATAATTTGGCACCAAATCAGATATAAGACAAAGTTGTCCATCACCACCCACTATTATCTAATGTTATTCTGTGATTATAGTTAAATTTAACAGAAGTATAACTGAAAAGAAACAATTATGATTTCCTAAATGTATAGTTATATATCTAGAAATAGCGTAATATCAACTGAAAAGCAAATAGTTTAGTAAAGTGTCCACTTGGAATCAAATGTAATAAAATAGTTGTCACATCTATGTGAATAAATCTGTAAGGAAGAGCCATACCACGTTCCTCAATGGGAAGACTCAAAATTGCAAATAAAGTGTAGTGAGTGAGTGACTTCTCTTGCTAGCACAGTTGCTGTTTGTCCTAGTATCCACTCTTTCAAGCAGAGGGGATTCCCATCCTGTTAGGAATGAATTCTGATCAGTTTTAGCCAATCATGGTATTTCATCTCTCTTGCCAAGGAAGGACTGAGTTAGAAATGCCATGTGACCCAGTTCTAGCCAGTGAGAAGTAAGAATAAATCTACTTGGGGACTTCTAGATTACCTTCATTCTAAGAGAAACATCAAAGAAGTCTCCTTTTCCTCTGGACACTGCCATTTCTGGATGAGATTCCTGGGACCTGGTGGTAAGTCACTTTCCAACCAGAAAGGGATAATGAAGAGAAAGCCCACACACTGAGAATGACAGTAAGGAGAGATGGAAAGAACCTTATCCTTCAGGAATTCAGTGAACCATATATCAGCTAATTCAGCAGCCTGCCCCCTTTTGTTGAACTGCCAGTTATATGAGATAGGTGTCCTTACTGTTTAACTTAATTTGGTTAAAATTTTGTGTCATTTGCAGTCAAATGCCAACTCCTGGCAATCTCCCCAAAGTACAATGCAAATCCAATAATTCAGTCTCAAAGCACTTTGGGGACTTGACAAAATGGTCTCAAATTCATGTAAAAATATCTAAAATTCATGTGAGAACTGAATGAAACTAAAATGTAAAATTTTACAAAAAAAACGTGAGATCTATATTGCCATACAACTCAAATATATAATACCATACAATGCAAACAATGCATACTGTTATAAGTTTCATCAGATGAGTAAATAAGAATGGAAAACCCCAAAAGAAAGCCAAGCATATACTAATTAATACATAAGTACATAATAGTGAGATTATCTTTAAGAAAGTAGTTACCAACTTCATACCAAAGTTAATTGCAGCTATATTAAAAAAGTAAATGTTAAAACTGTTTAGAAATAAAGGAAAAGAAAAGACAATTAGAAGGAAAGATGAGTGAATACTTATGTTTTCAAAGCTGAAAAATACCTTTCTAAGCATTAAGCTCTGAAGAGCAGGGACTTTTGTTTGCCTCATTTGCTTCTATGAGAATCCTAGAACAATACCTGGCACAGAATAGCTACTCAATGTTTATTAAAAATTAATAAAATCAAAGAAAAAAACGAATTCGGTCAGATCTAATTCCCTCGAAATTAAAGAGTTGTGCAAGTCATGCTGATTCATTTATATAAATTTTTAAAAAGAAACATGCAAAAACTAAATATCTTCTATAGAGAAGTAAAACTAAAAAGCAAATGAATGATAAAGATTCAGGAGAGTAGTGTCTCTGAGGCAGGAAGTGGAAAGGGATTGGGGCCAGGCACACCACACAGGGCTTCAAAGGTATTGTTAATGTTGTGTTACTGCCTGTTCCCATTATTCTTTAAACTATACAAATATTAGTTTCACATTTTTTAAATTAAAAAAAACCCTCCTATCTCTATATCCACGAATTTACGGAGAAGGAAGAAGCCAACGGGATAGAGTTAATATTCTTGTAAAAACACACCAACAAATGATTAACTTCACTGCTTATCAAAGAAACACTAGTTAATGCATCAATGCCATATCATCGATCTGACAAAGGTTACAAAGACAAATGCACTTTGGGGAGGAGGGGCACATTGCCTTATCACAATAGAAACTAATAATGGTTATATTTTTTGAGTAGCTGCTATGTATTAGGCATTGTTCTAAGTGTTTCACATATATTAACTCAGTCAATCCTAAGAGTCCTATGAGAGAATATTACTCTAAATCCCATTCTAAGGATCAAAAGCATATATGAATTAACTAATTTGACCAAAGTCACAAAGCAAATAAATTAGCAGAACCAGAAAATGTAAATTAACACCGTCCTTTTGAAAGCAATTTTGCAATATCCATCACTAACCTTAAAATGTGCTACTTTTGACATGGAATTTCAGTGCTAAGAATCTATTCTAAAGAAACAGGTCTGGACACTACCTTATGTTCGATGGCAGAAGAATGGATGGACTACTATGAGATACACCTTTCTGGATTGAACACAAGCATTCGTCTCCACACCCTCCCAAAACATCACTATAATCAAAGATATAAAACTACAAGAAATAAAGACAAATCAAGGGAGATAACAAAGATCAAAAAATTGTAGGAGATGAAAAGTAGAGAAAAAACTGGTAAGTGACTAAGCACAAGAAAAGAAGATGAAGACTGAATGCCTACAGACAGCTATGCCAGTGAAAAGCAGGCCAATTTATACCCTAGAACCCTATAAAAACTTAGGAATTAAAGCACTATGGTGAAAGAGGAATTTGTCATATACATATAAAACAAGCAACAAAAAATCTATTGACTTCAGAGGAAACAAAAGATACAGAAAAGAAAATGTAATTATGTAATCATATTACTTCATTCGGCAACACTGTACATTCCAAATAATGTAGACACAACCAAAAATTACCCTAAATCTTCACTATTCTGCAAGTCAGATTTGAAAAATATTAAATCAAGAAATAATAATGTTGTCATTCAGAAATACAAAGGAAAATACTAGAAGAAATTTGTTGAGTTGACAATGATCCTGGGAAGATGTGTGGCAAGGAAATGCTGTATTTAAATTCTTATAATGTTCTTTGACTTTTCATATACAGGTAATAGTAGAAAGTAATTTTAAAAATAAAAATAAAAATGTGTTGCAAAAAATTACAGACTATTCAGGAAAACACAAATATAACAAAAAACCCCTATAAATCTACCAACCACAGATAATCACTGTCTATATTTTGGTATCATTCAGCTCTTGTTCTATATCTATATTTAATCTACATATTTTAGAAAATTAGGCTCCTCCTAACTATATTGTTTTGTAATCCTATTTTCACTGCATTTTTTATGAGCCTTTTCTCAAAAATTACATATATATCTACAACATGAGGAGTAAAATGAGTACACTATACCAGGAGTCCCCAAACCCCAGACCATGGAGCACTAGTGGTCCATGGCCTATTAGGAACTGGGCCACACAGCAGGAGGTGAACAGCAAGCTAGCAAAGCTTCAACTGTATTTGCAGCCATTCCCCAGCACAAGCATCACTGCCTCAGCTCCACCTCAGATCATCAGGCATTAGAGGTCCCTGGTGCCAAAAAGGTTGGGGACCACTGCCCTATACCAAGTTTTAATGTGATCTGAAATAATGTACCTTTGGGATAGAGTTAATCATGCCAATAAAAAGCATATGAATTTGATAAGGAATTTGTTTTGTTCAAAACTGGGAATCTATTCCTTTAGAAAAAAATAAGATTAAGAATAATGTAACACATTCTACTGCTTAACTAGTAAAATATAACAATGTTTACAACGGAAATCAGTTTGCTCTCTCTAATAAGAATTCCTTTGCCTAGGAAAAAAGTGTTTTCACAACATATAACTAAATTTAAAAAAATTAAATTACCAAGTAGTATAGACAGTATAATCCCTAATTTGTTTCTTAAAATATAAATAGCATAGGGTGAAAACAATCCTGAAAAGACATACACCAAAAAATAAACAGTAGTTCTTTCTTGGATAGTGTGATTGTGGATGATCCTTATTTTCTTCTTAATACTTTTCTAAATTTCCTTCAATGCACTGGTATTATTTCTGGAATTAGAAAAGCTTTACATTCTTAAGAAACTGTCAATGCTACAATTGAAAGATAACAAGAATGTGGATAGTTCATAAGTGACATATTTGATAGCTAGACTTGTATTTATATTTTTTGTGAATTTCCTCAAAGTACTTCCACTACTTGGGGAGTTGTAAGTGGTTTGGGCCTTTTGGGCCTTTTGTCCTTTCATTAAACCACCACTGAGCCTGTGTCGGGCACTGCTCTAGATACTGAGAATTTAGCAGTCAATAAAACAGATGAAGTCTCTATCCTTCTTAGAGAAGACAAATACTAAAAACTTGAACAAAAATATACTTTAGCAGTGATACAAACACAAGCACACAACACACATACACACCTACTTTCTTAAGTGCAATTAAGAAAAGTAAAGGAGGATAAAGTATTAGGGAGACACTAAGGTGGGAAGAGATTGTTTTAGTCAGGGTAGGCCTCCTGAATGATATCTGAGCAGAGAACTAAATAATAAGAGCTAGCCATATAAAGATAAAGGAGCACAAACTAAGCAGAGGGAACAGCAAATAAAAAGTCCTGGAGATGACAATGAGCTTGGGATACACAAGAGTGAGAAAAAAATCAGTGTGGTGAAAGTAGAATGAGCAAGGGGGAGGGCAGCAGTAGATGATGTAGAATAGGTAGTTGGGGTCAGATTATGTAGGGCCTTATAGGTCAGTCCACAAAGGGATTCTGAATTTATTCTAAAGGTGAAGCAAAGGCACTGAGTTCTTAAAAGATTACTTTGCCTGCTACATGGATAACAGACTGTATGAGGTAATGAAGGGAGGCAGGAAAACTTGTGATATTATTACAGGTGTCCAGGCAAAAGACAATGATGACCTGGACCAAAGCGGTAGAGCAAGAGGAGACATGGTCTGAAATGGATATATTTTGATGGTTAATCCAATATAATTTGCTGATGAATTACATATAGGGAATGAGGAAGAAATCAAAGATTCTTAGGTTCTTGGCCAAAGCAACTGAGTGAATGGTGGTGTCATTTACTAAACCAAGGCTAAGTGGTAGAGAAATAAGTTGGTGAGTGGCAGAAATCAAGAGACTCATTTCAGATATATTAAGTGTGAAATGACCATTAGCCATTCAGGCCACGATGTCAGGTAGACAAATCTGCAGTTCATATGCAAGTTGGGGCCGAAGGTGTAAAATTGATATTAAAGGTATGGAACTAAATGTTATCTTCTAGGACGTGAGGGCAGAGAGAAAAAGAGAAGAGGGCCAAAGACAGCCCTGAGGTCCACTAACTTTAGAGGTGGCAAAGGGGAAGCCAAGTAAATAAAGTGTTACCAATAGTGTTTCCACCTGGGTGAGAGCTGCTATAGGTATAGTAAGATAAGGAATGAGAACTAGTGACCTTAATAAAGGGAACTTCAGTGAAGTGATGAAGAAAAGCTGGGTTATGTTCAAGAGAAAACTGGAAGACAATTGAGTACAGCCAACTCTTTCAAGGCATATTTACTACTTTAGAGACATTAGAGTTGACTGCTCTACCTCAAACATCTTGCTAGTTCTTGGTATAAAGTAAGTGAAATAATGAAAGAATCAATGTCAAATCTGGAAATTCCCAATACTTCAAACCATATTAAAAAACCCAAATGGTTTAGAGCTAGAGAGCTTCCTGCCCAGCCCTTTCTGTTCCTAGCATAACTAGGAACAGAAACAGTAGTTGCTCTTCTGTTCCTAGCATAACTAGGAACAGAAACGGTAGTTCTCTTTAAGCTCTTCCCTTAACAATGAGGATGAAATGCAAAAACATGAGCTGCTCTCCATCTTTCATAACTTGGTGTATATCTGGGACCAAAAGGAAATTAATTAGCATTGTGATTGGCAGCTGAACCTTCCCTTTCTGCTCAATTTTCCAGAGGTTACATATAATAAAAGTCAACAGATAAATTATGAACATGTCGCCAAGGGATTAAAAAAAAAAAAGTGGTCAAGTCATTTATACAAAATATCTTATTCCAAATCCTCTGCTGAGACCTTAAAAATAGCCACTTAATTTCCAAAATGGATGACTTTCCCTCTCCCAATTCCCTTTATTGCAGAGTAACAGTGAAGCGCTTTATAGCAAAATGTCCAGAAAACAGTCAGGTGTCCCTACCTGACAAAATGTCTTCTGCTAATTCCTTTTCTCTTTCAATTTTTTCCTCTAGAGTTGAAATGCAGAATTCATAGCCAGCAAGAGCAAATTCCTGTCTGTAAAGCAAAGATCAGCAATCGACTGTTCACTTTTTCACAAACTCCTCTTTTATCCTCATTTTCTCAGCTGGGGTTTTAGTATTATCAATAAATGAAGTGTAAGATGGGAAGAGGAATTTTGTTTAAAGCCCATATTGGGTATCAATCTGCCATTTCTCAAAAGTGGTTATTTTTTTTTCTAGTCACCCATTTAATGTAATTTAAAACAGAAAAAGCTAAGAGTGCAACCATAGTTTTAATAACTGACACAACCAGCAATTTTCATCATCTCCCACTAACAGTTTCAAGGGAGTCAGTTTCTCTGTGAAAGCCTACACCTGCTCAAAGTAATACTAATATGAATGGAGGCTAAGGCCACCCTGCACTAGGAATCTAACTACTGACCTCATACAATTTCTGGAGGCTTATTACCTTTATACTTCTCCCAAGCTGTAGGTCTTTGATGGAATTTTCTTTTACAGAAATGGAACTCCTAGCTCTGGCACTAGAGGGCATTTAGCCTGACTCTAGCCCTGGACCCTCAGTCAATTGGAGAGGATGCCCAAGCAGCAAGCAGACTGACTCTGGACAGAACAAGCATCAACTGCTGGTTTCTATAAAGAGATGCACAGAAACATCAGAGATTCCTTCCCCATCCAGAAGCTTAGCCCTGGTTCTTGCTCTTTGTTCTGGCTCCAGTTTCTTACTGGAATTGGTACATAAAACTCACCCCTTCTCCTCTGGTGTTTTGCCAGGGACCCCCAGTGTTCTCCTCTATTCTCAGAAGAACACTAACTTCCCCAGACCCAAACCTTGACAAACATGGTTTGGTATCTAGCCAGGACATGGGGCAGGGCAGGATGGCCACAGGATGCACTTATTCAAAGCAAAATGTCTATAAACAACTCCCGTAATATCACACTTTCTAAGCCTCAGGATCTGGCCATATATTTTCTGGTCTCGTGCTTTTCTTGATAAAACAAAATAAAAGAACACTTTTGAGGAGAGTACAGAGTAATTTACAGGCTAATTATCAGTGGCTACTACATAAACTTTCACCTCTACAGGACCATAAATTTCTCTTACTCTCCAGTATTATTAGCTTTGGGCTTCTTCTTATCCTAGGGGTTCATACTCCATTAACATCTAGTCCTGTTACTCCTGTAAGGGATATAGATCCCAGCTACAATGCTCCCTGACGGGGTCAACCTCAAGGCTCCCCAAAAGACTTGAAGTCAAATCAAAGGCCCTCAGAAGCTCTAGCCTATCTAGTGTCCAACCAAATGCAGGGAGACTAAGCAGTTCTAAGAAAGAAGGAGGTGGTGACTAGAGCAGCAGAGACCGGTGTCAGGGGCCCTCACCTCAGTGAGCGCTCACTCATTCTATAGCACCAGGCTTGACGTTATTCCAAATGCCTAGTATTCAACTTCTGCAGCAACTAAAAATGTAAGGAAAAGCTAGTCTTAAGTCTTTCCTTAAATTCGCCCCAAAATATAACTCTCTAGAGGAGTTCTATGCTTACATCCTAGGTGTTTCTTCTTTGAACTCCACCTAGAGAAAGGCACCAGGCTTCACTCAGAAGTTCCTGATCTTTGGCACATATCCAAATTGTTTTCTAAAGCCTTTCCTGTGTAGCTGGCAGACGTTCTTATTTATAAGAATAGAGATTCACCTAATACTTTAAAAATAGCACTGATTTCTGTCTGACTTATCCAAAAATCTCTCAACTTCTAGATATTTCCTCTTCCTAAAACCAGCTACTTCATCATCTCTACATGTTTTAAAAACACTGCCCACCAAACAGGCCAATAAGATACCCCTATAGTAACTATCTCACTTAACTTTATATCCAATTTCCTGGTCTGTTGACACATATCAACAAAATGGTTTCTTCAAAGTTTACTACCCCCATCAGCTTTTATATTGCTCCCTCCTCTTCTAGGAAGATGTAAACTAAAGTTCTAACTATAACTTCCTTCCCAGTTCAAGCAGGAACAGAAAACTTGATTAGCTCTGTCACAGTGCAGCCAGGGGTTTAAGGGCTGTATGTCCCGCTCAGCGGGCTAATGGAAGCAATAGGCAAAAACTGGGAAAGACTGAAGATTTCAAATATGAAGAATGGGACACTTTGAGTGTGACACCAATTTTTTGGAGACCCAGATGATTAGCAGGTAAATGAAAATTATATAACATCGCAGGGTCAAAGTCTTCTCCCCAAACCCCAACTCCCTGGCTGCTGTCACACCTAGATTCTGACTATACTTACCTATTCTGAGCAGCATAGATACTGGCCAGCTTTAGAGATATTTCAATTATTGCATTATCTTCCTGTTGGGAAAAAGAAAAATGAAGGAAATTCATGACAAGTAAAATTTCCTCAGAGAATATTTCAGATCAACTTCTAGATTGCCTTTGGCCTAAAAGCCATAGTCTTATCCTTTTAGAGAATAAGGCAACTGTGAGTTCCTCAGCTACCACGCTTTTGCATGAGTGAAAGATTGGCAGTTTTTGTACAAGTCTTAAAGCAAAAAAATCTACCTTTTTTGGCCAAAACACATGTTGGGGGCTGGGTGAAGTTTTCGCGAAGCAAGACTTCTTTGAAAACTGCTTCAGCTAGGGCCCGATCCTAGGCAACATCCTTACCTGTTGCATGCCCCCTCCAAGCAGGTAACTCATTGTCGCTTTAAAAAGTTTTTCTGCCTAAAAGCATAAGGAAAAGATTTTTCTTTTACTTTGGCCCCACTATCTACATGACCCTGGATTTTAAGTAAGTCTGATTCATCATTCCTTGTAAAACACAACATACACACACTCACATTCACATACAGAGAAAAACAGCCTTGTGATGGAAAACAGACTAAAATACCAGTACCCCACATCCTCTGGGCACCTCAAAAACTATTCTGTAGCGAGTAGAAACCAACTTTAGAAATTAACTTCATATCCAAACCCACTGTGGCAGAGACTGAAAACTATCCCCTAATATTCACTCTCCTTTCCATCATTTTAAGTACAGAATCTCCTCAATTTTTAATAGGTCAGCCTCCTTTGCAGTTAGGTATGGTCATATGATGAAGTTTTGGCCAAGAGATGCAGAAATGTGAACAATTTTTAAATCATATTTTATAAGAAAGCTGCTTGCCTTCCCTTTTCTGTTTTTCCTACCTGTAGGCTGGGGTTGAGCCAGCTCACCTATGCAGATGAGGACATATCTTAGAAGGAACCTGGACTTCTAGATCACTTCATGGAGCAAAGGTTACTAGCTCCCTTCAATGTTTAGCTACCCGCATACTAATGAATTAGAGAGAAATACACCTCCTTGCTTGAGTCACTCTATTTTGGGGTCTGTTACAGCGGCTCAGCCTGTACTCTTACAGGCTAATAGAGTAGAGTTCCCTTGAGGCTAGTGCTTCACGTATTCAATATATTACAAAGTGATTTACTTACTTACATTTTCAAGCTGACCCCGTACAAATGCCAAGTTGGCCATCTGAAAGCAAATTACAAATTGTTTTTCAGTTTAGAGCATTCTATTACTACTTATTTTAAAACCTTTAAGCTAAAGACTCCTTTTTTGCTTTCACCTTCTAAATAAAAAAAATAGTTGAAAGAAAAGCATGTCACTAATCTTCTAGAACCAAAGTATAAGAATGGTATGAGAGTAAATATTTGCATATATATTTTGTTGATGCAAACCAAATAGATCTACTTATCTTCAAAGAAACGAATGTTAATAATAATTGTTTCTTTTTAGTCTGGGACTGAGACTTCTTATAAGTAACACCACAAGGGTAATGGAAATTTAAACAAAAAGAAAGCTTAGTAAAAACAAAAACAAAAACAAAGAGCTTTAGGACATCCTGAAGGTCTGGAATATAAATAAGGAGAATTAACAACCCTTCTCTTGCATCCATCCTTCGTCAGTGGCTCAGATTGGTTAGAAGAGTTACCAAATCATAAGTGTAAGTGATGGCCTTCTTGTTATCACTCTGATAGGCAAGACGA
>NW_006433941.1:3407249-3462333 GCF_000325575.1 Pteropus alecto
GAGCGTCATGCAAAATTAGCTCAGCCTCTTCTGGCTCATCTTTCATGATGCTCAACTGAAAAGAGAAAACAAAGAAAATAAAATGTAGAGAAAGCATATGCATTTGTAACCAGACAGAAGTGGTTATCGATATATATCGCAATATATAGAAGGAAGCTATTCATTCATTCATCAAATATTTATTGAATTCCTACTACGTAGCAAGCATTATGTCTATAATGTCTATAGCCTCCTTTGCAAGCACGTGTGGCCATATGACAAAGTTTTGGCCAACAAATGCAGACAAAAGGAATGTGAGCAATTTTTACATATTTTATTATTTTATAAAGAAGCTCCTTGCCCTACATCCTCTTTATCTTTTCCTGCAGGCTGGAAGTGACCCTGTAGGTCAAATAAGCTTAATTACAACTAATGATAAAAGCTAGGAAAGGAACAATAAAGGTCTCTATACTGGAGTCAGAAAAGCTTTTTGAGGAAGTGATAATTAGAGATAGAATATTTAAAAGTCAACCAAATAAGAAATTGTAGGGGAAAATGACCCAAACAGGGAGTAAGGAACAAGCAAAGGCCCTACAGGCTGAAGAGAAGGATTCTTTAAAAACCATTCAAAAAATGAAAAGAAAAGGTGAGAAAGGAGGATGGTGAGTCAGAGTATTTCTGCCAAATGGGTGAACAAAGTAGGATGGTGTCAATCATACAAGGGTCTTGCAGGCCATGGCAAGGAGTTTGAATTTTATCGTAAATGCAGTGGAAAGTCATTCAAAGTTTTTAGGCAAAAAGGTGATATGATTCAATTTACTTTTTTAACAAATCACTCAGGCTGTTGCATGGATTGTAAAGGGGGCAATAGGGCAGATGAGACTACTCGGTACTAGGCTGTGGGGATAGCAGGGGAGATAGAAAAAGGAGCTGATTTACCAGATATTTTGGATTTGGTGACAAAAGGATTTGTTGCTGGACTGTTGTTGGGAGGCGGTGGTAAGTATTAAAAACGACTATAAGAATTCCAGGCTGGAAATTTGGGTAGATGGTAGTAAAAAAAAAAAAACGATGGTGAAGGAATGTGTTGGGGAGGCATTTGAGATCAAGACTTTAGTTTTGGGCAGATTAAGCCTAAGAGGTAGACAAGCCTCAAAGCAGAGAAGGTATGTCAGTAGCACACTGCAGCATGGGAATATCAATTTGGACGTTGTTGGCATCAAGGCGGTAGTTAGCCCAATAGAAAAGTTGAGATAACCTGGGGAGAAGACGAAATAGACAAGAATGTGGAGGGGAAAAAAAGAGTTTATACAGAAGAGAACAAAATCGCTCATAAGCAACACTGAATAGCATTTTCAGAACGCTACATACTGTATGTGAAAAATTCTCTATATCAGTCCTTTCAGCTTGGCTGGTTCACGGATAAAAAAACTACAAAACATTTCTGCTAATTATGTTTAGGTAAAAGAACGATGCCTGTGATGCCACTTCCATCTGCACTTGAGACTGCAGCGGTTTTACTGCAGACTTCAGTCTGACAAGCCTGAATGGATTCCAACACCGCTCTCAGCCTCCCTCCATGACCCACCTAATTCCGGGCACTTTTACCCTCAGAGCCGCCATCTCGGCTAACTGGAGAGAGTAATGCGCATCGACAAGGCCGCCTCACCTTGGCTCGCTTTAGCAGCTGGATGATCTCGGCCTCGGCCTCGTCCGCCGCATCTTTAGCGGCGGCCCCGCCCGCTCCCGGCAACTCCTCCTCCTCCTCTGCCGCAGTGGGCCTCGAGAACCACGCGAGCGCTGCGGGAAGGGGTTCTGAGGTCACCGGGCCCGGCCGCGCCCCTGTCCCCGCCCCGCTGTCCCCGCCCGGCTCGCGCCCCTCACCTGCCAGCAGCGGCAGCAGGCCTAAGCCCCCGCCGTGCGGCGCGACTTGAGATGGCCGCACCACCAACTCGGACGCCCGGCCTCCTGCTGGCCCCGGAAGCAGGCGCGCCGAACAGATCCGGCACCGCAGCGCCGCGGCCCGCAGAAGGCCTCGGCCCAGGCTTGGGATCAGGAGCCGGTACATGCCCGAGCTGCGTCCTCTGCTCACTGCAGGCCCGGCGAGATCCTAGGGCGTCCCGCCCCCAGCGCCGAACGCCGCCGGATTGGTCGGGCCATGACGTACGAGGAAGCGTCCTCCTTGCCATCCGCATGCGCAATGACGCACGTTGGCATCGCGGCGCCGCGCCCGGCCCTCGGCTATGGTTGGAATACTACACGGATCTGTCAGAGTGTTGTTTTGCTGTGCTTTCTGAGGCGTCTACGTTCTGTAGAGCCATGGCCGTCACTTTGTCAGCGGCCACGTTGCCGGCTGTCGTGGAGGAGCTTCTGAGCGAGATGGAGGCGGCGGTGCGGGAGAGCGCTCGAAGTACGGGCCGGAGGGAGTGTGTGGCTGCGTTGTGGGTCGTGGACCTTGCACCGCCGGTCCGGGAGGCAAGAGGTGGTGGTCTCTAGGCCCGCGGGGCACTGGTTTCGGGGTTACGACCCCGCGCTCTTCGCCCCGAACTGCCCATACTTTTTCCCCGTGTGTTCCATCTCCAAACTCTCATTTGTTTAAAAAAAAAAAAAAATGAAAGAAAAGAGAAAAGCTAAGTTTGTTCAGGAAACAGCGCAGTTTAACCAGGAACAAGGGCTGAGCGTTGCCAAAAAACACGTGAGAAGGCCCTAGGTCAGGAGGGTGGAAGGGACGGGAGTCTACAGGGGCTTATAGAAAGGTAAAACTTTAAATTATTAAACTTGCATGTAATCCCAAAATCTTATGTTAATTTTAAAATTAATCTTTTCATACACTTTGCTCAGGAAATAAATAGGGTCACAAAACCCAAATGCGCAGGCAATGACTGGAATAAATCGATGTTGCGAAAGTACCTCTTTTTTCCTCTGACCAGCAGAAGGTGCTCTGTGACCGTGTTCACTAATATCACCGAGATCTCAAAATTTGTTGACAGCATACTAGTTTTAAAAGGATTTTTTTAATCAACTGCATCTACTAATTAAAACTACTCAACTAACGTAAAAATGGTCATTTAGTAAATAGAAGATTAGGCCTTAAAATTGCCACTGCCTATTCACTTTTGCTTTAAAAAGCCATCCAAGTGAATAGGCAGTGGCACTTTGAAAGGATTTATCTTGAGTTACAATTTTTAAAGGATTGAGAACAGTTAAGACAACTTTTTTTTCTCATTTCGGTTACAGCTAACGCAATGTATATGCTTAAAAAATTAGGCCAGCCAGGTATTCAAACATGTTCCGATCCCAAAAAGGGTAGGATAAAAGTCAATGTGTTGTCAGCTCAGAGGTTGCCAGAAGTGGGCCTTGCGTCCCAATGTATTAATCCATACACTGTGACAGTCCTGAAGACACGTCCCTGATGCTCATGGCTCAGACAGATGGACTACCGCCATCGATTAATGTTTATTTTCAGCAAAATTGTTTTCTGCTATTTAAAAGTCTTTGTTCTAGATAGTCATATACTCTTCCTGACCCCCATCCTTCAATGGCAGATTTTTTTAGATCAAGATTCTGAGTTTACACTCAGTGTTATGATGTATAACATCTAGTCACAGCTGAGCCATGTAGGAAGCTATGATTACTTTTCTTTTCCTTTGTAACTTTTAGTTTTCCCTGAATTAGAACTGTTGTGGTTGTTTGCTTGTTTAGTTTTCTATGCATTTATCCCTAGTTCAACCTCAAACTCTTTTATCGGTGTTCTAAATCTCTAATGAAGATGTTCAGATAATGAAATATTTTATCAGTTTCATTATTCTGTAGACTCTCCTAGAGCCTTTGATTTTCTCTAATATGGGCTGTTGCTCTCCTGGCCGTCTCCTGAGATCTCCCTTAACCATTATTATTCTGGGAATTCCCTTTATCAGTGTCGAACTTCACGTTTAGTATATCCTGCAATTTTTTTTTTCCCGGTTTACTACTTAAAGAGCACATACTTAGGAGCTTCCTGAAGAAAAGTACATGAGATATACTTTTTAAGGTTTTACATGTCTGAAAAAGTTGTTTTTCTATCCTCACACTTAATCGATAGTTTGGCTAAGTATTGAATTATATGTTGGAAATATTTTTTCAGACATCTGAAAGCATTATTCCACTAACTTCTAGCTTCTTAAACTTACTTTCAGTGAGTCTTTCTTATTTTAGCCCCCCTGGTCCATCCCCACCTCCAGAGCTATCTGGTGCCACCAATTTCTGAGGTTTTTTTTGCAGAGAGGCTAGTGGATTCTGTAGTATAAATCAGGTTGTTACTTGGCTCTCATCAGTGCTAGCTTAGAATTCAGTTGTTTCAGGTCTTTTAAATTATTTTCGAATGTATTTTAGCTGTTATTTCTGTCTGTCCTTATCCTCGTGAGTTTTTGCTTTTGGAAAAAATCCTGTTATTGTTTAGTTGAATATCAGTAAGGGGTAAAATTAGTTAGATACATAGGCTCAATTCACTGTCTTTTACAAAAGTCTTCCTGGTTATAGTCTTTTTAAGAATTTTATGTTTGTGGTCACTGGTTTAATATGATTAACTTTCCTTCCATTCCTGTTTTACAGTTCCTGATGAGCATCTATTATCGTAAGTATATATACTGTTGTATTTGGGTGGTTTTTTTTTTTTTTTTTAGCTGTTATTGTGTTTTAAAAGCCAAATTCTTTCAACAACAATTCTTAATTTTTAAAAATATCCTTACTAAACTAGGGAAAATATTTTCTTGATACAATTATTAAAAACTTGTTTCAAGTGAATAGCCAAAACTATCTTTGATTGTACAAGGTATTCCCAAATTGTCCTATATGCCACTTTGTTTAACATTGTTCTAGAAGTTGTAGCTATTGCACTAACACATAAAAAAAGAAATTAGAAGTAAACTTATCTGCAAGGAAAGACAATTATTATTTGTAGATGATATAACTACTTTTTTAAAACCAAGAGAGTAGCCATTTTTTAATATAGAAATTAAAAATTGATTCCCTTTGTACACAAAGTTCAAAAATATAATTATATTCTCAATAGCAACAAAAATAGTGAAAGCTACTAAGGAATAAGTAATGTTTAATTGCATATATATGCTTAAATTTAAAAGTCGAGAAGGATATACACCAACCTATAGTAGTGATTATCTTAGGGGAAAGAAAGGAGGCAGAATTAAAAGAAGAGCTTTAACCTTGTCTCTATTTCTTAAATTTCTTTTTACAAAATTATACATTATTGGGAAAAAAAATTACTACTTTTAAGACAAAGAAAACAAGCAAATAATAATAAAAGATGCAAATTACTGAAAACTTTGAAAAAAAAAATCTTACTAGTGATCATAAAAATACAAATTGAAATAATAAGATAGCTTTCCATCTATAAAACTGGCCACTACAGAAAACATGTTGGTAAGAATGTTCCAGAGGTTGGCAAGAACATGGAGAAAAGCAGGGGTCCCCAAACCCCGTGCCATGGACCACTACCGGGCTATGGCCTGTTAGGAACTGGGCTGCACAGCAGGAGGTGAGCAGTGGGCGGTTGAGCAAACGAATGGATGAGCAAAGCTTCATCTGTGCAGCCATTTCCCAGCACGAGCATCACCACTTCAGCTCTACGTAAGATCATCAGGCATTACATTCTCATAGGACCACTGGTCCCTGGTGCCAGAAAGGTTGGGGATCGCTGGAGAAAAGGATAACTGATAACGCTAGGAGTATAAATTGGAAGTTAATCTGGCAACAGGCAATATGAGTTTTAAAACATACATATTCTTTGACCCAGAATTCCACTTACAAGAATGTATCCCAAGGAAGTAATCATGAGTGTTCATGAATTAACATATTCATGTTATTTATGGTAGCAAAACATATTCATGTTATTTATGGTAGCAAAACAAACAACCTAGAAACAATCTAATTCAGGTTAGATTAATAAACTAATTATCCAAAAATAGAGTTTGGGAAAAATAAAAGTAATTCATCTTTACAGTGGAATTCCTTGTAACTGTTAAAAATGACATAGAGACAGAAATCAAAATGGTGCGGATGATAGAACTTTGTTCATCTGCTCTCACAGAGTTGAGACGGAAACGCTGAGCAAACAGCAAGCAGAGTCGCCTAGGGTGTAGATGAACAAGCCCTACAACTAGAGAGAGAGAAGAAATCACCCTGCAATAGGAAGAGGTAAAACAGGGTGAGATCGCAAGGCTGCCTGGTCCCAAGCGGCTGAGTGGGACAGAGGTTACAGCAGCGGCAGCTACAGACGCCTTTTAAAAGGGCCGTGTCCGCGAGTGAACTTTCATGGTGATGGACCTGCTCACTCTGAGCATGAGCGCCAGGTAGGCTTCTTGGGGGGCACCAGGGACTTACAGGGGAACACTGAGTTGTCAGAGCGAGGGCCAGAGGCAAGGATTTCATCCAAGCAGTACTGGTGGTATCTATTGTTCCTCTGTTGAGCCCCGCCCCCCGGTCCCATCATGTGGACTCAGCGCCGCCGTAGGTGGATAACAGAGGTTGCTCTACGCAGAGGATTCCCTGAAACTACCATGGGGGAGATGCAGCCCCACCCAAGCCACATCTAGGTGTGTTCTCAGCTAGTCCGGTGCTCCTTGCTGAGCAGCACCAAGACTCACAGTTGTGGCAGCTCACCTCGGTTTCTGATGTGGTTTCCTGAGGCAACTATAAGCACAGTACCTGTGGCTTGCTTGCTGAATCTCAACAGGCGGCCCTGGAGGGACACAGGCCAGGACTAAACTTGGCCTGCAGCTGAACCCCTCTCGGGACCGTGCCACTGGACACCTACCACACATAGCTGGGAGACTTAGGAGCTTTTCTTAGTACATATAAACAGACACAGAAAGGCAGCCAAAATGGGAAGACAAAGAAGCAGAAACTATATGAGAGAAGAGAACAGAGATCCAAGAATAATGGAGTCAAGCAATCTAACAGATGCCAAGTTCAAAACACTGATTATAAAGATGCTCAATGAACTTAAGGGAAGTGTAGATGAATTCAGATTTTAAAAATATAAAAACAGAAATGGAAATTACAAAAGGGAACCGGTCAGAAATGAAGAACACATTATCTGAGATGAAGAGTGTATTACAGGGAATCAACAGAGGGGATAAAGAGGATCAAACCACCAATATAGAGGATAGGGAAGCCAAGGACACTTAATCAGAATGGCAAGAAAAAAAGAATCCAAGGCTATAACAATAATTTAAGGAGCCTATGAGACACAATTAAATGTAAAAATATCCATGTTGTAGGGGCACCTGAAAGAAAACAAGAAGTTGAAGAGCTATTTGGAGAAATAATGATAGAAAACTTCCCTCACCTGGTGAAGGAAATAGACATACAACCCCAAGAAATTCAGAGTCCCAAGAAAGGGGAACCCAAAGAAGCCCACACCAAGACACATCATAATTAAAATGCCAAAGGTTAAATACAAAGACAACATCATAAAAGCAAGAGAAAAGCAGTTAGGTACCTACAAGAGAGCACCCATAAGACTGGCAGCTGATTTCTCCAAAGAAACTTTGCAAGACAGAAGGGCTTGACAAAAATATTCAACGTGATGAAAACCTAGGACTACAACCAAGAATACTTTATCCAGCAAAGCTATCATTTAGAGTTGAAGGATAAAGAGCTTCCCAGACAAAAATAAACTAAAGGAATTTATCAACACCAAGCCAATATTACAGAAAATATTGGAAGGACTTCTTTAAGGGGAAAAAAAAAATCAAAATCAGGAATGAAAAATAGTAATAACTACATATCTATCAATGACTACGTCAAATGAAAAAGAATTAAGTGCTCCAAAGAACAGGGTGGCTGAATGGTTAAGAAAACAAGATCTCTACATATGCTGCCTACAAGAGACTTCAGATTAAAAGACACACACAGACTAAATGGAAGGGGATGGAAAAAGATATTGCCTTGATGGACCTAGAGGGTATTTCTCAGAGAAAGACAAATACATGATTTTAAGTACATGCAGAATCTAAACAACAAAATAAACAACTAACAAAAACAGAAACAAACTCATAGATACAGAGACTATTTTGAGGGCTACTAGACAGGAGGAGGGTTGGGGAGGATGGTGAAAAAGGGTGAAGGGATTAAGAAATACAAATGGATAGTTACAAAATAGTCACGGAGTTAGAAAGTGTAGCATAAGGAAAGTGGTCAACAGTGTTGTAATAAATATGTAAGGGAAGAGGGGTGCTAGATTTAGTGGGATGATCACTTGAGCTCTAATCACTATGCTGTACAACTGAAACGTATGCCAACTAGAATTGAAAGAAAACTTATTGAATTGTACAATGTAAATATGAGTAACTAATTCATTGTATGCCAACTAGAATTGAAAGAAAGCTTATTGAATTGTACAATGTAAATATGAGTAACTGTCTATTATATTTCAATAAAGCTGGGGGGGAAGTGACAGAAAATATTGCATTCAAAAGGTGTTCACAATATGTTACAAGATTGACAAGGCAGGTTGAAAATTTTTTATTAGATCCATATTTAACTGTGATTATTCAATTGATAAAGTTATCACCAGATTTTAAATTTTTAACTTTTCTTTGTCCATAGATAATCTCCATATGTGAAATGTAAAAAGTTGAAAAACTTTCCATTTCAATAATTTATTTTATGAAGAGACTCGTTTGTTGTAAAATGAAGTCGAACATTTTAAATTTGAAGTCTTAGTAGTTCTGTCTTATTTCATGTGAAATCACATGGTTTTTTTAAAACATTAACTTTTCAGTTTTAGTTCAACCTATCTAGTTTATAAAAATAACCTATGCTTGTAAAAAAAAGTTCTTAGAAAATAAAGAAAACATAAAAAGCATCACCTCATACCACCCAGTGATAATCACTGTGACATTTTGGCTTATTGCCTTTAAAAATTTTTTATTTTGAGATAATTATATTTTTAAGAAAAAAATGATTGAGTTTCTAAATAAACAATTTTATATCTAACCTTTCTCACGTAACATAAGAATTTTCCCACATAATAAATTTTTTTCTCATATATCATTAGCAGCCAAATAGCCTTTGTTACTACTAATCAAAGAGTACAAATTTAATACCCATCAGATGGTCAGACATGAAAAAGCCTGATAATACCGGTCTTAGTGAGGATGAGGAGAAATTAGAACTCTCAACCAGTGCTGGTTGGGAGAGCTATTTCCACTGTGGAAAGCTAATGGCAACACCTATTAAAAGTGAAAAATACAATTGTCCTAAGACCAGCAATTCTGCTTTTACTTGTATAACCAGGCAAAATTATCATGTGTACTAAGGGACATGCACCAAGATAACTGAGTATTATTTATAATAATGTATAATAGAAACAGAATACCCATCAATAGGGTACTTAAAAAATAAAAGTACTAGGTACATACAATGAAATATTATTCAAAAGGTAAAGTTTTAAAAAAAATCAACATGCATCATTTTTAAGAACATATTGAGTGGAAAGAAGTTTCCAAAAAGCCTGCAATATATTTTTTGTTTTAAAACTTATGAAACAATACCTTATGTATAGTGTACATGTATATGTATATATGTATATATTTGTGTGTACATATACATGCACATACATACTATGTATAAGAAAATATAAAAATGTTAACAGGAAGAAAACAAACAAATGCCTGCAGTTGTCTCAGGGATGAAGGGAAATTGGGAAGAAGAATAGGAAGCACTGCCGAGTATAAAGAGGGCTCCTTTATCTGTAAACAGCATGTTAACATTTATTCTGGAGAATTGAGTACATGAGTTTTTGATTTTTTTCCCCAAACTAAAATGAATTGAATTTTTAAAAGATGCTTATGATGATCCTTTGGATCAAGTTACTGAGATGAGTTTGAAAGTCTAATCTAAAGCCTTCTTATTTCCTAGGCTGAAGTTTGTTTTTGGCTCATCAGCCATCCAGGCCTTGGACCTGGTTGATCGACAGTCCATCACCTTAATCTCATCACCCAGTGGGAGGCGTGTTTACCAGGTAGAAATCTAGAGGTGGAGATTATCTCAACAGAAAACCATTGGGAAAAAATGTTTTCAAGAATCTCTATGGAAGCTGGTGACCATCTTTAAGTATTTACTGCACTGTTGAAAAGCTTTTGACCCATCCTAGTAAAATTAGTGTGCTAGTAATTAGAATAAGATAAATATGCTCTATAAACTCTACCTAGTAGCAATGTATATAACCAGCAATGATGTGGAGAGGCTCTTTTCTCAGATCTAATGGAATATAGTTGACTTTTGCTTTCCCGTTGTTTGATAAGAGAGGTACTTTCCCCCCAAAAAATGTATTGACACCTTCACTTCGTTCATTATCTCTTGCTTACAAGCAAAAGCCAAAATGCATTTTGGAGTCCTTCCACATGCTCAGATTCATCTGTTAGAAATGATCTTTTAAAACTATTGTCAGGAAGTATTTACTAGGGGTCACACTATGCTGAATGCAAGCAGTCTACTTGGACCTTAGTTTTGCCCTCTAGAGTTTAAGATAGGTAGATTTGTAAAGTAACAGCCTCTTATCAGGCTCTGAATTACTTTAATATGTTATTGATAGTTCTCACCAAAAGTCCAGCAATTTTTTTTTTTTTTTTCAGGAAACTGAAATGCAGAAAAGTAAACTAATAGTCACAGCTGGCAGCTGGGATTTGTAACTGCTATCCCACACTGCCTGTCTTTATATAAGCAGTGGGCCAGACTCCAACCCTACCCCCCACTCCCACACCCCCTAGTTTAGCTATCTAGGACAATGATAAATGCAACTGGGATTGAGGGAAGGGAGTATTATGAATGAAATAAAAATATTGGCAGTGGTCTCCAAAATTTTGTTTGGCTTAGAAGGGGTTAAAAAGAAACCAGCAGCTCTTATAAATGTAATCAAGGCCTTGCTGAAGACCTGGAAGGGGAAATATTTCAGTGTTTGGATTCTGATTTATTTACGATGAACTTCTCAGAGCTGAGACCACGTCAATTAATTCTTGGTGAATGACGAGCAAAGCCTGCTTGGGCAAATAGGTGCCTTCGCTTAGTGAATTAACTTGTCATTCCACATTGTAGCATAACTTAGCCGACTTGGCAAAATCTTTGTGCATTTCTTCATTAAGGGAAATGGAGTAATTGGTGTTTAATACTGAAGTTAAAACTTTTGCATCGTATTTACTTTAAAAGAGGCTGTCTATTAGAATTTTCTCCTGGTGAATTTATAGATTAATAATTAAATGTTTGTACCTGAGGAGGTAGAAACATTTTCTTTCCCTGTGTTTTTATTTTTGTTTTTCATGTAGCTAAAATACCTTAAATAAGAAGGGCCTTTGGATATTTCTCATGTCTTTTGGTTTCAGATTTTATATATCAGTTCCAATATCAGCATAACACTTGACTACCCAAGCAGACTTCTTACTGTCCTCTAGTTCTGTGACCTAGTTACTAGTTAAAATCTTAAAGATTTTCTTTGAAATATTCTAGTTACTGTTGACTTTCTGTTCCTCCCAGCGTTACTATGAGTTATTTTCTTCATTCACATCCTGTATTAGATTACATTGCTTTATTTATCATAAAAATACTAACTTTCTAGAATTATGGCTGTCAGCTTGAACTTTGAATTAAATGAGGCTGTAGAAATCTTATTAAATCAGATTAACTTTAATGGTTTCATTGTATTGTAATATAGTAAGAATTTGGCTTTTTTCACAGATTCTATGAGATGATAAAAGTTGAGTCAGACATTCCTTTGATACGCTGCTAGTTATCTTTCCTTAAGTCAACCTTCTAATATTCTTACTGTCCTCCAGGTATAATGGTAATTATGCTAAAGTCACCATTATATTGGTGTCACCTGAGGTGATTTTTTTATAAACATTTTTGGTTCAACTAGGAAGGAAGATGCATCAGTTAGGAGAGGCTGTTATGCTGTAGTAACAATGACCTCAAAATTTCGAAGGCATACAAAAACAAGGTTTTATATTTCATTCATGCCATGTATCCATTAAGAGTCAATTGCTCCTCTACTCTAAAACGTCTTCCCTCTGGCAATCCCAGTTGGTGGAGCACCCCTCCCTATCTAGAACATTGTGGATCACATAGCAAAGAGAAAGGAGGACATGGTGTGTGCCAATTTTTACTGTTTCTGCTTGGCTACTCACATTTTACTGGCTGGCTAAAGCAGGTCACATAGCCAGCCTGTATTTAATAGGGCAGGAATGTATAATCCTCTTTCTGAGAGAGGCACCAAATACTGAGAACAATAAATAATAGTTTTACCACTGTGATGGGTCCTAAGAAGCTTGGAGCAGTCATAAAACTTACTTGTGAGTGGATGACCATCTAAGGTGGGTTACCATCCTTAGAATCTAATTGAAACCACAGCAGACTTCCTCCAAGTTAGGTTCAAACAAGTCCAGTCATGGGCCTGAGTATCCTCTTTCCTGCGTGTTTCTTTTTTTAAAAGCTCCTTTTGGTGATAAACATACCAGACTACGAGTGGAAGAACTGGGAGCAATTCTTGTTAAGGGAGGTCATTTTTCCATTGAAGGATGAAGGAATTAGGTGATCCCTAAGGTCACCTAATTCTAGTTCTAAGCATTTCCACCTCAGATATTTGCCTGATTATTGGGTTCATGAGTTGGCCACTGTTAGATAAGGAAGGAGCAAATTAAAAATGTGTTCTCTCCTTATGGTATTTACTGTCTCAGGTGGTTATCACTTTACATTTTAGTCTTAGCCAGCCTTTGAAAGGATCAGGCTAGGGAACCTCTGTAGACTTTCTCCCCATCCCTAAGTCACCATGCATTTATGCAGCATAGTCCAGAGAATATTCTGTTAGATTGGGGACCCGCAATAAGGAGGAACCAGTGGGCCAGTCAAGTCAGTGTAGAATTCCAGAAGCTTATGCCTGTTTAACTTTAGATCTAGAGAGAACATAGAGACAACTAAAGTATGAAAAAATCTAATTGGTAATAGTTTGGCGACCCAAGAATTGTTTGTGTCACTGCTGGATGTTGGTGGGTTTTCTTCCAAGATTAAGTAGAAAACAGTCTGCTTTAATGCTCTCCCTTAAGTTTTCCAGATATATGAGGAAATTCCTCTATGATGCTCAGTGGTATAGGTGATATGTTTAAAACATATCAGTGCCTCAAAATCAAATTATGGATGATGTGATTTTTTTGATACTTAATTTGTAACTAGGATTGAAATTTTTAATGAGTACAATAGGCATCTTCTAATCACTCATTGGCCATTTCTGGTAACCTAGCAATCACTGAGGAATTCAACTGAGTTGATAAAAAAGCCATAGGGACATGGCCATATCACGAATCATTGGACATTTGACAAACAGAAGCATGACACTGGAACACTGCTATTCTTTGAAGCCTTACCTGTTGCTTTATTTTTTGTGGGGGAGAAAGAGAAAATCCTGGGAGTGCTGGCATTATTTTTCAAAAAAAAAAAGAAAAAGTTCTGGCCTTTTCATTTAGATTGCCATCTTGAACCTAAAACTAATTTGAAAGCCCAGTGGCAGATTCTTAAGTGGCAGTTCATTGTAAAATAACCCTCAGGATGTTTCTACTTCCCTTGGATACTAATTTTACACTTCCAGTTTGGAAAATAACTTTAGAAATGAAGCTCTCAACATTTTTGTTTTTGGCTGCTTTGTGGTAGAGAGACTTAAACAAGTGATATCTCCAACAAGTTTGTCCAGTCACACCACAGATGCATCATGTTTTCCCTATATGTCTCCTTTTTTGACCCTTGGTTGCCAGCAATGCTGTTTGTCCTTGGACTGAGTCTCTTACCAACCCCTCACATATCTGTCTTTTCCTTGTGTACTGCTAGATGAATAGGCAGATCCGGACTTGCTTCTTTCTGAGACCTCCATCCTGACCAGCTGAGTCATCCCTTTTGCAAGATTATTTATTTTCCCTGTTCTCAAATTCTTTTCAAAAGCCTTTCCCCACTTTCTTCTGAAACCTATCTTTCTTCCTCACTGCTTACATTTTACCTGTTTGCATACTCTCTTAAGGTACGTGAAATACCAAATGTTAAGAAAGGCCACAATAAAATGTAGATGAGAGGCCTTTCCCATCACCTCTTCATACTCATCCCACGGAGTCAGTCGGCCCTCTACAAAATGGTTTGTGTCGATGGCTTAAGCAGCCTGAAATTCAATTTCATCGTATGAAGAAGTCCTCAAGGGCAAAACACTAAGAAAAGGAGAAGAGTCTGCACACAGGGAAGTTAAGTTTTTACTTTTGTGTAAAATGTTACTGCAGTTCATCCCAATGCAATTTATAGAGCAACTCTGAGTTACCAGATACATTCAAGGGAAGGAAGCGGTTTCCCAGCATATCTTTTGAAGTCTGATCCCATCTGTCCTTTTCTTTCTAGGTACTTGGAAGTTCTGGTAAAACATACACATGTTTGGCTTCTTGTCATTACTGTTCATGTCCTGCATTTGCCTTCTCAGTGCTACGGATCTTCCTACTATCGTTGAATTAGGAGAGAAGCAGCCCTTCATGGTTTAACAGTTAAACCATGTAAAATGGGAATTTTACTACATTTGAAACAGATAGTAGTCTGCTGCCCTTAACTTCAGTTAGTCATCTCTTTTGAGTTTAATCTCCAAAATTGTGGTGTCATTTTTAGAACTACATTAACACCAATTTTTTATTTAAGAAGTCATGGATAAAGATTTGGGGAAGGTAACAAGATAATCCTGAAAGCTGTCACTGGGGAATTGGATGGCCCAATAAAAATAAGAAACTAAATTGGATGTTGGCAACTTTGCATATCGTCAGCTCCAGCCATGAGGTATTTCTTCGCACTACCTGTCAGATAGCCCGGCACTTAGCTATGCTTGACTTACACATGAGGCCGGAGAGCACATTGATCCTTTGCTGATGTCACAGGAGTCTAGAGCATCAAGCAGGAAATAAAACATAGACAGTTCCTTATTTCAAAGGAGAAAGCGCTATCCACATGAGAGCAGGTAGCTATATTTTAAGTCTTGCCAGAGAAGAAAATTATAGCATCCACTCCATTCTTGCCCTTCTTTTACACTGTTAACTTCATTAAACATCTTGGGAACTAGGTGGCAAATGGGGTATCACATTGTACAAGAGGCTACATTCACAGCTGATATGCCATGGGTTTATTTCACCTGTAAAATGACAGAATTAAACCAGGCCCCCTTCAATGTCTAAGGCCGTGTGTTCTGTGATACAAGGTCCAACATAGATCATCTCCCCAGAAGTGTCTACAGGCCGATTTGTGTGAGGGTTCTGACACCTCACCACCACCCCTCCATCCCACCCCATCCCCTAGAAGAATAACATAGTGATTAAGGGAGTAGACTGTAGATTCTGAGCACATGATTAAAATGGTAATAAGAGTTGTTCTTACGGGGTAGCTGTCAGATTTAAATGAGATAATCTCTGAGAAGCACTTAGCAACACAGTACCTCAAGGAATATTATCCATTGCTATTAGCAGGTTTCTGAAGGTAAGGGAAAAAATATATAACTCAGAATTACTCTGTGCCAGTTGAATCTAAACTGTTTCCCAAAACAACAAGCAAAGTAAGACTTCCTTTTTCTCCTCTGACTTCTAGAAAGAATACATCTGTCTCATCTTTATCTGCAGTTTTTAAGCAATAAGTTAACGACCCATAATCAGTGTGTCCCACTCCTTTCCTACTAAATGTAATGGTAGTGAGAGGTCTTGGTTAGCCTGGCCCGGCCAATTTCTAATGGGTTGGTGTGTTTTGTATTCCAGTGCAAGCACCTCTTGGCAGTTTATCTTAGTCAGGTAATGAGGACCTGTCAGCAGCTAAGTGTCTCGGACAAGCAACTGACTGACATATTATTGATGGAGAAGAAACAAGAAGCATAAAAGGTACTGATTGAGCATTATTATCTTTCAAAATAGCAGTCCTGTCGAGAAATGCATTTAACCAATTGTGGTTCACACAGAAGAAAGGTAAAACAGATCTTCCAGAGACTTCTTGTTACTCTCCCTTTTCTCTCCTGGACTACAGAAGGTAACTATAGATTGGAACCCAGAATAGCTATATAGTTTGAAACCCTGTACAAATCTCCTCATGAAAAATCTGAACCAGCCTCTAAGCCCCATGGGTAAAAAATTTTCTAGATGGAATCAAGCATGTTAGACCCAAACAAAGCCTATCATCATGTCTTGTCCACAATTAGATTCTTAAGTATCTGAAGTACCAGTAATTTTTTTTTATATCAGTGAGCTTCAGATATCCGTGGTGTTGTGCCAAAATACCTTAAGTAAGCTGTATTGTTAGAATGGAAGTATCAAGTACAAGGGAAGTGCTCCGCATGCATTTCTGAGCTTTATAACAAGCCAAATGAAGGAAGGGACTAAAAAATCATATCCTGAAGGAAGCTAAAGATACTCCTAGGGATTTCCGGTCTGAAGGAAAAAAGGCAAAAGAGACATACCAAGAGGAATGTTAGAAAGGAAAGAAGTGAGACTTGTTTGTGCCCCAAAGAGAGTACAGAGGAGCAATAATAATGAAAATGAACATGAGGCAGATTGCAGCACTGGACAAGAATTTAATTGATAAAGCTGTCCATGGCCAAAATAGGATCCTAGAAGGGGAGGAATTCTTCCTTGTCTCTGTAGGAGTTTGTAAACATGCAGTGTCCTTGCAGGAATATTGCAGAAAGAATTAAAGGTGTGAACAGATGAAAAAGATGATTTTACAGCCTAGGAAATTCCCAGCCCTGTGCTCCCAAAACATGAGGTGCTAGTGAATGAATGCTGTGTGAAAAAGCCACAGATGTTGCAGTGTTCTGTGGTTGGCAGAGTCTTTAGTTACACTGAAGTATGGCAAATAAAATCTATTAAAACTTTTCTGCTACTTGGGAAATGGGCTGGGTATAAATTTATTTTTTTAAGCAGTCTTCACGGTAAAGAATAGAAGATAAATGCAGCTCTTTCTGACAAGCCAACACAGCACCCTAAGCTTTTTTTTTTTTTTTTAATGTTTTATTTTTATTTTGCCTAATATACATACACAGTTACATAATTCTACTTAGTAAAATTTTCACACTTTGGAATCCGGCAAGTTGGCAAAACTTGAATTTGGGAGAGAAGTAAAATTCACTGCTAGCTCTAGGAGTGTAAAACGGAATCTGGTAGAAGACGGATCCTATTTCTCTAGTTTCTTTCTCTAGGGTAGTTTGCTGTATATGGAAAAGAATGTTATCAACACTGATATCTGATAGTATTCTCCTTAAGAACTTATGAGAGTCTCATTTCCCTAAATTAATATAGTAGTTTCTTGATTAAAGAATTATACTTTTAATTTTCCTGATTACCTTCCTAGGAACAAGTATATATTTTTAGTATGCCCAACTTTTATTTTTACAGTGCCTCTCAGTTTAAAAAATATTTGTATTATAATAGTTCACAGTGTTTCACAGTAAAATAGTTTCAGTCATTTTCTACCATGAAAGAGGCAGACTTTAAAAAAACAAAACATTCTTTTACAATCTGTTCAAGCTATCAGCATCATCCACGCCGTAAGAGCAGCCAGACAGAACCATATATATTTGTCAACCCTTGGAACCTACTAATAACATGTACATAGTAGCTAGACATGTCGTAACTCCAAGAAAGTGCTCAAAAGAGGCAACCCATATGCTTGTGAGGTGTAGCTGTCTTTTACAATGAGAATCAGCCAGTCATGTCCTGTCCCTTTGTTTATTATGAATTTGTGCCTTCTCCTCTAAGGGGACAGAGGCTAGGTCACAGGCCCACATCGAGGGCAGGCTCCACCCCCGTCTGCCCATTCCCACTCTTGAGGACATCTGTCTGGCAGAGAACATACCTGGAGATGATTTTGTGAAAAGTATAGCGGAAATCTCGGTTCCGGTAGGCATAGACAATGGGATTGACAACTGAATTGGCATGTGACAGGAGAATGGCCATGTTCATTGCCCACTTGGGCTTATCTTTAGCCTGAGCTGGCTGAAAAAGAGTGACACAGTTGATAGCATGTACTGGTAGCCAGCACAGAGCAAAAATCCCAACGATCATGGCTAGGGACTTAGCCGCGTGGATCTCCCGCTGGAGTATGGTCCTTGAGTGGTCCATCAGCTCAGTGCGCTGAAGCTGCCTGCAGGCCACCATGAAGATCTTGATGTAGATCACTAGCATTATGAGCAGTGGGGGCAGGACACACCCAAAGAAATTGAAATATACCATGTAGCTCATAGGGACTACATTCTCGAAAAGACACTTCACAAGGCAGCAGCTTTTATTCGTGATTCCGTCCCAGGACTCTGTGCAGTTGGTGGCACTGTCTTTACTGTTCCACCCCAGGAACGGGGTCAGTCCAATGACAAAGGCAAGGACCCAGAGGACAGCAATGACTCCTCTTGCTCGGGTCCCAGTGACCAAACTCTTATACCTGTTCAAAAGAACATCATCTGTTATCATCGGTTTACAGTACTCTACAACTAAAGTCAAGGATCCCACCTCTGCTATTGTTTTATGGCCTTTACTCCTAACAGCCTCTAAGGTTCACCCTCAAAAGGCACCATGGCCTTTTACCCTCTAAACCAACACTAAAGACCTGCAAACAGGCATGAACAGCTTTGCTCTAACAAGCTCAATAAGATTTTCATTCTTGACTTATTAACTCACCTCTGTTTAGTGACAAATCATGGTCATTGAGAATAAGTGGAGAAGTCTTAAAGGGTGCTTTCCAATTAACCCAGATACTGACCTGTGAATGTAGGTCTTCTATAAGACACTGTTCTGGGTGGTTGAGATAACAGCAGTGAACAGAACACACAAAGGTCCCTGCTTTTAAAGGGACTTACATTCTAGTAGGGGGAGACAGATAATAATAACAAACAAAAGTTAGTAAGTTAGAGGGCATGATAGGAGGATAAATGTATAGTAGAAAAAAAGAAAAAGTAAAGAAGATCGGAACTGGCAGGGACTAGTTTTAAAGAGGTCAGTCAAAGGAAGCTTCAGTGATAAGGTGACACTTAAACAAAAGGCTGAGGAAGTGAAGATTGGAGCCCCTTGGAATCAGGCATCACTGCCTGGTGGCTCTGGGCAAGAATCTGGTCTTCCACAAATACACTAGAGGTTTGCCTTGGATTATGGGAAGATTCGTCCCTAAATACCTCTGTAAACTGCTGGAGAACAAGAGTTTTGGCAATGTCCCTAACTGTCTCTACTAGCAGCAAAGTTAATTTTTTAAAAAATGGGGAATAACTTAGCAAATATTAAATTTTTAGTAATTTTTAAACCATTAAATCTTATTTAAAATCTCTACAAATCAAAATATACATTTTAGACATTTTGCTATAAACTAGTCTATATGTGGTTTATAGCAAAGCTATAACCTTAGCTATTAACAGCTGGTCCATAATATATATGTTCAATATAACGTATTGAGTAAAGGAAATAAAATCTTTCCTTAAACTCTGGAAGAAAAATTGAGAAATAATTTGATACACATTACCTTAAGACTTGCCTATGGAAATTGTCCAATTTCCTTTGCCTGCAGGATAAAGCCAGTACTTTGCAGCATGGCCCACAGAGCCCTCCAGGCCTCAGCCCCACATACCCAGTGCCTGCCAGTCCTAATCAGTGGTTCCTCCTGGCTCATGCTGCTTTCAACATTGGATGGAACACCTGTTTTTGTTTCAAGGGTTACCTCCTTTCCTGATCACCTCTCAGGCAAAGATGGCCACTCCCACTCTCTGGCCTCATATACATACCTTGTCATAGAGTTGCTTTATCTGTTACATTTATTTCCTCTCAAAGAGAATGTCAACCTCTTCAGGACTAGGACCTTTACATTGGTATCCCCAGGGCTTAGCACAGTGCCTGGCATGTAGTAGGTGCTTAATAATATGACCATTGTGAGTACAGTCCTTATTTGTTATTTATTATCGAACAGCTTTAAAACAAAATTCTGTTTACTAGGAATATCTGATGCTGTGGCCTGGACAGACAGGAGAACTAATACAGTTTGCTGAGGAACTTAACTGAGATCTTGCCTCATAATTGGAAGTGATCCCTAGTCTCCTCTGTTCCCTATGAGGGTGGCCCTCAGCAGTGGGCAGCTCAGTTGTGGGACCTTTACTACAGAAGACCTGCTGGACTTGGCTGCTCACTGAATTTTGCTTGGCCAGTAAATCCACCCATTTCCAAACCATTTCTGCTTCCCTCCTCATTCGAGGAAATAAAGCCATTCCTTAAAAAAATGTTATTCCTGGCCATTGCCTTACCAAAGAAATGAAGAATGCAATTAGTCCCTGCAGGATGACAAGGCAGCCTCCTAAAGGCCAAGCACTCAGAATCACAGGACTTTAGATAGGTGAGGCAACCATCTCAACAGCCCTGCCTTACTCCTTTGTTGTTTACAGCAGGGGTCTGAGGCCTGTGGCCTTTTAGGAACTGTCTGCACAGCAGGAGGTAAGCAGTAGGGGAGCAAGTGAAGCTTCATCTGTATTCCTCAGATCATCAGGCATTAGATTCTCATAGGAGCACTGGTCCCTGGTGCCAAAAAGATTAGAGACTACTGGTTACAGGACTCACCTGTATTTAATTGAGTACAGCTGAATACAGGCCAGCCCTGGGGGATGAATTATATCTGGGATAAGCAAATTCTCTTGTCAGTAATGGTCAGTGGTTGATAGTGAGGTGGTTCTGGGCAGTGAAACTGAAGGGAGTCTGCTAGGGTACTCTTAGGAAAGATTTTACTTCTTGATAAAAGAGAGAGACCTATGAGGAGTTATTCCCCCTGCCCATCTCTTTGCACTTTGGGATGCTCTTCTGAGAGGCTGTGTAGATGCCTAGAACTGCAGCAGCCATTTTGGGACCAAAAGGGACAAGCCTGAAGACAAAGCAAAGGCAGAAGGAAAGAAAGAACCCAGATCCTTTTTTTCCCCTCCTCTTTAATTTCACCCCTCCCCTCCAGTTCCACCCCTGACCTCTGTTGCCGTTTCCCCTTAAGGACTGGATCTCTGAAGGTGGGGGCATCTCCTCCCACACACTTGCGGCGTGTACCCAGGGCCTGGCACCCCCTGCGCACTCGGGGGCCTGGTGCACTTGGGGGCCTGGCACACTTGGGGTACGGTCCGTGGCTCTATCTGGGGTGTGAGCCCAGGACTTTCTGTGTGTAAAGCAGACATGCTAACCACTACACTATGGAGCTACCCCCAAGAGCCCAGATCCTTGAGGACTATACCAACCCTCGAGCCATCATAGCTCCATATTCTAGTTCAAGAGATAATTAAAAGTCTCGATTGCTTAAGCCACTGTTACCTGCAGCCAAAAGCATACTCATACAAACTGGAAGAGACTTTTATCTCTTTTAGTCCAACCTCTCCTAGTTTACAAATAAGGAAACAAAGACACAAAGCCTTTGAGAAACAAAGGCAATAGAAGAACCAAAGAGCAAAGCTAAGTCAGGACTCTCAGTCCTGTGTTCCTTGCACCACGTTATGCTGCTCCTTTTACTTTTTTAAAAAGCAATAATAGATATGGAGTACTCTGTACACAGAGGGATCACAAAGGGTGGCTTCTCGCTACAGTTCAAAACAACAACTGGAGTCCACACACATCAGAACTTGTCAAAACTGCTATATCCTGCACATGCGAAAAACTACTTTTATGCTAAACTGTCTTAGATAAGGAAAAGCAGCTGATTTCATCTGTGAAGCAGCTGGTCACAACTTTCTCTGAATCCCTATCACAGCCTTTCTTCCTCATTGGTTCATATATCATTCAGAGTTCTTCTTTTGTACTATGCACTGTGCTAGGCACTAGAAACATAATTACAGTCCTCATGGGTTGTAAAGCTAATGGAAGAGACAGTAAGTAAACACACAGATGTGTAATTACAAATCAGAATGAATTTCGCCAAACCAAAATGAACAAACAGAATACAGATAAGACAAAAACAGGAAAATCTTGGGCCTGGGATGTTTCGGAAGATTTCTTAAGCAGAGCTAAAGGTTGAGAAGGAGTAAAAATTGAAAAATGGAAAGAAGAGCATTCCAGGAAGAGAGAACAGAATGCGTAAGGCTTTCAGAAAGGATAGGATTTTACTTTCCTAAAGAAACAAAAGGAAATGTGAATGAACCTGAAAGATGAGGCAGAGGCCAGCTCAGAAGCATAGGAAGGAATCCGGATTTTGATATTCAGAGTGCAATGGGAAGTACTAAAAGTTTTTAAGCAGGGAAATGATAATGATTTATGTTTTATAAAGCTCAGAGAGATTGGATTTTAAGTGAGCAAAAAGGAAAGCAGATTAGTTAGGAAACTATTCAAGAAAATATGTTGACTTGGACCAGAGTGATAGCAAAGATGGTGCAAATAGATACACACTTTGGAGGCAGAACCAACAGTTCCCAATGAATTGGATGTAGGAAGATGAAGACTCAAGGGCAATTCGGGCTTTTTCCTCTGATGTATTAATATTTAATTAATACTGAAACTGTGTTAAAGGAAAGAGTGTAAAAAAGAGTGAGTTGTAAGGAAATTAAGATCAAGAGAATGGTGGATGTTACTATCCTGATGAAAATGATCAGTAGAGAGTAGATGCAGAAAAAAGGCAAGATTACTAAAGAATCTAAGAATCTGAGGAGGTAGGAGGATGTAGAGCCCAGGGCACATGTGGAGGTACTCTTCTCTGCCATGGCAGAAGGACTAAAGAACAGGACCAATGCAGGGAGGGTGAGGATTGGGTAGTGAGAAGATAAAGGCAGCATCTCCTTTGAGAGCTGTTATTACCCCAGACAAGTGTGAAGAAAGTCATCACTTGAAGAAAAGAAAGCTAAGACACTTGAGTTGTTGCCTCAGGAAGTGGAAAAGGGAGCTTGCTAGAAAAATGTAGCGGGATGGCCTTTATGATTTTTGCGGGTGGCATGGCTTCTTTTAACAAGGTGCAGGTTGGACCATGGGAGTTGGAGGTGAGGAAGAGTGAGAGAGAGACTGAGGAGATGAAAGAACTGAGACCAGGGTGCAGAACACTCAAGCAGGGTGGCTGTTGCAGTCAGCAGAAATGATGACAGCGGTAGGGGAGATGGTAGCAATGAGAGGAGGAGCGGTGTGTTTGGACAATGGGAACTTCAAAGGTTCAGGTATTTTGCAGGAGGGAAGGGGATACTACTCTGGAAAGGAGAGTGGAGAGAACCAAGAAAAAGAGCTCTAGCTCAAGTTCCCACCTGTCGTCCAGGATGCAATAAGGAAAGTAGTGTCCTTGAGGGAAGGGGCAGGTCTCAGCCAAGGCCGGGTCATGGAGGGAACATTCAGAGAAGAGGTTGAGGACATAGGGATTTGGTGATATCCCAGAGAGCACAGAACTTGGGAAAGCGAGGTGGGACATTGAGTCTAATCAGCCAGGGGTTGATATATAGAGCATTGTGGGATTGAAAATTTAATTGAATTAATTTTCTGTGTACCTGAAATACTTGGCTAAAGTATTAAATATCCAACCCATGTCTACATTTTCATCTTTAATATACTAATGGTACATGAAACTTTAAGTAAAAAAGTTCATCATCCATCATCCATTTCTTCGTCTAAAACAAGTTCTTCCTAAATTCCTCCAAACTTGTAGATAGTTTCCCATTCTAGCAGCCTTAGAACTATATGACCAAATGCCAAATTTTGGAGACACTAAGCTACTAGCTTATATATCTCACTCAAACCGTGCCTCATGTGGTCAGAGCTGCTATCTCTAGTTTACAGATGTGGAAACACATCTCAGAGGCTCACAGAGGTTAAATTGTTGGCCTACTGTCCCTAAATTGCAGTCAGGACACAAACCCAATCTAATTGCCAAAAGCAGTCATTTTCCTGCTCAGGAAACTAGGACTCTTCTCACAAATCCCAGCTTCCCTCTCTGCGTGGTCTCCCAGCCTTAAGTCAGCTGCTTCACTTTCTTCCCCAGACATGTCTGACCTTGCCAAAGCTACTTGCCAGTTCCAGGGAGCACCCCATTTATAGCTGGTCACATGGAAATTGGAGACCTGAGGGAAGAGGCATCTGCTACCCTTTCGTTGGCAGTCCTTAAAAGGCAACAGAGAGTCTTTATTCTGTTGAAGGACACAACCAGACCCACAGGAGAAGTATGGGCAACAAGGCAGAAGTACTTTTAGCACTGGAGCTCCAACTCCATAATGGCAGAATAGTCAGTATCTATAAGACCCATGCCTGGGCCCAGGCACAGGGTGGGAGATAGTCACAGATGCTGTAGAAAGAGATAAGTGTCCCTGCATTGAGCAGGATGCCAGAAAGGATGACCCCTGGGGTCTCTGGAGTCTTACGCGGGTGCTGGTAACCTCCTGCCATGTTCTCTCATTTTCCACTTACAGCTGTGCCTCTGTCCTTTCCCTGAATGCCCATCTCCCTCCCTGGCCCCACCTCTTGCCTGTAGACACCACGCCTTGCTCCCTGAGTACCAGTGGCTCTCAGAACGTGTGTGTGTGTGTGTGTGTGTGTGTCTGTGTGTGTCTGTGTCTGTGTGTCTGTGTCGGTCTGTGTGTACACAACATTCTTGAAAGGCAGAACCATGTCCTTTCTTACATCTGCCCCTATGCCAGTCCGTGCTCTTCTGTGGAGAGCACTGAGCACAGCAGTAAAGCCAAGGAAGCCAGACATCTTCCCCAAGTGTAGGAGAAGTAAATGAAAGGCAATGTAGAAATGAATAAAGGAAACATAGGCCGCTTTATTATTCCAAACAAACAGGAACAATTCCAGCCCACACAAAAGGGATGTTCTAGGAAAAGAAAGTCCATGGTCTAGGAAGGGGCTATGCCCCTGCTGTGCATGGAGCTGTGCTGTGATCTACCCATTCTCCATATAAGGGACTCATTAGCTAAGGAGATTAATAGAGTAACAGTCACATGGAGGGAATCAACAAAAGAGAACAGTGTGGACACTGAGGTTACATAATGAGAGGGAAATGCCAAGTGCTGCATAACAATTGCTGCCCTATTTCTGGGGCAGGGTCTTCTCCTCTGGCTCTACAGTCCTCAGCCGAGACCAGGCCACCTTCTCAGCCATAGAAATCAGAATTCTCAGCTCTCAGGGCAGCTACTCTGGGCAGTGACATGGAGCCTGGACAGTCAAGCCAAGAAGTGGATAGAGTCTGAACTCTGGCATCAGAAAAATGGGGACGATGGTGGCTGCAGAACCCACCTCCATGCTGGGGTTTTTAACACAGATATAATATGTACAAAGCACTTTATAAATACAAATTGCTAAGTAAACGCACATGAGTTCTGTCGTGGCTTCTTAAAATTGTTTATTTAGGGACTTTTCTTTATAGTCCATCTAGCTCACAAGTTTCATTCCTCTGTAATACAGACATTTCTGCTATAAAGCAATGTATACGTTCTTAGAAAACCTCATATTCTCCAAAACTGCCCATAACAGGACTTATGTGCAAATGGGGTTAGGACAGACCACTCAAAACTACAAAATTTTTTAACTAGAGCAGTAAAAAAATACCTTAGACCACCCAGGTAGGCAGTTCAGCAGTGCTGGAGGCTGCCACAGTGAATATTAAAAATGTTCCAAAAAAGTCTAATGAAAATCCTGGCAAAACTTTAATTAGAGCAAGGCTGATAAGTGCCAAGACAATGCAGATGAAAGACGAGTACTGAGCCAAGGGACAGTTATTAAGTTGGGCATGGTGGCAGTGTGGCCTGCCACAATTGAGACCAACAGGCTGGGATGAGGAAGGAGGCCCAGGTATAGGCAGTGTTTTTTTCCTCCTTCTTTCTGGGTGCCCAAATGGGCTCCTACTGCACAGCAGTCAAACCAAGAGCTTTTTCCTTACTGTCAAAAGACCATGACACTGTTCTCACTATTCCAGCTCTTTTTGCCTAGACAAAATCATAGATGAACCAAAGCAGTTGTCTGCATTGTACCAACATCCTTCTCCTATACCTATCACATGTACACTAGTCACAATACAGAAATTCACAGGGAAGCAGACCAGTTTGTACTGAACTACTCCACTGTGCTCCCATGGCACCCTGTGATTCCCACAGCACCCCTCCCATGAACCTCCCACATAACTACATTTTCTGTCTCTTTCTACTGAATCATGCGCTCCTTAATGGCACAGACTCTATCTTGTTCACTGTCATATCCAAAACACTTAACATGGCCTGGCCAGCAAATGCTGAATGAAAGCCAGAATTTATAAGAAGGGAACAGAAATCTGGCTTCTTAATCACATATACATGTTTAACACCCACTTGGTAGCTCTAAACAAAACAAGGCATGGGATATGTAAATGTGTCTAGAGCTTCGGCTATATAGTTCACATGAGGCTACCTGTATAAGGGAAATTTTTATGCGGAGTAGTTGCTTCCCATTTTTCAGATTTCTCATGGAACCAAACAGGGCTTTTTAAAAGTTGGTATGGACAGAAGAAGAAAAAGAAAATTTTAATAGCACTGTATTTCTGTATCTATTAAAGAAACAACATATAACCAAAAACGTTCCCACACAGAAAACTTAAGACCCACATGACTTCACTGATGAATTCTATCAAACATTTAAGATACAAATAAAGCCATTCTTACACAAAAAGAATAGATACTGTTTGGTTCTGTTTAAATGAAGTTCAGATCTGGGAGTGGGAAGAAGTTCTCTCATTTGCTATTTGTGGTAAATATATTGAAGGCAATTTGCCTTGTTTCTACAGTCTGAAACGGTCATAGCTCTAGCCTGCAGGGCAGTCTGAGGAAAGGACAGTGCCTGCTTACCCACTAAATAACAACCTGTGGTCACCAGAGCTTACCTTCAGGCTGAGTTCTTCTGAGGAGGCTAGGACTGTCAGCTACTCTGGCTCCTGAGAGGTTCTAATCTATTCCAACAAGTTCAGATATAGCTGAATCCAGTGATAGACCTAGTTGGGGCCTGAGCTGAGTCCACTGCCACATGAAAGGCGATTAGAAGAGATGCCACTTGTCCTTCACAGTCGAGAACAATGGATGAGGAATGCAAGTAGCAGAAACGAAAGTTGGCAGCACTCCCCACCAGCTTACTATGGCAAGAGGGGTGATCTGATAATGATTTAACTCATAGAGATTGAGAGTGGGGGCCAGGATTAGGTGTCCCAGAGTTCACCTTTAAGGCTGTTTTTTGGCGAGTCTCATATTTTGGTCTCATATATCAGATAGCACTCAGAGACAGCCCAAAATAGCTGGGCTCTAGACTCTGATCTCCACATAAAAAAAGAGCTTTGAGAGGCAAATGCCTGAAACCGGACCAGAGAAGTAAAAGCTACCTTGTCCTCCCCCTAAAAAAGTACCTTTCCATGACTGGGGTTAAAACACACTGATTCAGATAAGCATTAATTGTCATAATCATCAGCTTCCACATACACAAACAACTAGTAAGAAGAAGACATCAGTATGTCCCATTACTGGTAATGTTAACTTTGATCACTTGGCTACCAGGTTTCTCCACTGTAACTATTTTTCCCTTTGTAATCAGTATATATCTTGTAAATACCGTGAAACTTTGTAAATATCTTGCTTTTCATCAAACTTTCACCAATGAGTTTTAGCACCTCTTGATGATTTTTTCCTGAACCAGTTAAGTACTGTGATAGTTGCTGAATGAAGACTTATTTAACCCAGTCATCCCAACTCAATAATTAGATGGCATCTACTGTAAGCAAGAGTTCTTCCAACTCATTATTAAAAAAGAATCTCCTAGCTCTGTTCTTTGTGAGGGCCTACAAGAAATGATGCTCCAGTAGCAATGAGCATACCTAGCCAAATCTTGGTTTCTAAGTACCATTCTCTACTGAAAGGAAACAAGGCTTCTTGGAGAAATGGCTGATTCCAAAGCGGGAAAACGGTGTAAGTCTGAAAAACCTTTCTGTGCCAGAAAGTAAGGAAGTGCTCAAAAAATTGATGGGAACACAAACAGAAGTGAACTCGAATAGGCTCCCATTGGCCAAATTTGGGCATCAAAACAAATTACAAGAATAAGTTATAACACATTTAATGAATATAAAATTCCATAAGTCCATACTAATATTTAAAAAATAATTTCAGGAAGAGCAGGTAAAAGATAAACCGTCTTTATAGAAGAATGCCAGTTGGTAATGGTGGAAGGAATGAGAAAAAAGAAAATTACCATAGTAGTAAGTAACTGATTCAGATATGAATCATCAATGGAGAAAACATACTTTACAGTGACAAGCCCTAGCAGACAGCCTTAACCAAGTGATCAGATTTAACATACCAACAATGGGACACATTGACATTGTGATGGACTGAAATGGACACAACATCATGTAGATAGCATTCCAACATAAAATAGCCAAAAATGTTTAACGTGAATCTAATCATAAATGACCAAATCCAAATTAAGGGACTTCCTGTAAAACAAATAACCTGGACTCCTCAAAAATGTGACTGTCTTGAAAAAGAAAAAAAAAAAAAAGATCAAGGAACTATCAGATTAAAGGAAAGTAAAGGAATTAAATGCATACATGACTTTTTACTGGAACCTGGCTTAAAAAAAAACTGTAAAGAATATGATGGGGATCACTGGGGACATGTGAATATAGTATCACTGTTAAAATTCATGAGTATAATTTTTTTGTGTGTATGACAGAAAGCAAATGTAGCAAAAATATGAATAATTTGTGTATTTAAGTGAAGGGTATACAGAATTCATTGTATTAGTTTTGCAAAGCTGTGGGAAAAAAACACTACTTTAGAATGATCCATTCATTCTGAAACCACAGACCGCATTAGATTAGTCAAATGGATACAGATATGTATGTGTGTGTGTGTATATATGTGTATATATGTATATATTTTAATAGCAGGGACTTTTAAAAATTACAAATGAATGCAATGTGTATGTGCTTATGTATGTATATACACACAGACACACTCTGCATTCATTTTGTAATCTTTTAAAAAGTCCTTGCTATTAAAAAACTAGATTACTAATGATTTCTGAAAATGCCAAATTTAAGAGCTAATTTATCCCTCTGTAACCTGCTAAATTCTCCCTGTTGGTTTTGGTGAAGCCAGTCTAGTTTTTCTCCTACCTCTACAGTTTCTCCTACTTCTCCACAGTCTCCTTTGGGCTCCTTTTCTACCACCATCTGTCTTGAGGACACCCTCCTTCAGCTTCTCATGTCTAGGCAATGAGCTCATCCATATTAGGGCTAATCCCCAACATTACCCACATGCACCCCCCCCACACACACACAGACACGTGTGCAGGCACATGCATACAGACACATACTTCCAACTTCTAAATATGTTGGAAGCTAATAACTGGACTAAGTACTGGAGATAATGAGGGAAAAACATGAGCCCCACCCCCACTTATAATGGAGAAGAGAAGGCAACCTTAAACAAATTACAAAATAACTAAGAAAATAACTCTAAGCATGTAGAAAGCTGCAAAGGACTTCTAGGTGCCTTCCAAAGAGAGTGGCGAAAATTCAGAAGATTCAGCAGGTAGTGAATATTTCAGGCAGAAACTAGCATGTGCAAAGGCCTGACCTCAGTAAGTTCCTGGAATTGAGAGGGGTCCTGAGAAGCCAGAGCAGAGAAACAAAGGAGAAAGGAGCAGGATGAAGGAACTAGAGCCAGTGAGTTGAGAGCTTATCCCAAGGCACTGGAAGTATTAGGTAAAGGAAGGAGGTGTAATCAGGTTTTTATTTTAGAAAGATTGCTGTTATGTGAAGAATAGGCTAAAAGGACAAGCATGGATGCAGAGAGATCAATTAGGAGACTGGCATCCTGGAATAGGGTGAAAGTAGAGATGAGACAAAAAGAGGTAATTGTTGAGAAGGTTTAAGAAGTGCAACTGACAGGACCTGTTCTGTAATATCTTTCAATAAAGCTTTGTTGTTTTCTACATTAAAAAAAAAAAAGGATTTGGGCAGTGGTGTTGAATCAGCACTGGAAATCGAGATGTCATACACAGAAAGCTGCTTTGGGAAGAAGGACTGACCAGCCCCAAACTCCAAATTCTACCACCTACTCTATAACTCAACTACCTACTGCATCGCTCAACCTGCAGGCACCTTAAACATTACCTGTGCAACACTTTCCCAAAGCCCCTGTGTCTTTGGGGTGGCAGAAGCCAGCTGCCAAAAAATCTAGGAGTCACCCTGGACTTTCCCCTCTCCATCATGCCCAACATCCAACCTAGTCAGCTAGTCCTCTTGAACCTGTCCCCTATGATCCCATCTTCCAGCCACACGCACACCATGCAACATGTGGTATCAATACAGATACACTTGTCAATCACACAGGCTGACTAGGCACTGCACATTTCATACCCGTAAACTCCCCTCCAGCTGGCCCTGACCAGCCATGTCTCTAGTCCTTCACTGATTGTGATTTCAGAGTCCAACCTTGGTTCTCAGGATTCCTTCCTGTCCTGGTCTCTTGGTTGGCTAAGTGGCTTTACCTATGGCCCCTCTGCTCCAACCTCTGCAAGACCCTTTGGCTGGCATTAGATATCAACTTACCCTGGTATAGAAGTTCAGATTTTACACGTCTCAAATATCTCTAGTGAACTGCCTCCATCTTCATGGCCTCTGCCTTGGTCATGCCTTCTTCCTTTTCATCTGGATTTCAACTGGCTACCCTACATAATCTTGTCCCCTCCAATCTGTCCTCCCTGCTGTCCACTAGAATGACTTTTATAATGCAAATCTAACCAGATCAAACTCCTGATTAGAGTTCTACATTGGCCTGCCAGGTCCCACCTAATTATCACTTCTCAGAAAATCACATTGAAATGGCAGTAGAGAAACACAAAAGCAAATGAATTCACAACCATCCTAAAAATGGGAGTGGAGGGTGACATCAGCAAATTGAAGATTTTGATGAGTTTCTAGAAACTAGAAGGCAGATAGGATCTTCAGGATGGGGCATGAAGCCCTAAATCAAACAGGGATGGCCAGGAAGAAAGGCTCCAGTCTAGCAGACAGCAGGTTCTAGAATGAGATTTAGAAGAGGAACAGAAATCAAGGGGAAGACTACCTGTGCACTAGCTTTGTGGGCTCCCTCATCCATATAGCCATTGTCCTCCCATCTACCATGGAGCTAGGCATTTATTCCCACCTCCCACCCTCTCCTAAAGCTGAAGCTTGAGACCTAGTGATGGAGGATGGGGTGGGAGAAAGAGTTTTGATTATATACGCTCTGTGCTACATGAAGGAATCTGAACCATGTGAATCCAAAAACTGTTTTTCAAAAATTTGTAAATTTTTAGCCTTAAATCAAAACTAAAATAGGGCACCCACTGCAAAACCCCGTTGTAATGGTCTCTACACCTATCTCGATATCCTCCCTTGAATAATGTTCGCCTTACAGTTAATAAAAAAAAAGTAAAAATAGGAATGCTAAATTAAAAAAAAATAGAAGAACTAGGGGGGAAAAGTCAAGGAACTTTTCCAGAAGAGAATGAAAATTTGTATATAAAAGAACATTTAAAAGACAAGATCAATCAAGGAGGGGAAGTATCCACCAATCTATTAAGAATCCCAGAAGGAAAGAAGAGAAAATGGAGATAAGGAAATAACCAACAAAATACATATTTTTTAAATTTTAGAACTGAAGACAGACTTAAGTCTTTAGATTGGAGAAGTTCACCTAGAAGTGCCATCCCCAATGAAGGAAAAAGCTGAAAGTCAATATGTAAACTCAACCTCATGAATTTTCAGAACACCAAGCAAAAGCAAATGATCCCAAAGGCTTCCAGAGAAGAAATGCAACTTACAGATAAGACTATTATATGCATCTGACTTCTTGAGCAACACTGAGTATTAAAGCAGTGCCTTTAAACTTCTGAATCATATCCAGTCAAATTACCAATCACATGTGAGAAATAAAAACATTTTTGGCATATACAAACCAAGAAAGTTTATCTCCCATGTCCTGAAAAGGATGTATATACAAACAAACAAATATGTATCCCAGAAAGAGGAAAGGAAACATGGAACGCAAGAAATAGTAGAACAACTCCAAGAGTATGATGAAGTCACAACTGACAGTTGTTCAGCACACTTAAAAGGCACATTAGGACAGTCAGCAGTGAGGATGATGAAGAAGCTGGATCATCATAAGGATGTGGGAAGCCATGTTCTTCCTTTAATTTCCTTTTAATTTCCTAATGAGAAAATCACGATCCAAATATATGAAGCAGACTAAAACGTGGTGTAATTTTGAGCAGTAGATAGCACCTAAAAATAGAATTCACCTGACCTGGTCATTAGAACTGGCTTCTTGAGAAACATATGTTTAGTGACAGGAGTGCATTTTCTACTCCAATCATACTACTGGGTTCTGAGGTGAATAAGGAATACACAAGTAAAACTTTATAAATGCCCTTAATCCGTTTGCAATTTTCAGATACTCTCTACAAAGTTCAGGAAACTGTCTTATAGTTATAGAATAAAATGTAAATAGTATTAACCTTGATGGTATAAAAGTAATGGTATAATATAAATGTATTCATTTCATAATTTGTGTAGGAAAAAAACACAAGAAACGGTGGTTGCCTTCAATAGGCAAATTAGGAATCCAGAGATCAGAGCTCGGTGACTACTTTCACAGTTTACCCTTCTATATGATTTCAATTTCTTTACAACAGCATGAATTACCTTTTTGAAAGTAAAACTTCTATTGGGTAGGCAGTGTACTAAAAGTAATGATACAGTTGATAGCAGAAGGCAGAGATGTGGAAGGGACGGTGATAATATACTTTTCCTCAGTTTTCATGACAGTTAACAAATACTGCCTACAATTCATGGAATTAGAAGTAGAGGCTGAAATATGATCCACAGGAAAAAAATAAAAATACTACATAACAAAAATTGGCAAGAGCAGGGCTGGGATGAGGGATTGCATGAGCTGCAATCTCCCTGTTACATGGTGGAGTCAACAAATTCTGTTTAAAGATGACAGCACAAGTCCAGGTGTTGCCACAGAGAGTGGAGTGACCCTCAGAAGAAATACCATCAGAAGCAGTCTGGGGGTGCTGCCCTGCAAAGAAGTAGTGAGGGGCAACAGAGGAGAGACTTCCACTTTTCCTTTTATACCCTTCTGCACTTTCGAATATTTACTTCTATGCACACTGGTTGACTTCTAAGTCAAAACAAAAACAAAACAACCTCTTTCATGGACTTACCAGTGCTTTGAGGACTACACCCAAACTCCTTAGCAAGCGTCCAGGCCCTCCTTGATCTGCCTGCTCTTAGACCCCCAGCCCACACCCAAGGCTGTAAAGCCAAAACTGTAGCTTTCCCACTCTGCTCCTGCAAACATGCTCCACCTCAGTTCAGAATGCTCTTTCCTCCCACTTATCCCATACACAAACTACAAGCATCAACTCTCTAGAAAAAGCACTCCCTCCCCCTCAGCCTAGTCTGAGTTAGAAGGCCATTCTGGAGCCTGTGACATTCTGTTCTCAACTTTAGTTCTGTCAAAGAAGGTACATTTGCTATTTGCCATTAAGATCCTGCCACCAATGGCAGTGTCTCTAGGCTGTTAGCTTCAAGGGATCAAGAGCACAACCTGTTAATCCCCTGAGGGAAGAATAACCATGTCTAAAGCCCAATGCCAAAGGTCAGTAATGAAGCTTAAGCATTAGGAAAATGCTTGGCCTCAGTTCCCCCATCCGAAGAAAGGAGGCAGGAAGATATCCTCCACAGGTCCCAGTTACATTCTATGACATATCATGCACACCGGCCATGGTATAGCTTTCTTCTTCCTCACTTCGCTATAAATTACTGTATACCTATAGTCTTCTTTGTCCTTTGTAATTTTTAAAGGGTCCCAATCACAATTTGCTAGTGTCCTCACTCATCTGCTCCTAGAAAAGACCACTCATTAGTGGGTGTTTTTGGATGACCACAGTGCTTAGAGCCTTTCCCTTCAGCTATTTACAAGCTGGCTAAGGGCTCTTGGGAAGACAGGATTACCCAGTACTGGCTTCTATGTGGCCCTGGGCTAATCTCTGAGCCTTGGTTTCTTCATCTGGGAAGCAATAGGGAAGGTCGCAGTATCTGCCCCTGGAAGGTTGTTGTAAAGGTTAAACAAGATGAGGCATGTAAGTTTCCTGGCACACAGAAAAGGCTTCAAAAGTATGGCTGCTGTTCACAGTATTAAAAATTCTAATGTCCGGAGTAGCTGAGAACATAATTCCTCATATCTGTCCCTGCGACTGTGATTACAAGCCGACAGGTCAAAACAGTGAGATACAGAGCCTGGGTCCCACAGAATAACTGGTTCTGCCACTGTCAGTCCAGGAGGGCCCCATGAGGCAGGAAACCCTGGGCACACCATTACAGGGAAGGGAGCGCAGATTATCCATCACGTGGAAAATGTTAACTTTTGTCCCTTTACACAGGCTCATTCTTCAGATGATCAAAGACAACTACCTGTGCTTTTCATTTCTGTGGAAACACTGCTGAGGCCAGGCTTGCCACCCTTCCAGGCACGCAGAGCAGTACATACTGTGGCCTGATCTGCAGAGGAGCTCCTAGTCACTGGGAAATCTCACTGCCTTCTGTGATCAACTCCAGGCCAAAGTCCCCAGGCAAGCCAGGGTGACTGGTAGCCCCTCTACCACCCTTCAGGAGGAGCCCTGTGTTCCCATTCACAACCCTGAGTGCTCACAAACTCTGCCTTCATCTCCCCTGCCCTGCAACTCTCAGGTGCTCCTGCATGACCGTCCAGCTGGTTGGACTCTACCCTCAACCAGGGAACAGGACTCTAGGAACCCTTCAGATTGGACTATCCTGGTTCCCACCTGGTTCTAAGACAGCTCTTGAGGGCCTCACTGACCAGACTAGACCAGAACAGACCAGACCTCAGCCTCTGCCTAGGCATGTGTGTACCCAGTGGAGAACTAAACTGCCCAGGAACAAATTCCTGGGCTGGAGGTTCCCGTTAGCATTTATGGACATGGGCTCAGCCACAGCCAATTGCAGCACCTGCAGCTGGTTTAGTCATTGCTCCAGGCTGGGAGGTGAAGTTGAGATGAGTGTATGCTAACAGTGGAGGGTAAATAACAGAGCAACACCCAAGTCCCTCCTTCTGAGAGGGTCAGGTGACTTTTTCTCCAGTCCTCAGAGCAATGTCCATTATGTAGGTAACAGGATGGCCCCAGGACGGTGCATGAGAGCCAGAAGCCAGGACTCGTGGGCCTTTCCCAAAGCATCTGCAGCACTGTCCTTGGATCAGCTCTCGCATATAGCACCTGCTGGCTTTCTGAGTGTCTCTCTGCCCCGTTTCTCCTCAAGCCTGTGAGAGATCCTTTCAGAAGACGGTGTCCCTATTTCCCCTCTTTTCTTCACCAAAATTTACTGGACCATCTTTTTTCTGACATTTCAGGAGAAAGCTCTGCCGATTACTGGGATCTGCCATCCCTCCCCAAGTCTTTTTTTGGATAGTCCCCCCACATTGTCCCAGCTTCCCCACAATAACACACACTCTTCACCTAGTCACTCATGTATTGATCCAAAATGAGGATCCCTACCCATGCCTGACATCATGCCATTGGGTCCTAGACTCTAAGACCAAGCCCCTCCCCTCATAGTGTTCATGCTCTGGTGGAGAGAGACCATAACATAGTAAAGACATGATTTAATGATAGAGTCAGTGGTAAAATAAATGTGGAGACTGAGAGAAGCCTCTTCGCTGAGAGAAGTGGGGAAAGGCAGTACAAAGACTGTGGTTGGGGAAAGAACGTAAACCAGCATGGCTGTTCTTTGGTGAGTAAGATAGGGAGGGGTATAAGCTGGGGTAGACAGAAGCTGGATCATGCAGGGCCTTGAGACCAGGGCGGGACATTCATATTTTACTCTAAGTGCCACTGCACAACTTTAAGCAGGGGAATGGTATGATCTGAGTTTCCAATACTCTCAGGTAGCTGTGTGGAGAATGGTTATGAGGGAGTAGGAGGAGATGAGGTGCGGGGCCCATGGTGGGAGCTGTCGAGAGCTGCTAAGAGGACATGAGCAATGACATCCAAGAAGTGACCATTAGATTTGACAAAAAAGGGGGCATGCAAGAGTGACCTGATAGGAGCTATTCAGTGACACTATGGTGACAACGGAAGTGGAGGCAGTGAAACTAGATGACTTGTTGGAAAAATTTACTGTGGAGAAAAAGGATGAACCAGTAAGTGGACAGAGTATGCAGTTGATGGAGAGTTGATATAAGCATATCCATATATTAATGGTGGTTTCCTGGGGCTACTGTAACAAAGTGTCACAAACTTGGTGGTTTAAAATATTTATACTCTCATAGTTCTGGAAGCCAGAAGCTGGAAATCAAGGTGTCGGCAGGGCCATGCTCCCTCCAGAAGCTCTAGGGGAGAATCCATTCCATGCTTTTTCCAGCCTCTGGTGGCTGCCCCAGCATTCCTTGGCTGTGGCCACATCACTCCAGTCTCTCCATCTCTGCACAGCCTCCTCCTTTCTCTTTGCATGTTTATTTTATAAGGATATGATTGTATTTAGGGGCTACCATTTAATCCAGGATAAGCTCTTCTTCTCAAGATCCATATAAGGAAATAGTCATTCCTTTCCCATAAGGTAATATTCAAACATTCTGGCAATTAGAACATGGATATCTTTGCGGGGAGGTGGGGGTTTGGGGAGGGGATACCATTCAACCCATTACAACGGGAACGATCTAGAAGAGAAAGATAACACTGATATGGAAGAAGGGAGAACCCCAGGAGAGGAGTCTTTGGAAAAGTTGGAGGGACAGGACCCACAGCTGAAAATTTTCCTTCCTAGCTTTATTTCAAAACAACATTAAAGGTGAATTTGATCATATGGGAATTGTAGCTCAATAAAAAATAAAAAAATAAAAAAGGAAAGAAAAAAGACTTATGAAAAGACACTCAGAATTCCTTACCAACTCCCACCCTACAGTATAATCAGCTAAAAGGAGCTAAATGGAGGCCACATTTTTTTCCCAAGGCACCAAGTCTTGCTAAGAAGTCTTAAAAATCTATTCACAGACCAGATATGCGAGGCACCAAGAAAAAGCAGCAAAGGGAGCAGGGAGAGTGACAGAATCAGGGTCCATGGACAGATCAGACAAACACGCCCTTTCCATTATGTTGACAGATCTGGCCAACAAAGCACTCCCTGGAAAACACCCTCCTCAGCCCACTGGGAAAACAGCTGGCCTCAGCCTACTGGAGACTCAACACACAGTGCAGGGAAACAGAGTCAAGGAGCAGGGAAGGGAAGGCCCTTAGATAAATTACACAGTTGCCCACTCTATCCCAACTTAGCTGGGGCTGTGGCATGAAGTGGACCAGGCCTAGATTAGGGAGGAGAAAGTGTTCCTGCTATAAACAACCTGAGGGTAAAGTGAGAGCTAGGGAGCAGCCTGGGCAGACACATTCCCCGGACCACTGACACACATACACCCAGCTCCGACAGGAGTCTAGTACCTGGCTCTGCTGTATGCATCGCCACCCCCAATCCTGCCCATTCCCAGTGGCACCAGTGACTGGACCCTCTGCCAGAAACATCAGGAATTATGTGAACTTGAACTGGAGGAAGCAGACCTGTTTGTAGATACCCCTCACTCTGAAGGCCAAGGGCAGTGCCTGTGAGTGGACATTCTTCCTTTTCAAGTCTGGCCAAAGTTGTCATTTTTGTGCCTAGCATCATCTTGAGGCTTCCCTTTCCTCCTGCACTGTAATCTTCCCCATGTTAGTAAACGGCCTTGGCAACTGGGTGGCAGATGGGGGCTGTGGCCTTGAGCTGTGCTCACAGCTGACCACATAGGCCTGGCACTCAGCCTTGAGGTACAAATACCTTCTAAGTCTACCACACCAGTGAACCTAGGTGGAACCTATGGCATGTCCAAGGACTGCTTTTGCCCTCATTCCCTGGACCTCACCTTCATTCTTGTTTGCCTTTATAGGGGAGACACATCCTCCCAAACAGGGCACTTCTCACTTTTCTCCCACCTGGAGTTCCATAACTCCAAGGAGGGCCTTGGAGCCAAAGTCAGAGCTGGCTCCCAGCCCATGTCAATGAAGTGAAGGGGAGCCTCCAGTTTTCCTGACTCCAGGAATGTTCTCAAACTTTAGTGGGACCAGAAGTCCCCAGTTAAAGATACTGATACTGGAATCACACACACACTCCATCCTAGAGATTCTAATTCCATAGAGCGGAGTGGGGCGGGGAATGGGGTGTGGGTGGGGGGCTGTAATCTTTATTTTAGCCTGCTTATAGGCACCAGCCCCCAGGAGGGCTCAGGAGCCCTGAGAACCTGTACACCTCTCCAACTCACGAGAGTAGGGGTGAGTGCTAGGGATAGGTCAAATGCTCATATCTTCCTGGGACAGGAAGTTGGGGCCGCTTTCATATACCTCTTCCAGACCTCTAAACTCATGTGGGCAGGCCAGGAAGGCAGGGATGGGACAAGCTTCGTGATGACTCCACTAAGCATTCTTCCCTCCCTACCCCTACACTCATCTCCTGCCTTAGCAAAGGCAAAGGAGAAGTTAGGGGCCTGTAATTCATGTTTCTTTCCTCTTAACACAACCACACCCATTTTTTTTTTCAAGACTCCACCCAGCAACAAACCAGGGCAAAAACTAACAATTTTAAACTTTTATGGGACTTCCTACTCCATGAGGCACAAGAGATTCTTCCAGTAACTCCTATTGAGCTGGGGTCTCCTTGGACCTCTGCCAGCAGCAAGCCCATGGGGCTTCCGTTATATGGGCAACTCAAGGGTGGGGGCTTGTGAGTACCTGTTGGATGCAAACAGTCCAAAAGCCCACCAAGTAATGAACATGAGGACCAGTAGGCAGGAAAGAGATCTCGAGAGAGAAGAGTGTGCCATGTCGCCCTAAACCTCGGAAATCTCTGGGCTCTGGCACACCTGATAGGATGCATGAAGCCTCCTGGTCCAATGCCAAGGGCAGCAGCACATGGAAAAGGCCCAGACATGCAGATCAGGCTCACAGCCCAGTCAAGCAGGAGGTTCCTATTCAGATGGGGACCCAGGACACAACCCACAGGGAACAGGCTTAACATGTCTGCCTGCTACAAAGGCTTCTGGGAGCATTGTCATGGTCAATTCCCTCAAACACGTTTCTCTTAGAACCACCAATTTATTGCAGGCAAGATCCACTTCTAGAAATGGCAGGCAATACTCTTTCTGCCCACTGATGCCACACATAGCCCTGTAAGTCAGCCTGATGGCACAGTGGGAATATGGTGCCAGCTCTGAGTTCAAGGCCTGGCTCCAACACTCATTCCAGATGCACCTGAGCTTCCATCCCTTCATCTATAAGATGCAATTAGCAGTACCCTCTGGAATTACTGCAAGGATTAAAGGATGTAAGTTTAATATAAATTGCTTCACTGAGTTGGCACTCAGTAAAATAATTCTTTCCTTTCCCTCCTACTCCTGTGACTCAGTTTCCTGTCTCAGCCCCAAACCCAAAACGATCCAAGTTCACCTAACTCGGAAATGCCAAAGGAGCCAGCCACCAAAGCAGAGCATACTTTCAATAAGCCTTAAGGTTCCCTGACACTCCTGCTCTCAAGAGCTTAACTCCGAATTCTTTGGTCATCTACAATTGGGGCTCCAATCCTGTTGCTGGCGGCTGCATACCCTGAATCCTTACATTTTCCCAGTGCTGGAGAGAGGACCAGTAAGTTCTCCAGTTTTCTGAAATCCTGGTGGTACTCTCCCAGCCTGCTGGGACAAGGACAGCAGGGATATTCAAGGTTACACAATGGCATGAGGTGCTAAAGCTCTTGGTGAAAGGAGAAGGCATTTTACCACTTTTTAAGACTATATAGAGGTGATCTGAGTTAACATTAAGCATGCAGGGACACGTGTCCGTAGCATTTCCCCAAGTTAACTGGCCCTTCCCCGCCCAAGGTGGCCTGGCCCTCATTTTGTGCCAGGTACATTCTGAAGTTGGGTCGTGAGTAGCGTCCATTCTGACAGCGCTAAGTCCCAGCGTCCGAAGTTGCCCTGGAACCTTCCCTTGAACCTCCCGGGGCCGCCAGACCCCCAGCACTCACAGGGCCGTGTCTGGCCGCTGCTCCTGCCCCGGGTCGGCCGCGGGTGCGGAGTGGAAGCAAACAGCCGCAAAGGAGGAGATGGGATCAGCAAACCTCTCGCTCCCAGGCCTACACCCGCCTGCGGGGGTGGCGCTTTCCCCGGAGTTTCCACAGCAGGCTGGGATCCCATGGTCTACACTCCCCGGAATCCCTAGAGTTGTCTGTCCTTACGCAGATCCCCTTAAAAAACGCACGCTTCCGGGGGAGCAGAGGCCTCCAGGGCCCGGCCAAAGGCACCAAGAAGTTCTGGGCAGCCCGGGCGCACGCATCTCTGGGGATGGCCGGCGTCTTCCAGGCTGGGACCGGAGCTCAGAGCGCCCCGAGTGCCTCAGCCTGGCCCGTTCCCAAGGGCAGGAACCTGCCCCCGGAGCGGGCGGTCCTTGGCGGTGCTTCAACGGGGCTCGGGGCCGCCGCGCGCCTCACCTGAGCGGGACGCGGATGGCCAAGTACCTGTCGACCGCCACCGCCAAGAGGCTGAAGATGGAGCTCTGCGTGAGCACGAGCACGAAGCAGGCAAGGAAGAGGCAACTGTGGAAGTCAGTGCAGAAGCCCAGGCTGATGGTGATGGCGAAGGGAATGGCAAACAGCCCCACGGCCACGTCGGCCGCCGCGAGGGACACCAGAAAGTAGTTGGTGGGCGTCTGCAGTGCGCTCGACGTGCCCACCGCAGCGCACACCAGCACATTGCCCGCCACCGAAAGCGCTGCGATGGCCAGCTCCAGCGCCACGTACAGCGCGTCCTGCGCCTCCAGCGGCATGGCCGGTGATGTCGCCTACCCCGGCCGCGTCGAGCGCGGGGCAGCCGCGTGGGCCCCGCCGGGCATGGCTGGAGCGGCCGAACCGCGCGTCCGCCAGCGGCGTCTGACCCGCCAGGCTCCCGCGCTCAGGGCCGGGACCCAGGGGGCGGGACAACGGAGGGGTGGCAACGCCCATTGGCCGGCGTGCCCGCCCTTCTCGCACTCCCCGCGGAGCACCGCCCTTTCCCCCTAGTCGAGGTCCGCACCCGCGCAGGGCCACCCTGGTCTCCGGAGCGCGGGAGAGAGCGTGGGCGTTGGGCCCCGAGGCGTCTCATGGTAACGATATCTGACAAAGTCAAGTTCCCCAACTTCCTAATGCTCCAACTCCGTGGGTGTTTCCCGAGCTGTCGCACTGTCTTCTAACTAGGGCGGCGCGGCGCGGCGCGCCCAGAGCCGGGGCGGCTCCGGGGTTTGAGACCCGACTCTACCCTGGGCGTTCGCCAGTCTCCGTGAGCCCACGCGAGAGGACACCCCCTCAAGCCATTCCACTGCCGGGCAGGGCGAGTCGAAGACCTGAAGGCTTTCGCGGCTCCCCTACTAGAACCCTGCGGACCCTGGAGGACAGGCGGGACTCGCCTTGCTAACTGGACGAGATGCATCAGGGAGGGGAGAGAGGAGCCTGAACACGCAGGCCGCCTCGCGCCACACACTCCCACTGGACCTGTCCCTTCCAGCTGCGGCACCCTAGGGCCAAGATGGTTCTGCGATGCTGCAGCGCTGCGCCACCCTACCCCTGCAATCGCGTGCCAGTCTCCCCAGCCTTCCCTCTTCCCTGCCCTTCTGCCACTGTCCAGGAGGCTTCTGCTCTACTTTCTCCTACCTGGCTACATGCTACACATCCTTCATGCTTCGCCCACCCGCTGTAAAGTGCCAGTGTTCTTCAGGCTCTCTCTTTAATCTTCATGCCCACCCTGTATAAGCTCAGACTCCCAAGGCTTCACACGTGGCCCTTACACCTTTAACTCCCAAACTTTTCCTCTGTAGCCTGCCTCCTGAGTGCCAGACCTGAGCACCCCATTGCCGACTGTTGGACTCCGCCAGGAAAGCCTAAGGCCCCCAAATCCAGCGAATCTAAAATCAAGCTCATCAACTCTCCTCAGAACCTGTGTCCTTTCCTCCAGAGACTCAGTTATTGACCTTACCACTCACCCCACGAAAGGTGCTGCAGCCTTCCCTCTTCCCTGCCCTTCTGCCACTGTCCAGGAGGCTTCTGCTCTACTTTCTCCTACCTGGCTACATGCTACACATCCTTCATGCTTCGCCCACCCGCTGTAAAGTGCCAGTGTTCTTCAGGCTCTCTCTTTAATCTTCATGCCCACCCTGTATAAGCTCAGACTCCCAAGGCTTCACACGTGGCCCTTACACCTTTAACTCCCAAACTTTTCCTCTGTAGCCTGCCTCCTGAGTGCCAGACCTGAGCACCCCATTGCCGACTGTTGGACTCCGCCAGGAAAGCCTAAGGCCCCCAAATCCAGCGAATCTAAAATCAAGCTCATCAACTCTCCTCAGAACCTGTGTCCTTTCCTCCAGAGACTCAGTTATTGACCTTACCACTCACCCCACGAAAGGTGCTGATACTTTTCCCGACATCCTTCCCGACATCCCTGTCTGGAGTGCTACTGAGATTCTGCTTCCAGAGCTTTGCTTCTTTCCACCCTAAAGTTAAGACCTAGATCGGATCCCTCCTTGAAGCCTGCTCCCATCACTCCCTCATATCTCAGTGGGTCTCCCTAGTCCTCACCCATACCATCATTCTAGAACACACCTGGCTGTGCTATTCCCCCACCCAAAATCTTTTGCTAGCAGTCACCAGACAAGGTAGTTAAGATCTTCAGGCTACATGAAGTTATTAAAGGGGATATTTTTCTCTCTCCACTTTCCATGTGGTTTTGTTACTTCTATAATAACAAAATCCGATTTTATGTTATAAAATTGGAAAACTCACAAATTCCATGCTAGCTGAGTTCCAATATCACTTTCTCCATCACCCAAATTTCCCATAGCACTCGTTACCATGTATGTGATAAACTAGAACCTCAGGAAGATCACAGAATTTGTCCAAACACTTCTTTGGGGTAGGAAAAGGTCAAAAGAGTTACAGCAGGCTTTCTGGGGAGGTACTTTTTGCAGAGTGGGCAAGACTTGGCAGTGGAGAACTATTTGGTAGGGAACCATGCGGGGTGGAGGTGGGGCAAGGGTCTTGCTCAGGGACAGCCATGCCCAGGAGAGTAGAGAAAGGAAGATGGCCTGACCAGGGAGGACTTCAACCTTCAGGATGGAGTGTTGGGTTGTCTGCTGGAAGTGCTGGGCATCAGCCCAGGGAGGTCGCTGAGCAGGGCCATGATGGATCAGAGCATTATCTGGCAGTGTGGCTGGAGAGCTGGCAGAGGGAGAAGAGGCAGTGGGATGGAAGCCAGCTGGTTGCTATGAGTGCTTCCCGCACACCCTGCAGCCTCCAGGCTCTGGGCTCAGCTCCAGCATTTTCTGTGCCTGGAATCTCCGTTTCCCCTTACTAGAGCTCAGCCTCCTTAAGAAAACCTTCCCTGAATCACCTGATAGATAGGATCCCCATTGTAAACCTGTGCCCTACCCCCACCTGTGTTGCAGCCCACTGAGTTTCACATGACTGAGTTCCGCCAGCAAAGCCTCCCTCCTCTCTGTCCTTTACCCAGCCCAGCCCTCATCTAACATAGTGTTCTTTCACTCACACGGCCACCCTCCCTTCTCTACCAAGTTTACGTGAGAAGAATTGAGTTATCCTGATTCCATCAACTCCCAGTCTGGAACTCACACTGGGATTTAAACTGGACTCACAGAGTTTACGGAAGTGGCAGTAATGGCAACAGGCAATTGTTGAGAATGTTAAATGTCCTTTAGAATGAAGACTTGTCCCACCAAAATATCAATATTGTTCTTAACAAGAAATTCTGACATAAAATCGAATATTGATCTAATGAAAACTTGTGAAAAACTTTATTGAGGAAAAGCAATGGGGAGGTGTAGATGCATGTGTGTATTTATGTAGATGGGGGATGGAGTTTAACAGTGAGGCTGCTTGAGGTGGCAATACCATTTGAGACCAAACAGAGGCAGGCCAAAAACTTAAAAAGAAAATCCAGAAAATGAGATAGATGTATATAAGGAGCTTGAAAAGCTCTGACATAGTCTTTGGAATATAGAAGGCCACATGCATGTGCATATGCTCACAAAAAGACTTGAAAATACCATAATCTCTCACATTGGCTCACTCTGAGGCTCTGAGTAAGCAGGAAATGAAGGCTAAGGCAGAGTTTTAAGCTGTTTGCCAGGGCATTGAAAGCATGTCCCAAAACACAGTGAGCCCTTCTGCAAAGGCTGGGAGACTCATGGGTTTAAGGCATTTAAAGAAATCTCTATCAAATCATTAGCTGGCCACTCAACTAACTGAGCAGAGACTTCAATTGCCATACATAATGAGTATAGACATTACAGGAAATTTACTAAACATACAACAACAACAAACATTAGCGACTACACATCCTAGGGAGGGGAGAGAATCTGATTTTCATAGTTGCCATGTTATATAATTTAAAATGTACAGTTTTCAATAAAAAATATGAGACATACATATAAACTAGATAATAAGATCTATACACAGGCATAAAACAGTCAATAAAGACTGTCCCTAAAGAAGCCCAGATGTTAGATTTGCTAAACAAAGATTTTAAATAAGCTATCATGAATATGTTCTAAGATTTAAAGGGAATCATGTCTAAAGAATTAAAGGAAAGTATGAGAATGATGTTTCATCAAATAGAGAATCTCAATAAAGAGATAAAAATTATGAAAAAGAACCAAATAGAAATTCTAGAGTTATAAAGTACAATAACTGAAATGAAAGATTTAGTAGAGAGAGTCAACAACAGATTCGAACTGGTAAAAGTAAAAAGAAAGGTCAATTGCAATTATCTAGTCAGAAGAACAGAAAAAAAATGAATGAAGAAAAATAAACAGTCTCAGAAAACCTGTGCGACACTGTCAAGTGGACTGACATATGCAAAATGAGAGTCCCAGAAGGAGAGGAGTGAGAAAGAAAATCTAAAGAAAAAAGTGGTGAAAAACTTTCCAAATTTGATGAAAAAAAAAATCTGTACATCCAAGAAATTCAATGAACTCCAAGAGGGATAAAATCAAACATATATATTTGGATACATCATAGTCAAATTATCAAATCCAAAGTTAAAGAAATCTTGAACACAGCAAGAAAAAGGTGACTTATCATGTGAAAGGAATCCTCAATAAAATTATCATCTGACTTCTCATCAGAAATTACAGTGACAAACAGGCAGTGGATAATGTGTTCAAAGTACTGAAAGAAAAAGACTTTTAACCAAAAATTCTGTATCTAGCAAAACCATTCTTCAAAAATGTAGGAGAAATTAATAGTAGATAAACAAAAATTCACTACTAACAGCCATACAATAAATACTACAATAAATAATAAAAAAGAATTATTCAGGCTGAAATTAAAGGACACTAGTCAGTAACTCAAATCTGCATGAAGAAATAAAGTACACCAGTAAAGTTAACTGGATAGGTATATATAAAAGACAGTATAAACACAAATGTAAAAGATAGCATAAAAGAATAATTATAAATCTGTATTGATGAGCACACAATGTATAAAGATATGACTAGTATGACAAAAATAGCAAAAAGAGGGAGGGAGAGAATGGAGCAAAGCTTTTGTCTACTATTGTATACTCTAAAAATCGAGTAAAAGAATTGATATGAAATTTAAATGGTTCAATAAAAATATTTAACAAAAAAAGGCATAATGGAGAAATAGAGGAACAAAAAAGACATAAGACATATAGCAAACACATAGAAAAATGGTAGATATAAGTCCTACCTTTAGTATAACATTAAATGTAAGTGGATTAAACATTTGTATTAAAAGGCAGATATTGATAGAACAGATTTTAAAAAGGTAGATCCAAATATATGCTACTTACAAGAGACACACTTTAGATTCAAAAATACAAATAGGTTGAAAGCAAAAGAATAGAAAGAGATATGTCATGGAGAGTAACAAAATAGAATTGGAGTGGCTATGCTAAAATCAGACAAAATAGACTTTAAGACATAAATTGGTACTAGAGACAAATAAGAATATTTTATAATGATAAAAGGGTTAATCCCTTATAAATAAGTATGTACCCAACAATGGAACCCCAGAATACATAAAGCAAAAATTGTCAGAACTGAAGGGAGAAATAGACAATTTGACAATAATAGTTGGATATGTCTATATACCATTTTCAATAAGGGATGCAACAATTATGCAACAGAAGATCATCACAGAAACAGAAGATTTGAACAATACTATAAATCAACTAAACCTAATGGACATCAATAGAACACTCCACCCAACAACAGCAAAATACACATTTGCTCAAGTGCACATGAGACAGTCTCCAAAATAGACAACATGGTAGGCCATAAAACAAGATTCAGTGAACTTAAATGATAGAAAACATATAAAGAATGTTGTACAACCAAATGGAATAAAATTAGAAATCAATGACAAATGGATATTTGAGAAATTCACAAATATTTTGAAATTAAATGACACACACAAGTAATCAAAGGATTAAAGAAGAAATCATAAAGGAAATTAGAAAATATTTTGAGATGTTTTGAGAAAACAAAACCACAAAACGATACCAAAATATATGAGATATAGTAAAAGCAGTGCTTAGAGGAAAATTTATGGTTGTAAATATCAATATTAAAAAGGAAGAAAGAACTTAAATCAATAACTAAACCTTCCACCTCAAGGAACTAGGAAAAGAAGAGCAAACTACACTTAACATAGGCTGAAGGAAGGACAGAATAAAGACTAGAATGCAAAATAATAAAATAAAGAATAGAAAAATGGAGAAAATCAACAAAGCCAAAATTTGCTTTTTTTGGAAAAGATTAATAAAATTGACAAAGCTTTAGCTGGACCGATCAAAAGAATGAGAGGAGAGAAGATGATTTACTAAAATCAGAAATGACAGAGACATTACTCTCAACCATACAAAAATAAAAAGAAATGTTCAGAAATACTGTGAACGATTATATGCCAACAAATAAGATAACCTGCATGAAAAGAATGAATTTCTAGAAAAAATGCAAACTACCAAAACTAACTCAAGAAGAAATAAAAAATATGAATAAATCTATAACAAGAGGCGAAGTTAGTAATCGAAAAATTTTGCACAAAGAAAAATCCAGACCCAGATGGCTTCACTGGTGAATTTTATAAAACATTTAAAGGAGAATTAATACCTATCCTCACAAACTCTTGTGAAGGATTTTCACAGGAAAGGGGAGAGAATACATCCCACATCATTCTAGGAAGCCAACATTATCCTGATACCAAAACCAGAGAAAGACAAAACAAGAAAACTACAGGCCATTACTCCTTATGAACTTAGATCCAAAATTCTCAACTCACAACCGAATCCAGTAACATATAACAAGAACTATACACTATAACAAAGTGAGATTTATCCAAGGAATGCAAGATTGGTTTCATATACAAAAATCAATCTATGTAATACACCTAGTTAATAGAATAAAAGACAAAAACCACATGATCATACCAATAGACATATAAAATAAAAATAGACACATTAAATAAAAATCTAACATGCTTTCATAATAAAGAAAACAATCAACAAATAAAAAGAGAAGGAAACTTTTTCAATCTCAAAAGGCCGTCTATGAAAAACTCATAGCTAATAACATACTTAATGGTAAAAGACTGAAAGCTTTCTAAGATCAAGAACAGGACAAGGATGTTTGCTCTTGCCATTTCTATTCAGCATTATACTGGCAGTTCTAGCCAAGACAATGAAGCAAAGAGGAAAATGAAGGAATAAGAAGTATCCAGTAGGAAAAGAAGTAAAAATGTTCACACTTGCAAATGCCATTATCTTGTATAGAGAAAGGTCTAAGGGATCCACAAAAAGATCAAACACCAACAAAACAAAATCTATTAGAATTAATGAATGAATTCAGCAAGGATACGAGATCAATATCTTATTCAAAGTATAAAATTAATAGTATTTTTATTCAATAGTGAGAACGATCTATAAATTAGATTAAGGAAACAATTCCATTTCCAATAACACCAAAAAGAATAAAGTTACTAAGGATAAATTTAACTAAAGAAGTGCAAGATTTGTACAGTGAAAACTATAAAACATCACTCAAAGAAATTAAGAACACCTAAATAAGTGAAAAGACATTCCACATTCATGGATTGGAAGACTAATATTGTTAAGATGGCAATACTACCCAAATTAATCTACGGATTCAATATAATCTCTTTCAAAATCCTTACTGACTTCTTTGCAAAAATTGACAAGCTAATCCTAAAATATACATGAAAATGCAAGGGACCCAGAAGAAGCAAAACAATCTTGAAAAAGAAAAACAAAGTTGGAGAACTAATACTTTCTGATTTCAAAACTCACTGCGAATCTATAGTAATCAAGACAATGTACTGGCATAAAGGCAGAGATACAGCTCGATGGAATAGAATTGACAGTCCAGTAATAAACCATTACATTTAAGGTCAATTGATATTCGACAAAGGTCCTGTGACAATTCAATGAAGAAAAGAATACCCTTTTCAACAAATAGGGCAGGGATAATTGGATACCCACATGCAAAAGAATCAATTTAGACCTCTACTTCATATCATATACCAAAATTAACTCAAAATGGGTCAAAAACCTAAATATAAGAACTAAAACTATAAAACTCATAGAAGAAAATATAAGCATAAATATTGTGACCTTTGATTAGGCAATAACTTCTAAGAATATGATACCAAAAGCCCAAACAACGAAATAAAAAAAATAGATAAATTGGGCTTCATGAAAATTTAAAACATCTGTACATCAAAGGGTACTATCAAGAGAATGAAAAGACAAAATGGGAGAAAATATTTGCAAATTGTATAACTCACAAGAGTCTAGAATCCAGAATATATAAAGATTTTTTATAACTCAGTGATAAAAGACAAATAATTCAAGTTTTTTTTTTAATGGGCAAAGGGTTTGAATGGACATTTCTCCAAAGAAGATACACAAAACAAAGTCACATGGCTTATAACCTGATGCCACGTAGAGAGGTGAAGCGGCCAAGGCTAAGCAACTGGATGACTTTCCAAAGCCATCACACACAGCTGCCTCTCATGACAATGTTCACATCATGCCTGACACAGGGACATATCTGCCTGTGGATCTTTAGTAAGGAAAAGGGGACCAAAGTTTTTCTTAGACATGCTGTTTCCATTCAATGTTAGTGGGTTTTAAGGGTATCAGATCTCATATCTCGCATGAAAGGATGTTGTGGAGGACTTCTGGAATGGGATGAATACTTGTCTCAGGGTGACTTTGGGCTCAGGCCCTCAGGGAAGGTAGGTGGTTGAAACACTAGGCTCCAGGAGAAAGTGCCTGGTGAGGTAACATGGACATTGAATCTGGGCACCTGACTTTCTTCCTGTCTGTGAGAATTATGCTCATTTTGCTCTGGGTTTGGCTCAGTTATACGCCTCCAGCCTTGCGGCCTGGTAGTGACCGTACAGAGGGGACAGTGGGAATGAGGCTGAGGTCACCATACAGGCCCCAGGCAGGCCGGCCCCTTCTCCTGCTTTTCCAGGTCGGGAAAGGAAAACTGGTCTCTTCTCTGGGAAGCTTGCTCTATTTTCCACCAAATGCTTAAAGCTGCAAGCCCATGTCAGTGTGCTCTGTCTCTGCAGATTGCTGCAATCCTTTATTTGAAATGAGGCACTTGTTTCTGTTGCTGATTTCAGAGACCTCAGGTGGAAAAGTGTCATTTTTCATCAGTGTGGTTTGCAAAGCACATCATCTGAGGAGGCCGAAGGAAGCCATCAGGAAATTTTAGAATCCATTAATCGGCTCTTCACCAAGTATTTGAGCTATTCATTCTACATTTATAACTGTTACTTCACGGCTTCCATGAGAATTATGGGACATTACCTCAGACCAAGTGCTCAGCATGGTCACTACCAGGAATTAGGAGCTTGTGGCAGCCCTGCTCTTTGGCTCCCCCGCAGTAATCCCCTTTTCCAGATTGCTAACAGAGCCTCAGTATAACAGCAACATGCACACCTTAGAGAATGAAACTTTGCCAGGAATTAGTCTAAGGGAAGGGCACGTGACTGATTCTGGCCAACAGGACATGAGGGGAATTATGCAATGAGCTTTGGGCCCCCTCCTCCCCTTCCTGCTCTGGAAGCTGCTTTGTGAAAACACGATATTTAGAGCTACGGTAGCCATTTCGCAACCATGAGGTGACAAATCTGATGTGAAAACCGACACATTGAAGGTGATGGGGGAAAGATGGAGGAAAGAGCTTGTGTTCCCGACCACATCTTTGAACATCCCAACCAGCCCTAAGAACAGCTCTCTCTGGACTTCTTGTTCAATAATGCTGTAAGTGTCCCTAAGGTGCAAGCCACTGTGGTACATGTTTTCCGTGTCTTGCAGCAAAGCATCCTACAGAATTCAGAGCCACACAAATGTTTCAGGTCAAGGAAATCTTAGTTCTTGGCTCATCCACTCAGATGGAAGAGAAAGACAGCTGGGAAGCCATAGCCTAGTATCCAGGGCAGGGCCAGCTCTCCCTGCAGGACTGGGACCGCCGCTTGACCTCTTTGAACGTTTGTTTCCTTAATCATCAAATGGGAAAGTTGAATCCAGTGACCTCTAAGGTCTCCTCCCTCTCTCTCCAATCTCCTGCTAATCAAAAGTCCAGGACAGAATTTCTAATTGCTGCATCGGCCACAGGAAACACGACAGAACACAACAGCACCAAATCCAGCCTCCAGATGTGGGCAGGCTAGGGGAGAACTCAGTTTCCTTTTGCTCTTCCTGGCCTCTGGGGTGACAGTTCGGATTCTGGGGAAGATGAAAAAATAATGGAAGGAGAATGCCACCCTCTTAAGAATAAAGGTTGTCCAGGGTGGGAAAGTAAAACTGGTTTTCTGTGGGCTCAGGATAAAATCTGGTGTGCTGACCACGGCCACATCTGGTTTATCGGTTGTTAATATTTTGCTTTTATATATTGCAAAAATGATATGTGCGCATAGTACAAATATAAACTCACAGGAATGTTTAAGATAGTTAAAGTGCTCCTCCCCAACCTCTTTATTCGCACCTTCCCACATTTCAGTTTTGAATATTGTTCCAGATATTTTTCTATGCTTAGAAAAACATAAAGCCATATATTACAAAATCAAAGATGCTAGTGATGACATATCCTGTTAAAATGTGAAAAGGATATGCCATCTGGAATTAGTGAAATGGAGCATGTGCATTTATGCATATGCAGATTTTAAAAAACAAAAGTAGACTTACTCTATGTGTATTGTCAAAAAACCTGTTTTAACAACTATATCTTGAGAACACCTTTCTAAGAACACATTAATCCCATCTTTCTTGTAGATTCCATACTATTGAACACACTATTTTTTACCACTCTTCTATTCATGGAAATTCCTAGTTTATTTCCATGATTTTTTTGCTGTTATTCTAGTCCATAGCTCCTCCTGAATAGCCATGAGTACTTTAAGGGGTATATTTCCAGAAGTGGGAATGCCGTATCAACATTTAACATACTAACATCACCAAATCACTCTCCAGAAAGCTATTACTCATTTATCTTTCACCAACAGCATATGGAGTATCCATTTCTGCATAATTTTGACACAACAAAACATTATCAATATTTTTTATTTCTTCCAATCTGTTAAGTAAATGAATATATCATCATTGCTTTATTTTACTAATTTTTTTTACCGTCTAATGAAGTCAAGCTTCTCTTCATTTTTACTAATACTTTGCAATTTTTTCTAAGAATTGCCAAGGAATCCATTTTTTGACTGGATTATTTGTCTTATTCATTTTTAGGAGCTCTTTGTGTATAATTTATTATGTAGTGAATAATATGTATTGCCTGCTATGTGTTGTAAACATTTTTCCAAGTCTATTTTTTCCCCAGTCTGTTTTTAATCTTTTAATTTTGTTTATGGTGCCTTTGTCATACAGAAGTTTTTCATTTTATACGATTGAGTGTGTCAGTATCTCTCTCCCATTTATGGCTTCTGGGTTTTGTGTCTTACTCGGAGGGTAAGAATCTAATCTGTCTCTTCTGCCCCCAAACCAGTGGCAAGATGCCCCCAACACCCCACATGGTGACAGATGCCCTCTCCTTTCTCAGACTCTAAGCCCCGTTCTAATCACTCATGTGCTTCTGAGTTCTGTTCGGATTCACAAATCTATTTTCTCTTTTCTCTTGTTGGTACTACACTTTTCAAAAGTTCTGCATCTTTCTGGTGTATTTTGACATCTGTTTTTTATTTTCCTTGTTCAGAATTTTCTCAGCCTTACTCTTCTCTGTGAGCGCAGACTCCCCTGCCAGGTTCCCAAAAAGGCCTTCGGGCTGGCCCTGAACAAATGTCGGGTGAAAGTATGGAGTTCAGCAGACACTATTTTCTTTAAATGAAGAAATCTGGTCATTTTAATGATAGTTTTGAGATTTGGCATTTGAGATTGAGGTCAGGAAAATAACCATAGTTCCAGGCCTGCTGTTTGTGAGCAGTTTGCCTTGTTGCTGAGCCCCAAGCTAAGCTAAATGCCTAGGGCCCCCAGCTCCACCCAATGCAAATCATCACCCTTGGGGATTCAGATGTTTCCGTGTGAGATCTGAGTGTGGCAAATGAGTAAGCACATGTCCTGCCTGAGAGGCACCCAGGCCCTCCAGCGCAAGCCCTGCACAGGGTCACCCCTGAGAGGTCATCATTGCCTCAAGTCACCACTTGCCCTGATTCCTCCTTTTAGGCCAAAGCCCCTAGAGGAGCTTTGGATTGAATTGTTATGCAACCATCACCACCTACAGAATGTTTTCACTTTCGAAACTGAAACTCTGTCTCTATTAAACACTAATTCCCCGTACCCCTCCCTCAGCCCCCTGGGAACCACCATTCTACTTTCTGTCTCTGTGAATTTGATGAGTCTAGGTGTCGCGTATAAGTGGAATCCTGCAGCATTCGTCCTTTTGTGTCTTGATTATTTCACTTGCATAATGTCTTCAAGGTTCATCCATGTTGGAGCATGTGTCAGGATTTCCTTCCTTTTTAAGGCTGAATAATATTCCATTGTGTGAGTAGCCCAGGCTTCTACCTTCTGGCCGTAGTGAATAGCGCTGCTGGAATGGGGGTGGGCATCATGGCAGTAGCTTTTGAGACAGGATGAAAGGAGATAAGCACAATGTTTCTTGGCTACCTCACAAGGAAAGCATCCCCCTACCCCTGCACACACACTGTCACCCAGGCCAGCTTCCCAGGGGCAGGGCAGAGATAGCATGTTCAGCGAGTAGCTTCCTAGATGATGCATGTTATAGCCCGGGCTCATCTTGGGACCCGCCCCAGGGCTCCTGGGCTCTCGTGGGGTTTTCATTCCACCTAACTCCTCAAGAAAGGCTCCTGACTCTCTGGGCTTGGGCTGGATTCCACTGCGTATTCCACACTGTTATGGTGCCCATATGGCTCAAAACATTCCTTCATCTGACCCAAAAGTCCATTTCTTCCTGACCCCCAAATTTCTACTAGGACACTAGGAACTCATGGTGTCACCAGAAAATGTCCCAAATCCTCGGCCTCCTCTCTAAATGGTCCAGCACCCTCTCTCTCAGACAGAGACTGATCCCCGCCCCCAGGGCTGCTTCCCCTGCAGCTCTCTCCAGAGGGGCCAGGTTTTGTCTCACAGGTCCTGCATCCCCAAGGACCTCCTCAGTCTCCCAGAATATTTCTCCCCTCTCCTTCCATAAAAATGAAGCATTTTCTCTCTGAAAAGCGTGCCTTCAGATTACATTACTGTCTGCCCTTTCTTCCTGGTCATTTCCTACTAGTCACTTTGCCTGCTTCCTGGAAGGTGTTCGGCACCACCCCCGCACTGTCTTTTTCTCACCACATACTCCTGTCATCACTCTTGATAGCTTCAACCATGTCTTTCCACGTATCCTCTTGCCTCTGTTTCCTAACTTCCTAGTCCGAACTCTCCCTCTGACCCACATGAATCATCTTCACCCTGGCCACCCCGCCAGGAGGTGAATCATCGGCAGAATCTCTCCCACCACGGCCTCCCATTCTAGCTCATTTCCTCTGTGATACCCCCACTCTGCTCACCTCGTGTTTAGCTCACTGGGCCCCTGTACAACTGCACCAGCTGTGAAAATAAAGACATATGTTTACACAGGTTGACAAAGAACCACTGCTCAAGTCCCCAGTATTCCCACTACCTTGCCTCCTGCCTCGCACACCAGCTTCCAGGAGCCTGTGCGGGATTTTGCAGCCTGCCCTGCTCCCATGTCCAGCCTTGCCAACCTTCAAGGCCCTCACTGCCCGAGGATTGTCCCATTGCTCCCCGTCCTCCTGCACTCACACATCTCCCTTATTCTAGGCAAATGTGCTGTATCTTTCCATCCTTCAAGAAAAGAAAGGAAGAAGATGAGAATGAGAAACCCTCCCTAAACCGACATCTCTTCCAACAATCTCTCCTTCTCTCTGTCTCCCCCCACCCACTTTATAACAAAACTCCCTTAAAGCCAGGTCTTCACTGGAGACTTTCTTCTCACACATTCTCTCTTTCCACATGCCTCCACATGGAACCTGTCCATACCTAAAACCATCTTGTAACGTCACCAGCAGCTCACATCTTGCCATATTCAGTATCAATTCTCGGTGTTCATCTTACTTGAACTCTCAACAGCCACTGTCACAGTCCATCACTTTCTCTTTCTTGAAACACTTCCAGAGATGCCACAGCCCACCATGTCCTGGCAGTCCTCCAGCCTCCCTGCCACTCCCCAGCAGGTCCTGGGCCAAATTCCCTGGCTCTTCCATCTGTTATGAGTTGGAGGACCCAGGAACCATCTTCATATGGTTTCTTTCTTTCTTTTTTTTTCTTCTGGGTTCCAGACTCCTATAGTTTCCTATCTACTTAACTTCTCCACTTGGATGTTGAAAAGGCATCTCAAACCTGACTCCAGGTTCCCTGCACCCCACCCCTCCTGTCTCC
>NW_006433941.1:3462374-3505169 GCF_000325575.1 Pteropus alecto
CTGTGTTCACACACCATGGATCACCCTTGATTCCTATTTCTCTAACTCGCTATATATGCCGGCTCTGCCTAAAATGTATTCCACATCTGCTTGCTTCTTCCCCTCTTCCCTGCTATCATCCTGACTAAACTCTCTCACCTCCCATCTGAACTATTGCGGGGACCACTTCACTAAGCTTTGTTAATTTTATTTTTACACTCGTGTCCCTCTACAATCACTTCTCTGCTTAACTTCCAAAAAGAATGCTCAAGAATGTAATTGAGACCATGTCCAGAATGCTTTGATTAATTCTGATAAGCCTGGGAAGTTCTTACCTATCTACCTCTTCCAGCAACCAGCTGCTTCACACATTCTGCTGTTCACACTGGCCTTCCTGCCACACCCCCAACACTCACACACACACACACACACACACACACCCCAGCCCTGCCCTCCATCCCAACACAACTAGCACATTTCTGCTGCAGGGACTCTGCACATGCTGTTCCCCAGCCAATCATGGTCTCCCCCACATTTTCATATGGCTCCCTCATATCTTTCAGGTATCTGTTCAAATTTGTCACTTACCCAAAAGAGACTTTCTCTGACTATCCTTTATAGAATAGCACTTGCCCTAACTGGCATACTTGATTGTTTCCCCTTGCTCTGCTTTTTTATCCTGGCATATCCGTATCTGTCATCTTGTACATTCCTATTTCTGGTCCCCGTCCCCTACATGAGATCCAAAAGGGCCAGGGCTGAGTTATATCCACAGCACATGGCACACTGTCTGGCACAGAACAGCCATGTGGAATATTTGCGGATGAGTCCTGGAACCTTAAGAAATGCCCAGAAATGCTAGGCTGGAAGCACTGAAGTAGAGAAAACAAACACTGGGTTGTTGCTTATTCAGAGACAAATGCAGCCAGCTATTTCAAACAATAAGACAGTGGGAGTAGTTAGGGAAAAAAATGTTTTGGAGAAAAAAAGAAGATGTGCCCCAATCCCATGCCTTACTCCAAACTCTATCTGGTTTTTATACTTCTGAAAAGGGGGTGATGATGACTAAATCAGGTCACTTATTGAAAAATGAAAAAAAAATTTGGAAAAGAGAAGTAGAAGATGGTCAGATTCCAGTACCAGCTGCCCAGTAAACAGTCTGTCAACACAAATACGGGCACTGGTGTTCAAGGGTCATGGGGGTGGAGGCGTGGGACTTAAATTCTCATGCAACATAACAATAGAGCATGCTTAAAATCAATAAAGTGAACACAGAGCAGTACAAGTTCCTATTTATACATATGGAGATAAATATCGAAAGAAACTTTGGAAAGACCAGAAAATAGCTAGCAAGTTCTTGGGGGCCGGGTGTTCTGAGGGGGCTGGAGTAGAAGACTGCTTAAATACAGTTGGCTTTAACTATGAGCTGGTATTACTATTGAAAAAGTAAACATACTTATTAAAAAGTATATAAATCCATAACTCCACAAGTATGCCACAATAAATGCCAAATGCACCAAGGATTTAAAATAGAAGAATGAAAATTCTAGAAGAAAACCTTGGCATACTCCTTCATAACCTCAGAGCAGGGAAGGGCTTTCTAGCTTTGATTTATAATCCAAAGGCATAAAAGAAAAGAGTAAAAGAAAAAACTTAGGTGTGGTAAAAACAAACCAACCACCATAAGCAAAGACAAACAACCAGCTGGGGAAACTATTTGTATGTCAAATCACAGACGTCACCTCTCTAATGTATAGAAAACTCCAGGGTAAGATTTCTAAATATTTAATAAGAAATATGGGCAAAGCATATGAAAAGACAATTCACAAAAAACGGAACACAAAATAGAATTTTAAAGCATGCTCAGCCTCATTCACAACAAAATGCAAAATTTTAAAAAGTCCTCTTTATTTATTTCAGTTACAATTGACATTTAATATTAGTTTATATTAGTTTCAGGTGTACAGCACAGTGGTTAGACATTTATATAATTAATGAAGTGATCCCCCCATTAGACTAGTGCCCACGTGGCACCACACATAGTTATTACAATATTACTGACTATATTCCCTAATAATCTGTACTTCTTAATCCCTTTACCTTTTTCATCCAAACCCCCAAACCCGCACCCATCTGGCAACCAAAAAATATGGAACATTTCACGAATTTGTGTGCCATCCTTGTTCAGAGGTCATGTTAATCTTTGTATTGTTCCATTTTAGTATATGTGCTGCTGAAATGAGCACACAAAATACAAATTAAAACTGAATTCAGATACCACGTTTTACCTATTAGATCAGCAAGATCCAAAGGTCTGATAACATACTCTGGGGGCCAAGCTGTGGGAAAGAGACAACCTCATACGTGGCTAATGAGAGAACAAATTAATCCAATTCCCACAGAGACAACGTGGCAGTTTCTATCCAAAGCACAAATGTACACACCCTTTGACCCAGCAATTAAAAGTTTGATGCTTATGCAAATGAACCTATCCATACCCGTGTACATTAATAACCTTAGCATTGTTGTAATGGCAAAATACTGGAGACATCCCCATCTATGGCATGAGCCTACATGCAGTTTGCTTGGGACACTTTACACCTTTGCTCCAGTATAATTAATAATAGAGGCCACCACTTTCACTCTTGTGTGTCCTAGTGTAGATGAGAGATTGTACAGCTACCTCCATAGGAGACTAGATAATTTCTGCTACCTCCATACAGTGGAATACTAGGCAGCAGAAACGAGTGAGAATGTTCTCTATGTTTTGATAGAGAAATGTCTCCAAGATACATTTCTAAGGGAAAAGAAAGCAAACAAAACAAAACAAAAACAAGATGCAGACCTTTCCGGTTAAAAAAGGGGAGAGTATATAATAGTCACATTAACTGTATATAAGACACTCGGGAATGAAACACAAAATAACTGATAAAATGGTCACTGCTATGCATGTGTACGAGGAGGGCCGGGGAGACTGTGTAGATGGGGAACTTTTCACTGTATATCGTTTCATAATATTTTACTTTTGAGCTGAGTAAAAATAAGTTTTTGAACCTAGTCAAAGAATTCAACTTTAAGATGAAAAAGTATATACGTTGTCACAGAGACTTCTAGGTGCCTACACAATATTAATTCTTCATTTCTTTTTAGTAACAGAACCCCACTTTTTAGCCAGCCTCACTGCTGTTCACCTAAACGGCTACATCTCCAGTCTCTTTTGCAGCTAGGTGTACCCATAGGACTAAATTCTGCCCAATGATACACGAACGGAAGTATTATATGGATCTTCTAGGAAGACTTAAAAGGGACATGATACTCCCATCTAACCTGTCACCTGGAATATAATTGTGATATTATATTATGACTAACTGAAACTCTGTTAGTCATATTAGATCATGAAGACAAATGCCGCTCCTTCAGGGATGTCAGAGCGAAAAGGGGCCTGGGTCCCAGATTTTATGACTCCAACATACCAGCTTTGGACTTTCTACCTTTGACTTTTGTGTGTATGTGAGAGAAATAAATAAATTTCTTATCTTGTCTAAGACAGTATTTTTCAGGTCTCTATTTCTTGCAGCCTAAGGTAAGCCTAAGTGATACATAAGGGCACCGATAAAATACTGAACGGATATTAATTTTGGTAATAGACAATTAATTGCTCAATTTACATTGTACAATTCAATAAGTTTTTTCAATTATAGTTGGCATACAGTAATACACCAGTTTCTATTGTAGAGCCTAGTGATCAGAGATCCACATAACTCGCAAAGCGATCGCCCCACGAAATCTAGTACCCTTCTTCCCCCTTACATATTTATTACATTATTAACCATCTTCCCCATGCTGCACTCTACATCTTCATGTTTATTCTGCAATTATCCATTTGTACCTCTTAATCCCTTTGCCTTTCTTTTTGTCCCCCACCAACTCCCTGACATCTAGTATCCCTCTAAATATTCTCTGTATCTATGAGTTTATTTCCACTTTTGTTGTTGTTGTTTATTTCATTTTTTTGGATTCCACATGTAAGTGAAATCTTGCGATATTTGTCTTTCTCTATCTGATCCATTTCATTCAACACAATACCCTCTAGGTCCACCAAGGCAATATCTTTTTCCATCCCCTTCCTTTTAGTCTGTGTGTGTCTTTTAATCTGAAGTGAGTCTCTTGTAGGCAGCATATATAGGGGTCTTGTTTTCTTATCCATTCAGCCACTCTATCTTTTGGTTGGAGCATTTACTTAATTCTTTTCCATTTGAGGTACTTGTTGATAAGAATGTAGTTAGTACCATTCTTTATTCATGTTTTTGATACATGTTCTTTCTTTTTAAAGAAGTCTCTCCAACATTTCCTGTAATACTGGCTTGGAGTTGATAAATTCTTTTAGCTTATTTTTGTCTAGGAAGTTCCTTATCTGTCCTTCGACTCTAAATGATAGCTTTGCTGGATAAAGTACTCTTGGTTGTAGGTCTTGGGTTTTTTCATCATGTTGAATATTTTTTGCCAAACCCTTCTGTCCTGCATAGTTTCTTTTGAGAAATCAGCTACCAGTCTTATGGGTGCTCCCTTGTAGGTAACTATCTGCTATTCTCTTTCTGATTTTAATATTCTTTCTTTGTATTTAAACTTTGGCATTTTAATCATGATGTGTCTTGGTGTAGGCCTCTTTGGATCCCTGGTTTTGGGAATTCTCTGAGCTTCCTGGGGTTTTATGTCCATTTCCTTCACCAGATTAGGGAAGTTTTCCATCATTATTTCTTCAAACAGCTGTTCAACATCTTGATCTTCTTTTTTACATTTAATTGTGTCCCATAGGCTCCTTAAATTATTGTTATAGCCTTGGATTCTTTTTTCTTGCCATTCTGATTGAGTGTCCTTGGCTTCCCCATCCTCTATATTGGTGGTTCGATCCTCTTCTTTATCCACTCTGTTGATTCCCTATAATATACTCTTCATTTCTGACTGGCTCCTTTTTGTAATTTCCATTTCTGTTTTTATATTTTTTAAATCATAATTCATCTACACATCCCCTAAGTTCATTGAGCATCTTTATAACCACTGTTCTGAACTCTGCATCTGTTAGATTGCTTGATTCTATTATTCCTGGATCTCTGTTCTGTTCTCTCATATGGTTTCTGCTTCTTTATCTTCCCATTTTGGCTGCCTTTCTGTGTCTAAGCAAAGCTCCTAAGTCTCCCAGTGTGGCCATGTGTAATAGGCATCCAGTGGCACAGCCCTGAGACGGGTTCAGCTGCAGGCCAAGTTTAGCCCTGGCCTGTGTCCCTCTGGGGCCACCTGTTGAGATTCAGCAAGCAATCCACGGATGTTGTGCTTATAGTTGCCTCAAGAAATCACACCAGAAACCGAGGCCAGCTGCCTCCAGTACGAGTCTTGGTGCTGATCAGCAAGGAGCACAGTACTCGCTGAGGACACAACTGGATGTGGCTTGGGTGGGCTGCAAGTTGGGGGAGGCGGAGTTTCAGGAAATCCTCTGGGCAGAGCGACCTCTGTTATTCAGTTTGATGACATCTCAGCTATAGCAGTGCTGCGTCAGCACACTGGGAGAGGGGAGGGCTCAACAGAGGAACAATGGATACCATCGGCACTTCTGTACAGAGCGAGTCTCACCTCTGGCCCTCACTCTGACAACTCAGTGCCCCACTGTAAGTCCTTGGTGCCCCCTGAGCAGCCTACTCAGCGCCGGTGTTCAGAGTGAGCGGGTCCGTCACCGTAAAAGTCCAGTGGCGGACATGGCCCTTTTAAGAGGCGTCTGCAGCTGCCACTGCCACAGCCTCTGTCCCTCTCAGACACTCGGGACTGGGCAGCCTCAAGTCTTTACCCCCTCCTACCTTTTATCGTTGCAGGGTGATTAATTGTTTCTCTCCCTAGTTGTAGTGCTTTTGTTCATCTAGATCTCAGGCTACTTTCCTTGTTGTTTGCTCCATGTTTCTGTCACAACTTTGATTTGGTCGCAAGAGGGATGATTCTATCATCTACGCCATTTTTTCCTGTCTCCCTCATTAACTTGGTACACTGAGAGCTTGCTGTCGTTCTTTCAATGGCAGGGTGAAGATTTTTAACAAAACAGGTACAAAAGGCGGGATCTTCCACTTACGGTTTTACCACTGTTATTCTGCTTTGGTCTATCATCTACGCCATTTTTTCCTGTCTCCACTTACGGTTTTACCACTGTTATTCTGCTTTGGAGATGAGGGGAGGCAGAAGTGACTATGGTAGGCATGCTTGGTGGGACAGAGGCTCATGCAAGATTCGTACGGGGGAAGACTGCATTACCTGGAGCCAGAACGAGGGCTGGATGGGCAGCCACCATTGAGCCTTAGTTGGGGCCCCCTCTTGGTAATCCATTTTTGATGTGATGCCAATAGATTTTTATTTTCTTTGTCCTTTTGGATAATTTCTGTACTGAACATGTATTTTAATAATAACTGTCACTTTGAAATAATGACATTTACACAATTATAGGAAATAGATCTTCCAGCTTCTAGTTTTGTGGTAGGAGAACTTCATTTTCAAAGGAGATGATGGCGATGACTAGGGGCAACATCTCTCAAAGCCACTCATCACAGCCCTCCTCTATAAGCTCAGGAGGTTCTTCCCTATCTACTTCTTCCAGCAGCCAGCTGCCTCAAACACTCTGCTGTTCACACTGACCTTCCTGCCATGTCCCAGCACACATGCACACACACAGATATGCACATGCATGCACGCACACGTCCACACATACATGTACACACACATCGGCCCTGCCCTCCATCCCAGCACAACCCCATCACATCTCTGCTGTTACAGGACAAGCTAGAACCTACAAGTTGAGGAAAAACTGCCTGTTGATTTCAATTACAAACAAGACCTAGAAGATGCTCAGAGCCAGTCAGATCCATATTTACCAAATCCCCAGGCTCCATTTGTCTGCTCTCTGCTGGGAAACAGGTTTCCATGGTCTATAGACTGAAGCAAGGAGAAAATCCTCCATGGCCTGGGGACGTGGACAATGAATTTCATGTGGGTTCCTGGGTGACTCAACCCGGGAAGACTGAAAGGCCAGCAAACGATCCTGGAATCCAATCTTGGTTTCCTATATTGCCATGTACAAACAATTCCAGACAGAGAACCTTTCCAGAAACACGTTGAAAGGGAGTCTGAGAAGGCCAGTTACCACCATGCTACCTGATTTTCTGTTCCTGGATGTCTGCAGTTACGCAATTTGTGATTCACCATTTTGGCTTGTTACAGTGCTTCTCCATCTAGGCTCACATCCCCTGAGGGGTCCAGTGTGCCTGTGGGTTCTCAACACCATAGGACATATCTCTGTGATGATATGATGTACCTTCGTGGCCTGTCAGTCTTACTCAAAGATCTTTTATGGGGGGTTAGGGAAAAAGTCACCATTTTGATATTAAACTACCACTGATATGTTATGAAGAGAATATAGAATTCTAAACATTTTTAAGACTTCAAATAAAACTTTTAATTCTTAAAAATAAAAGACCTCGAAAAAGTCTTGTAGTGCACCCCTGAGGTGCCATTTGGGTGCATTGGTCTAGGAGAAAAGCCTAAAACTCTGGCTTTAAGGATTTCAAACTCAGGCTAATTGAAAATACACTGTAATACAGCCACTCTTGTCTAGACAAATTCACTTGATTCTTTCATGAAGAAAGGTGTATACAATAGGTGTCTGGAGAAAGTGGGCCTTTCCCTTCCTGTCCCTCCAACTGGCTGCCAACTAGCCTCCTCTTGTCCCCACACCCCACAGACCTCCCTTCCCTTCTCATCCCCACCACCTCCACTGCAACACCTGCTGGCCACTACTGACCTGGAGACTTTCAGCCCTTCCAAATGGGCTCCCAGGCACTCGTTTCATGCTGAAAACGTGGAGCCAGGACATAGCAGCAGACCAAAGAGACATGTCCCTGCCCTGGGACAGCCTGTTGTCTATGCGAGGGTGGGGACAGACTTTAAACCCAAATAGCTGAATAGTTACATGTCTGGCAGTGACCCTGGAGGAAAAGTGAAGGCTGCATTGAGAGGTTATTTCAGAGAAACACAATTTCATTGGGGTGGGGGGAATCACCTGACTCTACAGGCGAGCAAGAGTCAGGTAGGTGGAGGGTGAAGGCAGAAGTGACTCAATTGACTGTGGTGGGATTAGAAGGCCTTCAAAGGTGAAGGCTTTGGCTGGACAATTAAGGTAAAAAACCCAAATTGACTCTGCTGTGGCTGTATGGTGGCACTGTGGCTGTATGGTGGGATGTTGTTTTCCTTCCTGAGGAGGAGAGGCCGAGAAAGCCTTGTTGCACTGAAATACAGGTATTCCTAGCTGTGGTCAAGCCTAGCTTGGCACCTGCATTAGCCACTGGGGAACAGAGAAGAAAATAATCTTCCCACTGAAGCTTGGGAAAGGACATAACTTTCCCACTGGATACCAGTGGTGGACGAGGGCCCTATTGGGTTTGGCTAACTCAGAGTTTCTAACTTGATTCGGTGGAGAGCCTCCAGCCAGCTCCAGGCCCTCCCTTCCCTGAGGTCTCAGCACTGCCAGGACCTCAGGCTGCCCATGGCCACACCTGCAGCCACCTGTCTGCCCCGAGGCTTAGAGGGCTGCAGGACCAAACAAATAAAAATGGAGGGCAGCCAGTAAAATTTGAATTTCAGATAAACAAATAACTTTTTAATAAGTATGTCCTAAATATTGCAGCAGATGTACTTATGCTAAAAAGTTGTCCATTGTTGATCTGAAATTCAAATTTCACTGTACATCCTGTATTTTACCTAGTGACCCTACTCGGCCTACAAACCAGGCTGTCCAGGCCCTTCATCAGGAGACTGGCAGAAGAAATTCTTTTGAAAGCCATGCAGCCCCTTGATGCCCCAGGCCTCACATCCCTCTGGGAGAGGTCATAGAATGTGCTGTGCAAGGCTCAAACTTGGTATCCCCACCTGAAGAAAGGTTTATGTGAAGACTTTTAAGGGGCCTAAAGTGGCAGAAGAAACAGGCCCAGAGAGGAGATTGATGAGGAGGACACCCAGGGGAGTGGAGGCATGGGCCAGTGCAGGAGGTGGCTCAGCAAGGGGAGATGCGGACTGCCTGGAGAATGGATAATGTGGGGGGACCACGGAGAGGTAGAGCTGGCTTAGGGCTGAGGACTGACCACTAGCCTGTACAATGAAGGTGCTGGGAACCCAAGTGGAGGCGGCAAAGAGGCTGCGGTAGTGGCTCATTTCACATCTCCCCATGAAGCTCTCCCTCCATCTTTCTTGGACTCCAGGACAAGCCACCAGAAAGATCTGAAGAGAGAGGACTTAGGGCACCAGAGCTCGAGAGACAGATGCTGATTGGCAGCCAGGGCCCGTCCATATCCGGAAGTGCTGCCTTCTTTCTAATTCTTGTGGAAAAGAACAAATCCCCAGATAATGGCACCCTGTCAGCACTGGCCTCCGGGGAAGGTCGCCCAGAAAATGGAGACCTCTCTATATATGCAGCAAGCGGGGGCCAGACTGGGCAGGCTGCCCCAGATCCCCTTCCAGCTGTCGTGGGGCTCAGGGATCCCTTATTGGGAAGAGCCATTTCCCACTTGGTGCTTGCATACCACTGACAGGGCGTTTCGCTTCTGCCCACTGTGATGTTTGTTTTAGCCTGGCCAGCAGGCCCAGCAGGACAAAGGGGCCCAGACCACCCATGGGCCCCAGGTAGACCTGGCATCATTACCAGTCGGCCATGTAGGCTGTGGGAAGCAGGACACTTGGTCCCTCTGGGCGCCTCTGAAAGTGACTTCCACTTTCCAGGCATGATGAAGACTCTAGGGCAGGCGTCCTCAACCCCTGCAGGGTCCCCAGTCCCCAAGCTGGGACCCGTACTGATCTGTGGCCTGTTAGAAAATGGGCTGCACAGCAGGAGGTGAGCCAGAAAAGCTTCATCTGTATTTGCAGCAGCTCCCCAGTGCCAGCATCACCTCAGATCATCAGGCATTAGATTCTCACAGGAGCTCTGGTCTCTGGTGCCACAAAGGTTGGGGACCGCTGCTATAGGGGACTTTCCTATGTAGATTAGGTCTATATCTGGCAGGTAACCCTCGGACATGGCTGCTCTTCCTATTACTTGCACTTACTTCCTCCCAGGAAGGCTGCTCCATGGAAACCCTGAAAGGACACATCCCTTAGGAATCTGAAGATGCTGAAAGGTATCATTGTCCCCACTAGGAATGCCTTCTTCTTGAGGGAAATACCGCAGTAACTTTGGCATGTTGTGGCAGATACCAATGATCACCCACTCAGCACCCTCCAGTACTCCAATTTTGTTCAGGTGTGGGGTGCCCTGTGTCAGGGAGGGTGGACCCCCTCCTCTGCCCAAAACAAATCATGATGGATTACCCTGTTTCCCTTTGTGGATGGCTGGGTGGGGAGATGTGACACCATCTTGGCCAATGGGATAGAATCTGAGGGGATTGGAGGTAGGTTCTGGGAAAGGCTTTTGACCTGCCTTTGAGCACAGATTTTCTGAACATAAATCTTGTGACTTTGTTTAGTTTGCCATTAGAAAAAGGAACATATGCACGAACTCATCTTTGGCTAAGATGCATCTGAGGTCTTGACGTGGGAACTTATTGCTAATCTTCGCCAGACAAGAACATTTATTTATTTTTCAAATCAGAAACCACAGCAACTGCATCAAATAGCATTGCCCTGGGGAGGAGCAATACTCTCTAGCACTCTCTTCCTTCCCGTGACAGGTGGCAGATGGTGAAGTATCGATTGGTGGCTAGAAGTGCAGGCTTTGCTGCTTGACTGCTTGGGTTCCAATTCTTGCTTCGCCTTCTCCAAGCTGAGTTATCTTGATCAAATTATTGAATCTTTCTGTGTTTCAGTTTCCTTGCCTGTAAAACAGCCTAATATTTACCTAGTAAATGGTGTCCCTTTGAATCAGGGACTTGCTCAGCCAGCCCCACATTGACACTGGGGTTCCAACTACAGTAGCACGAGGCTCTATCCGTGAAGTCAGGCTTGTGTAGGAGAAACCTGGTTCCATGTCGTAAATTATGCCAGGACATGGCCTGCCCTGTCATCATTGCCTTTGGAGGGAGACAGCTCTAGTCTGCAAGAGGTTTGACTTATTCTTGAGTGGGGTGGCTGTATCACGTGGCACCCCACTTCTGCCGACTGGTCAGGGATAGACACCTGACCAAGGTGGTTAGTGACCTGTGAAATGGTCTGGTATGAAAAACAGTATCCAAACAGGCAGGACGGGGAGGCCCAAAGGCAGGCTAATCTGATTCTTCAACTTGGTAATTATAACTAGGAAATATAGGAATATTCCACTAATTGTTAATGGGAGGACATAGAAAAGATGACTGTGGTAGGTAGAACAATGGCCCCCAAAGATGTCCACACCGTAGTTTCTGGAATCTCTGAATAGGTTAACTTACATAGAAAAAGGGACTCTATAGCTGGAATTAAGGGTATGGGCCTTGCGATGGGGAGAATAGTCTGGTTACCCAGATACGCCCTATCTAATTACATGGGTCTTTAAACCAGAGTATTCTTTCCAGCTGCAGAGAACCATGGGGAGACATGACTACAGACAAATACGAATGGCCAGGGAGATACAATGGTGCTGCTTTGAAGATGAAGGAAAGGAGCCATGAGCCAAGGAAAGAGGGTGACTTCAAGAAGCTGACAAAGTCAATGAAAGGGATTCACTCCTAGAGTCTCCAGAAAGGAATTCAACCCTGCCAACACCTTGATTTTAATGCAATGAGATGAGTGTTGGAATTCTGACCCCAGAATTGTAAGATAATACATTTGTGTTGTTCCAGGCCACTAAGTTTGTGGTCATTTGTTACAGTGTTAACAGGAGAGTAACACAATAGTATAGCACAGGCATTTAAGGATGCAGCTCTAGAGGAAGGATCCCAATCTCAGCATGAGGAGGGGGCACCGAAACAGTGCTCCCTTGGGCCCCAACAAACCTAAGCTTTGAGAGTTGCCTCTTGAAGGAGTTAGGATCTGAAACCAGTGTGGAAGTTGGAAATGTCTTCATCAGTTACTCTTGAAAACTCCTTAAAAAATACCACTTTGAACATGTACAAATTGTCTCTCAAATGAGCCAAACACAATCAAGTTTTCCTCCAGGGATGTGTTGAGTATCAGTTGAAGTAGTTGGTTTGCAGTTAGGAGCCCTATTGTACCCCAAACAAATAAACATAGCCTCAAACACTTAAATCACGTGTTTTGAGTGTGATTTCAGTGTCATAAGACAATGATTGACCCATAGGAACAGAGGCAGTTGGAGGGAATAACACATCCAAGTCCAACCCGTGTCTGCCTCATGCTGGGGCGCAAGATCATCGACTGGAATGGCAGGTGGCAATAGTAGTACTTTTTTTTTTTTCCCTGCAAACATAAGTGGTTGGCTTTGTGAGAGTTAAATGTGAATTTGAAATGCCTCCTCAGGACAGAGTATGGCTCATCTTTCTCTACTACTAGCATCTCTATGCCTGGGACAGCCTGCCTTGGTCTGGTCCTGGCAATTGGAAGAGCCCAGTGAGGTCCTACTGGCTGGAGAAGGTCTGAGACTCTGTCTTGATCCTGCTAGATATTGTCATCTAGGATGAGTTCTCAAAAGATGGCCAAGCCTCCTGAGGTCACATGCAACAGTAAAGGAAAGCTGTGGCTTTCCCATGTTCCATTTTCTGTTTTGCTTCATTTTTCTGATACAAGGATAATGATATGGTTTAAAGACTGGTATAAATAATATCCCAGATGGATAAGTGGGAGGGGTGATAGGCTCCTTGGCCAACCCTGCTAGATGTCCAGGCCAAAAACTTTTATGACTTATTTTTCATAATCTAGAAAAATCTCACTGAGGTTTTGGTAGGGCAGATGAGTTAGGTTAGACTGAACTCATTTGAAGAGTTTGGGAGACTGAGATTCTGCTCAGAAATGTATTGTGTCATTTTACTCACGATGACAGAAAAGTAATGTCAACAAAGCAAGGAAAAATGACGAAGATTGTCAGGCGATCAGGTTTCAAGCTTCTCCCCAGGGATCTTTCTGGGATTTTTACCATCGAGTTAGAAAATGCTGGAAACAACTGTTTACAAGACAGATCTCAGCACTGAGATCAAGCTGGATGCTGAGGCGTCTGTTCCTGAGTTCAGTGGGGAATTCCAAGTTGGAATAAGAGTTCGTGGTAGCCGGATGTTTCCACCAATCAAGCAAAAATGATTTATTCAGCAACAATTACGCAGAAGGTTGAGGCATTGTGAGCAAATAAATATGTAGCTCTGCCTTCAGGGAGTGAAGTGTGTGGCATGAGGATGACAGAAGCATCCATAGTCCTTAGAGAAGGGAGAGCTGGCTGTGTGCCAGGGAAGCATGGGGCAGGCCAAGGCCCATGGCTTGGAATTCCCAATCTTCCGTGGCAGCAGAGCACCACTGACCACAGACCTCATAACAGATGCCATAGTGAGCACTCATTGTGCATCAGGCTCCATTGGGAACCTCCTTCTTGATGCCTGATTCAATACATATGGGCCATAAACATACACATGGCATAAATGTCTGGGGATGTGCTTCATTCACAGAGGGGTCCAGGCCCACGGATCAGGGAACACCATGATAGGCCCCGAACAATAGGAAGCTGTAGAAGGGATCAGTTTGCAAGCGCAGAGACGCTGGCCATTCGCCAAAAGCCTGTGCGTGTGCGTGTACGCATGTGTGTGCACGCGCACAAAACTGGTAACTCCTGAGTGCAGTTCCGTCATCTGACAGCCCACAGAGGAAAGTGAGTAGTGGCCGCTGTCCTGGTTCAGTGTGTGTTAAGCTCTTACCAGAGACTGTGCCACTCTGAGAAGATGGAGAAACTCTTAGTAGAAAAAGACTAGTGATAGTGGAACTTTCCTGGAAGGAGGAAGATTCTAGGATGGGTGGCCTCCTTTCTCCTCTCTTGTGGGAAGGGCTGGTTGCCTGACACCAGTGAATACGGCCTCCAAGTGATACCCGAATAGTCACATCACCCGATGAATCAGCACATACAACATACTGGTGTCAGAAGACACCTACATCCCCTGTCCGTTAAAATTCATGTTAACTCTGCCTCAGTGTGGCATAATCCCCTTCTGCTTAATATCACCTAGCATGTGGCTTCCAGGACCTCAGTTAGCATTCAGTCAAGGTACACACGCAGAATGGGGGAAGCCTGTGGTATGGGTGCTGCCTGTTCCATGCACATCTGCACAGCTCTGCAGCATCCTGAAGGGTAATTTTCTGGAGAGACTGTAGTCACAGCAAGAGGGTTGTGAATGGGAGAAGGCAGTGGAGCTGTCAGAACCCCAGTCCTTTCTGGTAACTTCCAATAATGTCAGCCAACAGTAGCTGCGGTGGGGATCTCAGCCCAATAAGGAATAAGGACATGAAGACGCTGGTTTGAAGTTAGAATGAATGTAAATTGGCACTTTGAGAAAATATTAATAAATGTCACTGGAAAAAATTCATAATCAGACAGAAACAAAATATATTTATTAGAAATATTACATAGTCATACATCATACACTTTCATGTCAATAGTTAAATACAGCTCTGTTGGCACATTAAGTCCTGACAATGCTTGGTACAATCTGGTGTGCTCTGTATACAAATGAGGCTACAGATCTATTAACTGCCTTCAACTAATGTAGTTAAAATTAGTGAGCTACTTATGATGTTATAGCCAAACTCTAACCTGGGTTAGAGAAGTGAAATACCCAGTGAACCTGGGCAACTGATATATTAAAAATACTTTTAAAAAGGTTACTAGGTTACATCTTTTACTGCATGTCCTCAGTAGTTCATCTCAAAATGGCAGTCAAGCTTAGGAACGGGAAGAACTACTGCTGGATTTGGCAAATGGGTTTGTATTTACCCACCTGAGTCCTCTCTCTCCACACTCTTGGTGAAAAGGCTGCCATCCCCTCAATGGGGAAGTGGGAGGGGCGGGGATTGAGAGGATCCCACCAATGTTTCTGTGGGGAAGAGAATACTGCACACATTCATCATTGCCAGCCGGCTAATCACTTTGGGAAGTGTATTTTGTGTAACACCTGCGGCAACTACTTTGGATGGTTTCCATAAAAGCTATAAAACAACAACAGAATGAAGAATGAAAACCAAAGGCTAATGTCGTTTTTGAAGTGAGAAGGGACTAAGACAAGATAAGTATGAATTTGCCTGGTTCCTCAGAACACTAATCCAGTGGGCAAGGGGCCATGGCAGAATCACCAATCAATTAACGTTCAAGTCCACAAAACAACTCACAATGCAGAGAACCACGCACTTTCCTTTATGTCTTTTAAAAACTCCACTCTCCTAGGTCTTGCATTTTACATGTCTTTTATACAAACATAATACATTTAAAAAAATAATCTGCAGAACAACTATATAATCTTAAATGACAGTATTGGCTGAAGGAAGATGGGAAGAAACATGAATATTGTAGCCTCTGAAAACCTCAGGACAGAAAACTGGGATTGATACAATTTGCTGACGCTACCTTGTTCTCTCTATTTTCCATATTCACCTTGTGCTCTGAGTTCTCCAATTAAAAATGAATCTAAAAACCCCACTCAGTGGCCCAGCCTGGGTTGGCACAGCTTCCCCCACAGGCCCTGCGGTGCTAGAGGGCCTGACTTCACACCACCTATTTCTCTGAACAGGACACACTTCCTCTCCATGCATGCCCACTGGCAAAGAAAATGGTGTCGAGGAACTTCCTTGAACTATAAAAATAAATTGCCACATGGCCTTTTTTCCCATGACATTTCTTTCCTTCCTTTTTAACCTGAAGGGAGCAGACTCATTGCATAGAGACTGCTTTACTCAGAGCTCATGCTGAATTATTTACAATAACCACCAAAAGCAGGGCACTGATAATGCTAAACACCCCCTCCAGGTATCCCAAGACCTCAATGCCTCTCCCATACACAACCTTGTAGTAATCCCAGCTTAGACATAACCACCAATAATACCGACCCAACTACCTGGCATATTCCTCTTCCCCACTATAATTGTGAGCAAGGCAGAAGCATAGGAAAAAAATGAAAGTCTATCAGGTATGTCAACAAGACAGATGCAGGAAGCAACACAAATAATAACTTTCATTTGTATATGCTCATCAGGAAGGAGTAAGATGAATTTGTTCAGACTGTGCCTACAACTTCCATTTGAAAACAAAGGGCCGGTTATGAAATTGTCATCATCAAACTGCCCAGAGGGCCTCCCCCCTCTTGCCACACGGCCCGGCAGGCTGATGAAGGCTGCTTTCTCCTCTCAGTGGATCTCAGGAACTTTGACAATACATATCTCCCTGGTCCTGTTCCAGATACTTAGATTCAACTGATGTGTTTTTAACCAGCTCCCCAGAAGATTCTGATCTAGAGCTGCAGAGGAGAACCATAAGCAGGGCAGCAGCGGCAGCCTGAGGAGGAGGATGGATGGGCCTGCTGAATCCAGATGCCTTCTCCACAAAGGTGGCCTGGAAGGAGGAGCTGAGCTCAGCCTCCCAGGAAGGGCTGGGCCCACAGCCCTTAGGCCCCCAGCTGTGAACAAAGGCCCTGAACAGTCATCCAACAGTCAGAGATTTACTTTAAGCAATGTAAGCTGTATTGCAACTCTTGGTAACTTATGGTAAGGATGACGCTTTGTCTGAGGGGCACTAACACGGAGTGCGTATATAAGACTGACTGGCACCGAGAAATTCACCTCAGATTTACCTATGTGACCCATACCCTGTTTGCAATATAATGCACATTTATTTGCCCAACAACACCAACAAAGAGCCACCAGGTGATTACCTACACAGAAAACTTCTGAGGCCACTCCAGGCAGGCTCTGCTGCCACTTACGGCGACGGCAGGATGGTAGAGAAATTGCAGTTTCCTTTGTTCAATTATAAAGAGAGCCATCTCTGCCATCCCTGAGGGCTTCCTTTTGCCATCAAACATTAAAGGCCTGATGAAGTACTAAAAACTATAAAGTCGAAATGTTGTTTAAATTTGCTGTCCCAAGAAATATATGTCTTCAGCCTGTTTCACTGCGCAAACTCCTGAAGACCCTGGCGGGCACAGGCCATTATACATGAGTGGCTTTCTGTCGAGTTCTGAACATGGGACAAATGTGTGGGTGTGAATGGGAGTGTGACTAGATGCAAGGGCAGACAGAGGAGGCAGTTTCTGAGGCTTCACTTTCAGCATGTATGGGACCGGCTGAACACAGGACACCTAGTGTGTGCCCGTGTCCCAGCACGCGGCCGCCTGGGAGAACGCACACTTCCATCCGTAGGCCATTCTACAGGGACAGTGCAGCAGACCACTCCTCTTAATTCTCACATCTTTTATCTTCCATCCACAGAATCAAATGAGTGACAAGTGAGATCTAAAAACTGTAATCAAGTTCTAGGTGTTAAAACTGTTTCCTAGAATGTAAGCATATTTCCCAAAAAAGGCAGAGTTTATGCATTTCCAGCCTGCTTGAAAGGAAATGTTTGTCTTTTGTTGGGTATTTTTTAATTTTTTTGGAAGGGTATGGGGAATAACAAGGGCAAAGTTTTATAAAGGCAAAAGAGGATTTTCAGTAAAAAGATGACTGATTTGGAAGTGCTGTTTATTGTGAATCTCAGTGCAGCTCTAGTGTGAAGTCACACGGTATGACTGGGGTCTCTTGGGTCTGGAAGGAGGGAGGTCCCTGGGGGAGCGAGCTTCTCCCACGTACACTCCAAATATGTCTGGATTCAAGGTGGGTGCATGGTTGAACTCAGCTCTGTTTCTTATTTGCGTGCTGGTCCCCTTGGATTGAATCTTCCTTTGAAATCCAGATGGCCGAGTTGTGGACAGGCGGAACAGAGCCTATGGAAAGTGACCAGGTGCTTCCACAACAAACCGTAGGTGGCAGTGGCTGCTGTTGGGCCCTCAAGGTTTACGTCTCAAAGTACTTGTAGATCTGGGCCACGTACTGCATCACACTCTGCCAGTCAGGCCGGTCTGTGTACAGCATCTCACTGAGCTCCTGCAGGAGAAGGGGAGAGGTCACGGGGGAAACGTCACAGACAGCCCCTTTCCCACAAAGGGGCTAAGATCCAGGTCAAGGCTTGTGTTACTTTGGAACCCCCCACCTACGGCATGGAAGGTGTAGGCAATACTGAGATGGTGTGAATGAGATTAGTTAAAAAAAAGCTTTTTCTTCCTATTTATTCAGGAGATACTATTCTTTTCAAAAAAATATCAGACATGACATCTTACCCTGCTCATCTTTTAATAACGTGACAGCATTAAAAAAAAGTTTTGAAAACAGAAAGTCACTTATAATTTCATTATAATAAAAGGATTTCTACTTCTCTAAGTTACACTTGATTGTACACCTATGTTTTCCCACATATATTTCCATCACGGTAGACATATTGTGTGCTTTGTGCTTTTTTTACTTGATGTTTTTTGTACACAGGTTCCCATACTGTTGCACTGTGCCACTGGCTGTGTCCCTTGGACAGTGGATGCACATTGTCCAAAGGAATGGCCGTTCCATAACTGACATGACCATCTCCTAGTGTTCAACATGGAGTTTGTGTTCACTTCCTCATATTACAGACTTTGCAATGTGTCTATGTGTGGTATCGTTTCCTTCTGTTGAATTAGTGTTTTAGGATACATTCCCAACAGTGGGATGACCACAAAAGCCTTGGACCAATTTAAAATGTGACCATTTGTTTTATCAGAATGGTGTTATCATTCAATGTTTTTGGTATCCTCTTCCCTCAAATTTAGTCGACAACAAGTAAGCAGAAAGTAGAAACCAGGAAGTGCCAGGCAACGAGGCCAGTACCCTATAGAGCTGCACAGCACTCTGCAAAGCTTTCCTGAAATTTGTGCTGCTTAACATATTTAATAATTCACTTGGGGTTGAATTTGAATTCTTTTGTGGTCATAAGGGAACAACAGACAAGGACCATAATATAAAGCCAGAAACAGAAATGTATCAGAAAAATAAAGCCGATCTTATTCAGCACACCTGTTCCTGGGGGGGACGGAACTAGCTGAGGTCTGCAACCAGCCATTTATCTTCTGTTTCAACATCTAAACGTATTTTATTGATTTTGCTCCCTGGTAATACTAAAAAATTATCAGCATATCGTTGGTTCTGGGAAAGGAGGGGAGAAGGATTAAGTGGAACATTCCACACAGCTATTCCTAAAAAAATTCGAAAGAAAAAGTTTTCACAGAATATAAGGATAAAAAGTCTCTTTCTACCTAAAATACTGTAGTCAGGACTGTGCACACAGACTGATGGATGAAAAGCTTAAATTCTTATAATAGGAGGGTTGTTAATATGACAATACAAAAAAGAAGTAATCAAGAATTCAGCATACTATTTAGGAGATGAATGAACTCTGAGAAATTAAGGAACGCCTACACATGCAAGAGAGATGGCAAACTTTATGTGATAGAACAATGTGTCTTTCATCTCAGAGAGGATTCAGAAATGCAATCAATAGTCACCGTTTTACTTAGACGATCTTACATGCCTGAACTTAACAAGAATTAAATAAAAAATGTTTTGGTACATTGTCAACCTGTATTTGAACATGTCTGAAGAAAGAATTTAGTATATTTCAGGAAAAGAGAGCATATGCTGCATTAATATAAGTCTAACAATGCATAACACTGTTTGATTTAGTAGCTAAAAACCTTCCAAAAAAGAAAACGACAGGCCCAGATGATTTCGTTGGTCAATTATACCAAATACTTAAGGAAGAAATAGTACCAATTCTATGCAATCTCTTCCAGGAAGTAGAAGAGGGAGGAACACTTCCTAGTTCATTCTATGAAGTCAGCATTAACCTAATACCAAAACCAGACAAAGACATTACAAGAAAACTGCAGATCAATTTCTCACATTAACACAGACACAAAAAATCCTCAACAAACATTAACAACTTGAATCATGATTAAGTGAGGTTCATCCTAGATATGCAAGGCTGGTTCAACATCCACAAATCAATCAATGTAATTTGTATTAACAGACTAAATAAGAAAAAAACATATGATTATATTAACAGATGCAGAAAAAGCATTACACAAAATTCAACAACCGTTCATGATAAAAACCCTAATCTCCCCGCCCCCACCCCCCAAAATAACTAGGAATAGAAGGGAATTTCTTTTACCTAATATAGGATATATACCAAAACCTAAAAGTTGGCATCATAGTTAATGGTGAGAGACTGAAAATATTTCCCCTAAGATGAGGAAAATAAAAACAAGGCAAGGATGTCCTCTCTCATCTCTCCTATTTAACACAGTACCTGAATTTCTAGTTAGTCAATAAGACAAGAGAAAGAAGACATACAGGTTGGAAAAAAAGAAATAGAACTGTCTTTACTTACTGATGACACGATTGTGTACACAGAAAACTGCGAAGAGTCTACACTAAAACTTCTTGGAACTAATATGCAAGTTTAGCAAGGTTTCAGATACAAAGTCAATATCCAAAAGTCAATTGCTTTCCTGTATACCCAGCAATGAACAACTGGAATTTGTAACAAACAAACAAACAAATCGTTTAAAATGGAAGAAGAAGGAGAAAAGGAAGAAAGAAGATGGTGAAAGAACAGGAGGTGGAGGAGGGGGGAAGAAGAGAATGAAAACAACAACATAAATCTAAGAAATCTGTGCAAGATCTGTACGCAGAAAACTACAAGCCACTGATGAAAGAAATAAAAAATATAAATGATAAAGATGTACTCCATGATTATGGATTGGAAGACTGAGTATTGTTAAATGTCAATTCTTCCCAATCTGATCTATAGCTACAGCACAATCTCGAACAAAATCCCAACAAGCTTTTTTAGTAGACATCGACAAACTGATTCTAAAATTTATCAAGGCAAAGGTATTAGAACAGTTAAAACAATTCTGAAAAGAATAAAGTCGGAAGACTCAATTTTACAATTTATAAAGCTATATTAATCAAGACGTGGTATTGGTCAAGAAACACTTAGGTCATGTTATTTGTATTGTACTACAATAAAAAAAAATTGGAAATAAAAGGGAGAGATAAGCCTTCTTGCCCTTGAGAGCTCCCGGTCTTGGTGAGGGAGGTGGGGGATAAGCCCTGTAATCAGACAAATTCCAACATAACACAGCATGTATTATACAGTATTATGAGTAAGTTGTGCTTTAAGAACCCAGAGGTGGGCTTGGCTGTCCTGGATACAGGACTTCTGAGTGGGTAAGAGCACTGGTGTTGGAGCTGGCCTGCCCGCCTTGATGTCTTGCCTTTGCTACTCATTAGCTGTGTCATTTTTTATTGAACTTCATGTGCCTCAGTGTCCCACCTCTACGGAGCATCTTTATGAAATCACAGGATTTCTGTGAGGGTCCAATTAGTGAATACACAGACAATTCCTGGCACACAGTAAACATGAAAACCAGGTTTTTCATGTGATTAAGCTTGAATTAACTCTATGTAACCTATATAAAGTTTATACTATAGAGCAGGCTAAGGAATCATTTTTGTATCCTCATAAAATCTTGAGTTGTAATCACTTCCCTCCACAGGTGACCTAAAGAACTTAATCTGTGTGCGTCGTACTGTTCTGGTAGACACACTGGCGTACTCAGTAAGTGACACCAGCGCAGACTATATGACCCAGTGTGGGAGTGTCCCCCTCACCAGGATACAAACACATCAACCCTCAGAGGACACATGTTCTGGCTGTTTTTACAGTAATAACAATGATACCACATGCCCTCTCTCACCTACTCTTTCTTTGAGGGGTTGCTTGTATTTGTCACATGGTGGGCTAAAGCTCTACTAGATTGTGGCTGAAGAGGCATGCTTGCTAAAATTTGGAGAACATTGTAGAGCTTTCATTTTTTAAAAATCTCATCCTTGCTAATATTTATGTGTATATATACATATAAATCAATATTTTCCTGACTAATTTAACAATAGAATTTGATCAAAAACTTGGGATTACTTTGGATGCCAATTCTGATTGGATGCTTTTAAAAAGTATCGTGTGTAATTAAATATATTATTTTTCAATTTGCATCAAGATATTGAAAAGGAAGTTTAATAATATAAGAAGTTTCTATTTTGTCGATGGCATAAACTGGTTAAATTGCTCACAAACATTCTTAAATGCTTTTGAGATTAATTATTACATGTGTCAGTAGCTCCTCACAGACATCTATACAAATGAAATTGCTGACTCTGACAACTGGAGTTCAACAAGATGATCTCATTTGTTTCCCAGCTAAAATATATGAGATGAAAATTAGGAAAGAACGTTAAATTAAAAAGAAGCAAATATTAACTGTAACACAACAAAGAAAAATGTATTCTTGTATATAACATAACCCTGTAACAAATTTTCATTGTATCTTTGATTCCTTACATAAATTATCTGTTGTTACTTGTTGTTTAGTATTTCAGAAGAGAAGTTAAATCATGTCCCTGTTACTCCATCCTGGCCAGAGGTGTAAGTTCCTTCATTACTTTTTAAATTCTTATATATACATGATAGGAATATCTGTTTCCTCAAGGTTGAGTAGAATTTGGGCTTACTGGGTTTTGTCTGTGTGTGTGACTACATTTTAAACAATGAATTCAACTTCTTTAATAGTTAAAGTTCTATTTATTTTTGAATAAATTTTGGAAAAATATTTACTTTTAATATTTGAAGAAATGTTTATATTTTAGAAAACTGTCCATTCTATTTTAAACATATTGGCATAACACCATTCATAGTACTGAAATTTCTATGACAGTTGTTCTTCCACTCTTTCATTTCTTAGATTCCCTATATCCTCTGAGGGTTATGAAAATGTGTATCACTGTTATTTCAACTTAAATTTTCCTGATCACTAATGAGATTAAATATCTTAAAATGTTCACTGGCCATTTGTGAGTTGCCTATTTTAGCCTTTGATGATTTTCTATTAGGTTGTCTTTTTTTAATCATTGGTTAGTAGAAATTATTTGTAGATTATCTGTCTTTGCTTTTTCTGCAGTTTTGTTGTGATACATTTAAATGAATATTTTATTTATCCTGTTTGAGATTTATTAAGAATTTGTGGTCTTTTATCATTTTGGAAAAATTGCAGTCACCATTTCTTCAAATATTGTCTCTTCCATTTTTCCCCCCTCTTCTTCTGGAATTCCCAATTGACATGGGACACAGTCATGATTTTATCTTCCATGTCTCTTAAATTCTTAAGCTCTGTGATAAATACTATCAGCTGGTTAACCCAACAGTCATTCCCAACCTCTTTCTCTTTTGCAGGTTTCCTACTAAAGAGGCTGAAAATGTTACATGCTCACTTTCTCAAATTCTCTTGCAGCTGGGGTAACCGTGTAACAGAGTACTGACGATGAGCTGAAAGGCCTCAGGGAAGTCTTTTGATTTCTTTATCGAAGGGAAAAGATGTGAGGCACCTGCTCTGTCTCATCCCCCTTCTTCCTGCCCTGCAGATGGGGGTGATGTCTGGATGTTCGACCACAGAACAAGTAGCCAAATAGGAAAGAAAAAGTCAGTAGATTAAAGATGGTGGAGTATAGAGGAGAGACACTGGGGTTCTTGATTATAACAATGAGCAGTGAACAAATCCTGAAACTACTTCTGGACTTCTATTTAAAAAAATAACATCTTTATGGTTTAAACAACTGTTTAGCTGGGTTTTCCATTTCTTAAAGTTGAATACGCACTAATAAAGCCCCTCTATTATGTTTTCCATTTTTTACTGTTTCCGTCTTATGTTCTGGGTAGTTTCCTTAGATCTATTTTATAGTTCAGTAGTTCTCTCCTCCTCTGCATCTAATCAGTTTTTCAACCCAACTGGTGTTTTTAATTCCGAATTTTCATTTCTAGAAGTTTTATTTGATTCTATTTCTAAATCTATTTTTTTATGTTTCTTCCTTATGATTTCTATTCCTTTTATTTCTTTAATATGTTTAAACATAGTCTTTTGTACTCTCTTTATTACTGTTTTATTATCTTAAGTTCTAGGAGGTATTCCTCTGGTTTGTTGTGTCTGCTGACAAGCTCGAATAGATTACATTTTAAAGTGTTTTGGAATTTTGGCTTGTGAGCATATTTTAAGCAGCCACTGTACTGCTAGCTAAGGAGCTTCCTGCATCAGGTATAGTATAAACTAGGGGCTCTTTGCAGCATAAATTTGGACTCCAAATTTTATCTGGCTGTTTTCTTTTCTTACAGGAGATTTCCTCTTTTTCTTGGCCACAAAACAAATTCTAGGGGGAGACCAAATTTCCTTATCACCCACCTCCCTGGACTGGTAGGTGGAGTTTTTTATTTTCACTAAGAAGAGCAGAATTTTATGAGCCTTGGTTTTGTGCAGGGGTCTCAGTACTAATGCTCTGTTTATAGGAGCTCAGGGCCTTGTCTCTTTGTTCCTGTGCGGGCATTAAATAATACCCATTAGGTACCCATTATTATGAGTCCTCTGTCTCTAACCCCAGACCCATCCCTGGGGATTGTCACAGTCTTGGCTCCTGCCTCACACTTCTGGTTAGTTCCCATTCTTTCTTCAGAGCTCAGCCATGTATTGACATTTTACTCAGAGTTCCAGATGACTTGAATAAGAGTGCTTTAATAATAATTCAGTTCATTGTGCTTCCAGAACTGAAATATATCCACAATGAATCTTAACTGAAAAAACTCTAAATCATATGTAGTCAGACCAACTCAATAATTTTATATTAGAGATCATGAGTAACAAATACTCAGCAAATGGATTTCTATGTTCTGTAACAAATTGTTATGGCATAAAGAAAATGGGATAAAGTTCTTTCTCATATAATTATACTTAAGTATGAAAAGAATACAAAACAGTAATACTTACCAGGCTGGGTTTGATGCCTACACTTTCAGCTGCTTCAAATGCCAACAAGAGATTCCTTTTCTAAGTTAAAAAGACGAAGAGAGGGAATTACCAACTGAAATATATAGCTTTTGTTAGGAAAGGACACCAACTGACACTTCCAAAGAGATAATCTATAAACCACTTAACATTTTAAGTCAAATATGCAAACGATGGTCTCGATTTAAGGCGGCGGGGGGGTGGGGGAGGATTAACAGGTTACAGTTGTCACTAAAAATGACATTATCGACTGACTCCTAACTATCAAAGATAAATATTTGTTAGTTTGGTTATTTTTTACTTTGTCAAGATTTACAAAATACATTTCTGCTGGCTATCAAGCATTGTTTAATCACAGTGCTATAGCAAAAACTTATCAAAGTAATATGTGCACATAATTAAATATAATCAAATGAAAAAACCGTTTCTTTTCCCAATCCTGGCTCCTTAGCAGAACCACTTTCAATTTCTCTCTTTAGTTGTTCTGGTGATTACCTCCATATCGCTGTAATATGCTCACACTGCTGTTTCCTGATCGCTAAAACATTGCCTACTAACTTTACTTATTAATTTCCCCCCAGAATAAGTGAGGACTCAGGTATCATGCACCTCTCTCTTCTCTTCCTTATTGCCATCTGGCTGATTTTAGTTCTTTTATTAGTTATGCTTATGATTTTAAATAATATATCTCCATTTCTTGTTCTATCAATTATGGACAGCAGTTCCTGACTCCATTTTGTATGGTAAGAAAGACGTTCCCCTCACCTTTCCTCCACCTTGTCCATTTTTACTTTTAAATTATTATATTATATTTGCTTCCTTTTCTGTAACCACATTTAAGTCTGCCCTCTCTTGATAGGATGATTCCAAAAACTGAAAACAATTAACAGCATTTACACAGCAGCCTACTACGATTACATTTCCTTCTCTATGGCTCCAGTCATGACGCTGTGCCAATTGAAGGTATTTTCAAAAGGATTTCCCTCTTTGTGACTCAACCATATCACTACTCTATGAAATCCTTCAGCCCTAGAGACCTTCAGAACTTCCTATCAATTCCTGGATAGTGACCTCTGTTCTACTAGAGTACTTTCATAGGTTTGTTCTTAAAGGATGTGGGAGACATATATTTTCTGGAAGCATTCACATATAAAAATTTCTCTTTTGTACCATCACTGTTGGTTAATAATTTGGTTGGACCCAGAAATCCAGGTTGAAAACAATTTTCCTTAGAATTTAAAGGTACTGCTCCACAATCATTTATCTCTAATTTGTTGCTTCTTTTCAGACTCTTTCCGGTTTTTCTGATATTTCTCCATCTGGATGAATTTAAGAATCATTTGGTCATGGCTCTTCCTCTCCATAATTCATTTGAAAGTCATTAGGATTACATCAAAATTTAATTAAGTTGGTAAATTAAGGATAATTGAGAGATGTATTTCTGTACACATTCATGTTTTATGTTCCTCAGTAGAATTTTGTAGTTTTATGTATTTAGATTTTATACATTATTTTATAAATTTTTCTCTTTCCCCATGGCTTCTACCCTTTGTCCTTTTGCCTCCACATCTGGTGCCTGAAGATGAAGGGGATTTGCCCTGACACTGAAGCAAACTCTTTGCTCTAGGTACCAGGTCACAGAAAAACACCAGGACATGGCTATGTACATTTTCTTCTGGACTGTGGTCGAGGCCTTGGAAAGCTGTTGATCTGTGGTCACCTTGCTCAAGCCACCAACCCTCTTCCTCCAGATTAAGGGAAATTAATGGGAATGGACTGGAAACCTTACACATGTTTCCACAACACTATTCTCTGTTCTTTTGAGAAGGGAGCTGTACAGTGGCCCCTTGGCTGCCTTTAATTTAGCTCAAACACTGGACAGCGATCTCCTACTTTGGTGCTAATGAGGCCTTTGTCCTTATTTTTAAAGTCTCTTTTAGTTAGTCTTTTTTTTGGGGGGGGTGTGGGGAGAGGGGTGCGGTTTGTAAGCCAGTCTTTAGGCTACCATTACAGAAGCCAAGACGCAAACATTTTTATGACTTGATATGTAATGCCAAATTGCTTTCTAAAATGTCATACCAATTCTAGTAATAATGTGTAAGGGTCCATTTTCTTGTGCCCTTACTAGCATAGAATATTATGATTTTCAAAAGTCTGCGAAATGTGACAGGCTAAAAATAATTTGTGTTTTAATTTGTATTCTTTGATTACTAGTAAGGTCTAAGGAAAAGGCATTTCTAAATCTAAGGTTTTATACAGAATTCCTCCAAGACCCTCTAGCCTTATTCTAATGACACTGCCAGTGTTTTCTAAGTAGATACTCAACAAAGAAGAAATGGCTCAAGCTGAAAAACTGTCTCAAAATACTCTGAAATCGTGTACAGTATGACACGGAACATTATAGAGAGGTGATTTTTGGTTAACAAAAATGAGTTTTACTCATTTTGGCAGCAGCACAGCATCATTATCCTAATTCTCTTTCATGAGAACAATGTCATAGTCACTGTGAGAAGATACCAATCACAGGGAGCAAATGAGAGTGTGCCCAGGGCAGAAGAGCCTCACTTTACCCGTACCTGCAGCTGTGCCCACAGAGGCCGGGGTGGGGTGAGAAGGAAACACTGCTTCAGTCTGTGCCCTGACTGAGGGACAATGAAGGCCTGGAAACCCCCAGTTCCAGAACAGTGAAAGACCCAACACATGGCAGAACACTACCACTGGCCTGGCTAGTAATCTCACCTGAAACTGATGGGAGAAAGACTCCCAAGTCCAGAATTTCTCCTCTCACATTAGTATTTCACTTCAGACAGTGACATAAACACGCTTCATTCTATCATCTGAATCTGTTTAGCATAAGTGGAAGTTTCACAGGATAGAAAAATATGCTTTTTATTGAAAAAATGCCCAAACCTTCCATTGACTGTAACTCACATCCTGTAATTCTGTATCTCTTTAACATCTTAGAAGGAATCCTTGTTAGTTTTATCAGAAATTCCCTATTTAATACAGATGTCAAATTCACTTGGTTTAATTATGTCCACCTGGGTAGGAACAGTTAATGATTTCTGAACTTTCTATTGCTATCAACGGCTAATCATACAGTTTTTAGATTTTGCTTTTAGTAGGTTTTTACAAACTTAGGCCTCTCTTGGTGCCCTTTTTGATATATGTGTATACTAAAACCTCCTCCCAAACCACCCAACACTGACTGCACAGCAGAACGAGGCTCTAGGCTATGACTGGACTTCACTCATCTTGATGTATGTTTCATTCAAATTATTTTGTTTCCTTTGAAACTAAACTTCAAAGATGCCTTTTTTGGGAAAACCTTCCCTGCTTTTATCCCTCTCTTTCCTTGAGTCTGATTACCCGCCATGCTGACTCTCGCACGTGTTCAGGGTCATACTGTGTTGATTGGATTTGCCTGTGTTGACACACCATTTTGAAAACCCTCATCAGTAACTTTAATACATACAAGATTCTCTCACCCAAATAATCATAAGCATTCCCCAAGCATGCTCGTCACACACCAGGTAGTGGTGAAAACTGCCACTCCATGCAGAGTGCATCGACATGGAGGCATTTAGGAAGTAGGAAGCAAGACGTTCTTTCGGAGAGTGGTGGGCAGGCAGCAACCAGCAGACAGAATCCTAGGCTCTAGGACACAAATCCCACTCTAGCTGACAAGGAGGCTGGGAAGCCACATAGACTTTAAAATGAAAATTCCAGCTATCTGAAGCTGACTCCATCTCTTCACAGACCCACAGTCTTCCACATTCTGACGTATGTGCTCCCTGATGACAGTATTACAGATTACAGAGAAGAACTGCTACCCTACACGTAGAAAATAGGGGCCCTGTACCATAAGGACAATGGAAAGTAAGTAAACTATGACGTCTGTTTGTTTTACTGAATGCTTATCTGTAGCAGGTAGCACTGGACAGCTGGTTGTGCGCAGTGTGCGGGAATCACTGGGCATCCAGGGTGAGACAAAACAGATTCAGTCATTAGAAAGCAGGCTCATGAATTCAAAGTGTGAAAGCAAACACTTTTAGTCTCATTTTTTTCCAACAGATCTTATTGATTTGCAGACGAAGAGCCCCAGGTGTATTTGTATAACAGTAGACAAACATTTCACAATTTCAGTAAGATACCTGTTTTAGACAATGTGTGTATAAGTGTTTAGACTTACATCATTATAGTTTTAGTAAGGTCTTCTGATTATTTTAAACTGCTTTATGCCCACTGTTTACTCAATTATCTTTGTAACATCACATGGAAAAGGCAGAGAATGAAAAATGAAGAGGGCAGGAAGAGAACAGATGCCAACGTCACTGCTGGATGCGAGATGTGCCTGTGAGGGCAAGGTGCACAGGCTGCGTGGAAGCCCCGCCACCATACCGCCCCGACGTGTCTCCTCTCCCTGGCTGCTCCTTCCCAGCTTCCCTTTGCTGGCTCATCCCCTTCTACCTAAATAGGCACTGGACCTCAAGGCTTGTTCCGTGGCTTTCTCTCTATGCCTCTGTGATACTGTGATTTATAAGAATTATTATGTGGACTTTGTTTACTGTTCCTGGCACAGAGCCCCTAAAACCCTTGTAATTTCCTATATTAGAGCCATACGGGCACCTTTTGTTATAATATATTTAATGAATATAAATTGAAAAAGTTTCAATTAAAGTTGACATTCAATATTATTTTATATTAGTTTCAGGTGTATAGCATAAAACATTTATATGATTTATGAAGTGATCCTACCAATTAGTGTGATGCCCACCTGGCATTATACATAGTTGTTACAAAGTTATTGACTATAATCTCTATGATGCTGTACTTTATACCTCTGTGACTATTTTCTAACTACCAATTTGTACTTCTTAATCCCTTCACTTTTTCATCCAGCCCACCAACACCCCTCCCATCTGACAACCATCAGTTTGTTCTTTGTATCTATGAGTCCGTTTCTGTTTTGTTTGTTCATTTATTTTGTTCTTTAGATTCTACATATAAGTGAGATCATATGGTATTTTTGTCTGACCTTTTTCACTTAGCATAATATATTCTAGGTCCATCCATGTTGTTGCAAATGGTAAGATTTCATTCTTTTTTTATGGCCAAGTAATATTCTATTGTATATATGTACTAGCACTTCTTTATCTAATCATCTGATGGGCACTTAGGTTGTTTCCATAACTTGGCTATTGTAAACACCACCGCAACGAACATAGGGGCGCATATATCTTTTCAAGTTAGTGTTTTGGGTATCTTAAAATAAATACCCAGAAGTAGAATTGCTGGGTTATAAGGCAGTTCTATTTTTAATTTTCTGAGGAACCCCCATACTGTTTTCCATAGTTGCAGCACCAAGTTGCAACCCCACCAACAGCGCACAAGGGTGTCCTCTTTTCCACATCCTTGCCAACCCTTGTTGTTTGCTGATTTATTGATGATGTTCATTCTGACAGATGTGAGGTGATATCTTGTTGCGCTTTTAATTTACACTTCTCTGATGATTAGTGACGCTGAACATCTTTTCATGTGTCTATTGGCCATCTGGATATTCAAGTCCTTTGCTCATTTTTTAATCAGATTTTTTGTTGTTTTGGTGTTAAGTTGTATGAGTTCTTTACATATTTAGATATTTAGCCCCTTATTGGAAGTAACAATGATGAATATCTTCTCCCAGTCAGTAGGGTGTCTTTTCATTTTGTTGATGGTTTCCTTCGCTGTGCAAAACGTTTTTTGTTTGATGTAGTCCCATTTATTTTTTCTTTTGTTTCTCTTGCCCGAGGAGACATATGCCCGGAAAACATTACTAAGAGCAATGTCAGAGTTTACTGCCTTTGTTTTCTTCTAGGAGACCTAACTTTTAAATCTTTTATCCATTTTGAGTTAATTTTTGTCTATGGTGATTTTGGTTTTTTTTGCATGTATCTGTCCAGTTTTCCCAAAACCATTATTGAAGAAACTGTCTTTACCTCATTCTATATTCTTGCCTCTTTTTTCATAGATTAATTGACCAAATAGGTGTGGGTCAATCTATGTGTCTAATCTATGTCTGTTTTCATGCCAGTACCATGCTGTTTTGATTTCTATAGCCTTGTAGTATAGTTTGGTATCTGGTAGCATGATACCTTCAACTTTGTTCTTCTTTCTCAAGACTGCTGTGGCTATTCAGGGTCTTTTGTGTTTCCATATAAACTTTTAAGATTATTTGTTGTAGTTCTGCAGAAAATGCCATTGATATTTTGATAGAGATTGCACTGGATCTATACATTGCTCATGGAGAAATACTGTGCTCATATTAAAGAATATGCTTTTAGCTTTTCACCATTGAGTATATTAGCTGTGGGTTTGTCATATATGGCCTTTATTATGCTGAGGTATGTTCCCTCTATTCCCACCTGCACGCTTCTGGACATCTCAGACTTAACATGATTTGAAACGGAATTTCTTTGTTGTTTTCCAAATGTTTAATAATCCTGTCCAGTCTGCTTCACAGACTACAAACAAAGCACTACATAAAAGTGCTCTGAAACTTTAATAGTCTGTGAAGGTTAATTTTATGTGTCAACTTGGCTAGGCCACGGTATCCAGTTATTTGGCCAAACAATATTCTAGCTGTTTCTGTGAAGATATTTTTAAGATGAGATTAATGTTTAAGTCGGTAGACTTTGGGTAGAGCAAATTATCCTCTACAATGTGGGTGGGCCTTACCCAATCAATTGATGGCCTAAATTTAAAAATGACTGCTCTGTCCCCAGGAAGAGGGAATTCTGGCAGCAGACTGCCTTCAGACTTGAACTGTGGCATCGACTCTTTCTTATGTCTCCAGACTGCCAAGCTGCCCTGAGAATCTTGGATTTGTCAATCTCTCTATATCTACATCCTATTGGTTGTTTCTCTGGAGAACTCTAATATGTACTTAAAAATTAAATCACTTTGTTCAGTTATTCTCATTGTCAGTGCCATCACCATTCTTTGAACTTTATATTTTAATGTGCAATAATCAAAATAGAACTTTCGAACATTATCTATCCCTTCTCTATCTCATAAAATGGTCCCATCAAGCTGGATACCTGGGGCTGTCTTCCTCTTCTCCTCCCCTACAACCAATCAGTCACTAAGTCCAGTTGATTCTATATGTAAGATGTAGTTTGAATCTCTTTTGATCTTTCTGTCTACATTGTTACCACCCTAGTCCCAGTTAATGGGTGAAGCCAGAGAAACAGAGCTCTCACATTGCCTACTGCAATAGCCTCCCAACCGTTAGCTCTTCTTTCATTCTTATTTCCTTTCTGATTCATTTTTCCATATAACATCCAGAGAGATCTTTTAAAAACATGAATAGTGTCTCTCCATTGTTTAGACTCCTAGAGTGACTTCTCACTGTGCTTGGAGCAAAATGCAAACTTCTAACTGGAATCATCCATGGAAACCCTGTAGGGTCTGGCCTCTGTCTGGCTCCATCGCATCATCACAGGCCATGTTTCCCTCGTCACTGTGCTCCAGCCAGCTTACCTGCCTCTACTGCCTTGACTGCACCAAGGTGTTTTCTTGCTTTGGCCGCACCCCAGCCTGGAAAGCTCCCTTCAGCTAATTGCATTGCTGGCTCCTTCATGTTCCTTCTTCAGATGTCAGCTTGAATAGCGCCTCATTGCCAAGACCCTCTCAGCCTTCTAGATCTGAATTTGGTTCCCCACTGTTCATTCTCACAGTGCTGTGTTTCTCTCACTGCCCTTCTACGGTTTGTCATTATTTATTTATAATATTACTTATAGGTTTGCTCACTTGTTGATAGCCTGTCTACCCCATAAGGGCAAAGAACACGTCTATATTGTTCACTGTTGTCTTTATCACTCTGCATGATGCTTGGCAAGAAACACTTATATAATGAGGAATTCTCCTTATGTGTTCTAGAGCAGGGGTCCCCAACCTCTGGGCTGCACAACAGGAAGTGCGCGGCAGGCGAGTGAGCAAAGCTTCATCTGTATTCGCAGCCACTCCCCAGTGGCATCACCACGTCAGCTCCACCTCAGATCATCAGGCATTAAATTCTCTTAGGAGCGCTGGTCCCTGGTGCCAGAAAGGTTGGGGACCACTGTTAGAGGATAACCAGGGGTGACTGGGCAGGGACTTACTTTCTCTTGACTGTTCAACTCCTGGTATGGGATGTGAGCAGGCAGGTAGGTATGGAGGAGAGCACAGAAGGCCAAGCCATCACTCCAGCTGCTGCTGAAATTGGTGATATCAATGTTCTGTAGGAGGAAAAAGCCACACAATCACCAAACGGTGCACAGGCACAGAATATGAATTAAATTGTGTTAAGATGGGTATCCATCTCTAGGTTTTCTGTCAGGCAAGATAAAGAACTACTCAAGTCTGCTGGGAATACATTTAATTTTGGTACCAAGAATGGCCTAGCGTTGCCCAAATCCGTTCAAAGAACAGCAGGAAAAACGGTTTCAGAGCTCAAATCACTAGAGAATTTCTGTCTGCTGCTGGTACATTAAAGGCTCTGAAATATCTTATCCTCAAATTAACCCACCCAATTAGCTCTGCATATCTCAGCATTTCCTGGCCTTATTTGGTAAAGGATGAATCATCATCATCATCATCATGTACAACCCCAATTAACAACAGTTGTATGAAAACGAAACAAGATCTTAGAGACCTGCAGGGCCGGTGCCGCGGCTTGCTCTTCTACTACACTCCTGTCCCACAGCTTAAAGGGCTTCTCAGCAGGATAAAGCCTTCATGCTCCACAGTCTCCCTTCTAGCACACCAAACACCTAGGATCATGAGGCTTCACGGCGGGGAAAAGAATCTCCTCTTCACGACAGGCAGTGACCCCGGAAGCTACTTGATTAACCGTGATGAGGAAACCCAAATACGACTTTATACAGCAGCCCATAGAGGTGATGGCTTCTGATGGCTCCCAGGAGGGACCCCTGGGCCCCTGGTACCTCCAGTGTACCTCCACCTTTTATATCCTCACACCTGTCCCCACTTGCTTCTTTCTCCCTGACTGCGCTCATCCTAACGGAGTTTTCTTCCCCGGCTCACAAAGCTCACCCCAAATGAAATGTCAAGTTCCAAAGCTCACAAATTCTTTAATGCTTAGGCTAACTGATGTTGTGACTACTTAAATGTATTGAAATAGCCTGTGAGAGGGGCCATGCAAGAAACTGCAGAAGTGGCACCCATTTAGGTCTGTGTCCTGAGCACTTCTGGCATGACCAGAGGGCTCAGGCAAGTGTGGGCTCCTCCCCACGGCTGCTGGGTACTGGGGAGGCAGGGAGATCTTCTTACTCCTCAGAACACCCCATCTTGGGAAGGGAGAAGCCTACAAAGGGGAGGACGGGTGGTGAACAGCCAGCTTTTTCTGGAGGAGTGGACACTATTTCTTTTTCCTTCTGCCTGAGACAAATGCTAAACTTCCACAATTTAAACCTGACTGCCCTGGAAAGGTGATTTAGGATGTTTCTATCAGAAGCAATGACAGTTGAAAGGGAGTGGAAGCGTGAAGAGGAGCAAGGCACGAAGTTAAGTTGGAATGAAGGAGGGAGATGTTATGGAATTTTTCTCAAAGTGTACATAAAGAAGTTTTTAGGAATGTATGCAGATGGAAATGTGTAATAAAACATGGTATGTTTCCTGTGAGGTTTCCCGAGGGTTTTGGAAGCAAAGGGTCTATAATCGCATTTGAAACTTTTGTCTAGACTTTTCCGGCATTCATTTGAGCTAGCTTGGCCCTGAGTGACGAGGTAAGTTAAATGTCTCATTTTACAGCAAAGAAACTGAGGCCTGAGGTGGTGATGTCGCACTTCACACATGTGGTTTGTCTGAAAAACGGACATGCCAGGAACCCCAGTCCCCACCTTATGGTCCTTTCCATCAAACCTTTCCTTCTCGCTTCTAGCCAGAGTCCAGGATGATCCTGGTGGAACTCAGGACTTCCCCCAAAGCACCAGCTTTCAGGAATATGCCTTGTTCTCCAGTCTGCTTTGCAACTGCATTTACCCAGAGAAGGCTATCTGGCAGAAAGCAACACACAACCATAATAATGCCTCTTCATTCTGATTTTCATGACTCAAGCACAATCAAGTTTTAAGAGTTGCTAAGCATCAATGTTACATAAAAGTCTGAGAATGTCCTTGTTGGAAGGGGCCCTAGCTTAGTTTTCAGAGTGACTCTGCAACAGCTGGGACTCCTGGTAAGCTGACTGTTTGGATTTTTGACTTCAAAATGTCTGTTTGGGTTCAACAGCAACTTGATAAGGCCTGAACACTGCTTTAGAAATAGGAAACATTTTGATTTTCTATTTTCTGAAGAGGTTTGTATGTAAAAAAAGCAGAGGAAGTAATAGGTTGTTGGGGGCTACAACCTAACAAGTTCAAAGTCTCAAGTACTGAAACCAGATGTCATGGACATCAGACCCTGGGAAGGGGACACAAGGAGCAGGGACAGGCCAGCCTGAGGACATCAAGCATCATGGCTCTTACCCAGATCCAGTCCCCTTCCTTCCTTTCTTTGCCATGCAGAGATACCAGACCCCATATATCCAAACCTATCTCTCATGGTGCCTGTGACATGGAAGGGAAGCCAAATTTTATTTTCGGGGACCACTTGTTTATGGTTGTTGTTCGTGGTGAGCCCTGAGGCATCTGCATAAACAGGACAGGCATGGCACCACACCTGGCAGCCTTCTTCCTGAAGGGCAATGCTGACATACATGACAATGTCTCCAATAGAAAGGACATATTTTAAACAGAAAGCCAAATGATCACGATTCAAGTCCCTTAAATAAGAGTCCTTTAAATGTAATGCTCCAAAAATGGTGGTGGTGGTAAAGAGAGACATTCGCTGAGTGTCTGCGATGTGTGTGCCACTGTGCATTTTCTCATTTAATTCTCAGAGCAACCTTACACAGTAAGTGGCATTGCACCTATTTTATAGATGAAAAAAGTGAGGCAAAGAGAAATATTGCTAGTATCAGAGTCAGGATCAAACTCCAGTTCCATCATACTGTAAAGCACATATGTCCTGTTTGCTGTCTTTCCTTCCTTCTTTTTTCTCTTTTCTCTCTTTTCCTCTTCCCCCCATTCCTCTCTCCTTGCCTTCCTGCCTTTCTAAATTGACTTGACGCCTAAAGCCTTCAATACTTGATAAATCCTTCTTTTCCTAACACATGAAAACACTTTATACACATCTCTCTTGCACCATGTATGATACGAAGCATCATTTTTCTTCATCTGCACAATCTTCAGAAGCATTTTGAGAGGCCAAATGGACCAAGGGGCAACCAATATTTTAGTTAACTGAATGCCATTTAAGATCAGTTTTTGATCTGTTAAGTATAAATGAGTAATAGGTTGAGACTATTCCTCTAGGTTATAAAATCTGGTGAGATCAAAGCCAGGGTTGAAAAATCAATCCAAATGACTTACGACCTCAGGAGAGCTCAGACAGCCTGACACTTCTGGACAGACTGCAGCTCATGGCCCCCCAGGAACGTGAGACACACTAGAATGCAGACCCTCGCATCAGCAGCAAGACCATGAAAAACCTATATAAGAAAAAGGAGGCAGTGTCCTGTCTTTCACAAAAAGGAATTATGGAAATGCCACATCTACTCATGTCAATCAAATCCAGGTCAAGAAATACTTCCCTTACACGTAACCCATATTCACCATGTTTAAGACTGAATTGTCCTGACACTGGCAGAGACAGAGGGCAAGCAGTTATGATTTGTAATATTATATTCATTCCAACAACATTACATTTTTTTTTTTCCCTGAGTGGAACAACTCCAATTCTAGTTCCCTGAATGCCACTGAAATTATCTGGAATTCTATCTGAACACAGGAGTGTCAACAATTCCCATCTCAACACAGCTGGCAGGGTAATTAAAACGTATGTACATTTACGGAATAACTCAAATACGATGATGATGACCAACCTGCAAAGCATTATACGAATCTTAGTGGTTGCTTTTGTTGCTACATTATTATAAAAGTGGTTCCTACTGCTCACTGAGGTATACTTTTGGGATCTATAAGGTATACTTTAGTGAATGAGGAGTGAGCTGATTTAGCAGCACAATTTTATAATGCTCATGTTTTTCACATGAACCACAGAAAAGAGATGAGATGATTTATGTTTACCAGACCTCTCCCTCACTTCGCTTTGGAAAAGCCATATTACTTAAATCACTGTTCCCCTGTGGATGCATCTTGCCATAACCTGAGTGGAATGCTGGACTCTCACGGGCAGGCTTAAGGGGATGTAGGGGAAGCTAAGAACAGTAGCAGGATGGCCTTACTGAGCAGGGAGAAAGGGCAGTATCAAAGGTACCTGGGCTTCATCAGGGCTGGCATAGTCCTCCCACGAGGTCCTGCAGACTAGGCACAGTGCTGTCCACCCAGGCTCTGGTTTCTTTAGACTAGAAAAGCATGCAGGTGGGGTGTGTGGGTCCCAGCAAAGTGGGCTGAGATCTAGTCCCCCTACAGCAACCAGAGAGCTCAAGGAAACCATGGCAAGAAGGTACTCATATGCACTGGACTAATGTACTAGGTAACAGGAAGAAAGACAACATTTTATTGGGCATGGGTGGCTGGGCCAATCCCAAGTACCCTAGGAACCAAGGTGAGAACTTATTCTAGGTCTTATCCCTGGATGGAGGTACAAAGCCTTAGTTTTGATTAGAGATCATCAGAAACTGGCTTAGCCTTAGAATGGAGGGGGTGGTGAGTCTTGCCAAGTTTGTGGGCAATAGTTCTCAATATTCACAGATGCAACCTCTGATTCAGAGAAAAGACTAAGGAGAATAACATAAACACCCCAAGGGATGTTAATATGATATCCTCCTTTTCCCAGTTATCATTCAGCTGAATCTTAGAGGTTCATCAAAAGAATAATTTAGAGGACAATGGAAAATGGCCAACAAGGCATTCCACAGGCTATGTCTTCAATTATTGTCCTTGTTATTTTTTCTTTAATAAAACTGACTAGAATCATTGTTATCCTTGACTGAAGGTTAGTAACCAGAGGAAGCATGAAGAGGATTCTGGGGTTCCGGGGTACTGACAATGCTGTGTTTGTAGACTTGGATGCTAATTACATGGGTATATTTACTTCTTGAGAATTCACTGAGCTGCAGTTGTATGTTATACTTTAATGGGGGTGGCGAGGAGAGAGAGAAAGAGAGAAAGAGAGGGGAGGGGGAGGGAGAGAGGGAGGAAAGGAGGGAAGGAAAGGAAAGAAAAGAGAAGAGAAAAGGCAAAAAGAAAAGAAAAGAAGAAGGGAGGAAGGAAAGTAGAAAAGAAAGAAACAGACAGACACTGATCATCTTGAGGGAACTGCATTGTGGCTATTAAAAAGAATAATAACATTCTGGAATTCATGTATCATAAGATTTACTGGGAGGAAAAACCAGATACAATACAATAAAAAGAAACTTGCTGATTATTTTCCCAAGGGAAATGGTAATTACTCATTTAAAAGTATCTTCAACTTTCTCTAGGATATAAATATCTTAAGAGATATTTCTGAGTTAAGGGAAGATTCTGGGGAAAGGAAGTCTCAGATATTAAAAAAAGGTAACATTCCAAGCTTATCTAAAATGGGTTAAGTTTCTAGGAGCGCTGAGAAGAAAATTTGGAAAGATACAGAATTTTGTCCTCTGTGGTGCAGCAAAGGTCATCTGAGAACAAGAAATACACTGAAGAGTACATGGGAAGCTAAAACCCTAACTTTAGTGAATATTCAAGAATATTCTCTTAGAAAGGTTGAGATTGTAGACAAATAAAGCTCTAGAAAGGTGAATGTAGAGGCAGCACTCCTAACTAACACCGTGGGACAGAAACAAAGCAAAACCCAACCATCTACTATATCTGCTTCTAGAAGGTTCATTTCAGTTCCCTTTTGTTGCCTGAAAACACCAACGCATTTGGTGAAAACATTAACCATTGGGGAGAGAAGCTGCAGAGCACACGCTGAAAAGGCTCCTGTGCTATATCCCACTGAAGACACAGCTGGGTTCTGCAGCTGTCTGACCTCATTTCCACCACTTATTCAACTTCTCTGAATTTTTCTAGGTTCCTCCATTAGATTTCTATGAATGAGTTGACTCTGGGTACACTAAATACAAAAGATTTTTTTTTTCTTTTTAAAGTTAAAAAGAAAAATGCAAAGCTTCTGGGAAAAAGAAAGACTAATTAAAAAATGCAGTCCTTTCCCCTAAGGAACTAGCTGTCTTAAACCTAAACATCCTCACTCCCAGAACTTCTCTGGGGCTTTTCTCAATAGGTCTTTATTGTCACAGCTGTGGAATCAGGTTGAGTTTTTCATTTTGGGGGAAAAAATGTAACAATTTAAAGATCATAGAGGATAAAAGCAGTTCATTCTCCCCTAAAGCTCAGCATGTGTGGGAGGACCAAACTTACTTTGAAGATTTCGTGAGAAAAAAATACAGAGAACATGCATATATAAGTGGGTTCATGTGAAATCTCAACAAATGCTGCCTACATTCCCTTCCCCGCACATGGATTAGGAGTTCATTCCTTGTCTTGGGCAAAGGTCTATGCCTATTCAATTCTAGTATCCGCTCTCAGGCTATCTGGTAAACCCTGAGTAGTCTGGCCCTGCACTGGGACAGCACAGCCCTCAGCCATGGACTCAGAGAGACCCACACATGGACCGTCTCTGCATAGCTTCCTCTTTTCTGATGTCCAATCCCACAGAACATCACTGTTTCAGCTGCTGGCTCTGATCGCTGCCTCCTCAGCTCAGTGAGAATGCTGCGCTTGGATTATACTCCAGCTCTCTGCACTCTAACATGCAAACTGTTCCCAAGCGAGAGCTGGTGATCACAGGGATCACCTTGCTGAGCTTCTTTCAGTTATTAGTCCTGTGCACTCAGTTGTTTAGAGATAATTTCCAGATGGCTAAATTTAAAAACTAAAATTAAACAATATTAGAAGAAAATATAGATAAACAGGTTTATAATCTTGGGGGAAGAAAGCCATCTAAGGCATAAAATACAAAAAGCATTAAAAAAAAAGGGTTGATAAATATGACCATAGAAAATTTTCTGTATGACAAAAATTAAAAACAATCTATATGTATATATGGAAAATTACTAATATCCAGAATGTATTTGTATAATCGACAAGAGATAAATAACTCAAATAAAAATTGGCAGAGGAATGAACCAGAAATGCACTAAAGAGGAAATACATAGTTGGAAACATATGAAAAGCTGTTCAGTTTCACCAGAAAAAACAAAACAAAACAAAACAAAACCTTCATCAATTTGGCAAAAATTATAAAGATTGTTAATTCACAGAGTTAATGAAAATGTGGGGAAACAAGTCTTCTTATGTTGGCTGACAGGAATATAAATTTGTATAGGCTTTTAGAAAGGTAACTGGAAGCATTTTTTTTTTTTTAAATAAAAATATGATTTGACCAAGTAATTTCACATCTGGTTACCTAGTTTAGAGGAAATAGACCTCACATCTGCCCAAAGACCACACCTATAAGAATATTTATTGTAGCACAATTATTCGGAAGGAGGAACTGGAAACATCCTAGCTGTCTATCAATTAAGCTACATAAAGCTTTTTTTTTAAAAATTTTAATTAAAAAAATCTATAACTCAGTTTTCTAATCTGTAGACATTCCTGTGAAGCTCATGGGAAAACTCTGATGTTCTGGTTTTTGATGAGTTTGCTATATGCAATAAGTTCTAGCTACTTGATGTTTTTTACTAATTATTGGGTAAATGTCAACCAGAGGGTTGGTCCAGTACTTTTCCACATTATCACTGACTTAGTTGAGAAAATCTAGGAAGGATCGAGAATAACAATGGACAGATTCAGAATCCAAAAGAATTTCAATAGGCTTGAAACAGGAATTAAATTCAGTGAGATGACATTTAACTTATTTCTTCTTCATCTTTTTGCATGTGTTTTTCACTTTTTCTAGAATAACCATGTATTACTTTTACAATTAGGAAAATAATACATGTTATTAAAAATAGTAATGACATCACATACAGTTCTGTGTTGAATAAGAGTCTTAATAACTGTATGTTTCTATGATGAAATAGATACTGGGGTAATGGTCTCTGGGGATTTTTTTTTCCTCTCAAAGAAAATTTTGAGGAAGAAGAGTAAAGATTTCACTGTAGATAAGGGAAGAAAGATGCAATTAAGAGTGTGCTAGAAAGGCAGGCTAGAGACTTTAAATTTTTTTCCTTATGTGACAGATTAAAGGTGGCTAAAGATTCTCTGAAATCTCCCAATTGAGAGGTAGAGTCTAATTCTTCTCTTGAATCTGGGCCGGCCTTAGTAATTCGCTTCATGTAGAGGAAGTGACATTTGGGATTCCCAAGGATAGGTCACAGGAAGCCTTTAAGCTTCTACCCAGGAATCCTGGAACACTCTCTTTGAGAGCTCTAAGTCTCCTGAGGTGTGCGGAAGTGCCTGCCAGCCAAATGCAGAGGCTGGCCAGCCTGCAACTGGTCTAGCCTTTAGCTATGTGAGGTCTCAGACATGGTAGAGAAGAGAGGAGTCAGCCCTCAACTGCAGATTTGTGAACAAAATAGACATTATTATTCTAATCCATTAAATTTTAGGGTGGTTTGTTATATAGCTAGTTAATTTCTGAGATGAGGTTACTTCATTTCCACCTTACTGGACTTCTTTTACATCTGTTGCAAAGGAAGAATGGAAACCAACCTTTTCTTCCTCAAGCAAATAACTTTGCAGTTGCCTTGAAATTCCTTTTTCTCCTGATCCTATTCATATTATTACTTTAATCATTTCTTTCTCCACTAATTATCTCTCAAATCAAGTCCAAAAACATTTTGCCTATCTTTTAAGATTTAAAAAATGTGGCCTTACTATCTACGGCCATGCTACCCTGAACAAGCCCAATCCCGTCTGATTTCAGAAGCTAAGCACTGTCAGGCCTGGTTAGTACTTGGATGGGAGACCACCTAGGAAGACCAGGTGCTGTAGGCGTAAAAAATAAAAAATAAGGGACCGTAAGCTGACAAGGTCCTTGCAATCTGTGAGGTCAACTAGGGGTTGCCTCGCCTAAAAATAAAAATAAATAAATAAATAAATAAATAAAAAATGTAGTCCTATTCAATCTAGTCAACTAAATGACTTTAAAACTCTTCAATATGAGCCACAGGAACCACATTCAGGTCTAATCCACTGTGTCATCCCTTCTGGAATACCTAAGGTGGGTGAGAGTGGGTTATGACATAGGGGCCTTATCTACTACAGCTTCATAGCATATTCTCAATCAGTAGGGCAAGCTCACCTTTAGTATCACTCTTTCTCAAACTTTCTTGGCTGTTCTTGTTTGTTTTTCTAGGTGAATTTTTAATTTTAAGTTCAAGGATAAAAAATCTTCTTGGGATTTTAACTGAAATGGAATTAAATTTAATGGTAGCATATTCTGTACCTTGCTTTTTCTCACTTATAAGATCTACAGAGATAGGTCCTTTCACAACACAGAAAGAAATAGTTACAGTATAGAGATTCATTTGGGATAATTTGGGATAAATTTAGAGATTAATTTGGGATAATTTACTTCTTAAAAATGATTCTTCCTCCCTGTTGAAGGTATTGAGGTTTGAGACCTGGAAAAGAGTAGGCCAGAAGGTCATGGTTAGCAAGTCTAGGAAAGATCGCCCTTTGCTTCACACGGTGAGGGCCAAAGGGATAAGTTATAAGGGATAAGAGCAGAAATATCCTCTGTGGATGAGAGCTTTCTAAAGACAAAAGGACAAAGGGGCTGCTCTGTCTGCAGAGATGTGTAGGCAGACACTGCACAACCCGTCCCTAGAGATGCAATCAAAAGTATGTTG
>NW_006433941.1:3505196-3532141 GCF_000325575.1 Pteropus alecto
TTTCCTCCTTTCTCATTTAATACTAGAGAGACTCCACCCAGACATTTCCTCCCTGAGGGCCTCTGGTTTTAGCAGGACGATACTTGGTCTATTTTCACTGCAAGTGCCCTGCTGCCTGAACCACCTAGCTGGGTCCACATTCATGCCAGCGCCCCTCCTCCCACCCCCGCCCAGCTGCTCACTAGCCGGACTGGCCTTGCACAGCCAGCACTGTCAAAAGAAGATGAAATGCCCTGGCTCAGCATGGGAACTTCGGGTCTCCTACAGCTTCCCGTGGAGCAGGCTTTCTCTCTAACCCTCAGCTTGGCTCCCAAAAGATTCTCTGCCATGTTCTACCCTCAGGCTCTGATTATGCTGAGAAACACTCTTCTGCAATTTTCTTCCCCTCCTTTCTTCTACTGCCTTTCTGTTATGTTGATTACTTTTCTTTCATTAATTTCACTAGTCTTCTTGGTTTACTTTTTCTTTAAAAAGGTCATGGTTATTTGCAGCTCTGCTGGTTCCACTCATCTAGAATGACCCCAACACCCACTTTCCGGGGTCAGTAATCTATTAGCACCCCTAAACCCAATCCTTCTCCTAGCTGAGAGCTTCTCTATATCCTCCAGTCACCCAAGTAAATGTTAAAACTTCTGATGAACCATCTGCACTAATGGGTCAACTCTCCAGGCTGGAAGTAGAGCCCAACCCATGGCTCTTCATCTATAATTATAGCCAGTAAAACGTTCATCAAACCCCTCTACGTGCAAGGTGCTGAGATAGACAAACATAATGAAGCCTGGCCCCTGGCCTGGATGGTTCACTACATGTAGCGGAGCAAGCAGGGCAAGGCAAGCTGAGTCTGGAATGTGGAGCTGTGATGCAGTCTAGGCTGGGGAGGGTGAGCAAACCGCGGACAGGATTCCCCAGCATTCTGGAAACACTGGAGACAAAGGTCTGTTTTTGCTGTCTTTTTTTGAGCTGAAAATCTGACTGAATAAAGCCTTGGCAAACAGAAATGTAAATTGCTCTAAGGAGGGAAAAACAAACCCCAATTGTGACCAGCTCTTAGTCTAAGACCTTCCTGTCACCAAAGTAGCATTAGACAGATGACTCAACTTTTCTGGCTTTTAGTTTCTTCATCTTTCAAACGAAGTGGTTAAACTGTATTAGTGGTTTTGAAATAATTAGCTATGGAAACTGTTCTACCAACTAAAGTTTCTGAGAGCTTTTTCTACAGTAGAGTTTGAAAACCACAAGATGAAATGATCTCTTACCAGCTCCTTTTGCGTTCTTCCACATATATTCTATCCTGCATTGTCCAATACAATAGTCACTAGCGTGTGTGGCTTTTTAAATTAGTTTAAATTAAATAAAATTTAAAGTTCAGTTTGTCAGTCACATTAGTCACCTTTTAAGTGTTCAAAGAGCAAATGTGGCCAGAGGCGACCTTACTGAGTAGTGCAGGTCTAGACACTCCCATAATCACAGAAAAGTCTGAGTAGACTGCACTGCTCTGCACTTATACAAACATGTATATTTATGTACATTTCCCTTCTTTTTATGCAAATGGTAGCATATTCTGTACCCTGCTTTTTCTCACTTATAAGATCTACAGAGATAGGTCCTTTCACAACATAGAAAGAAATAGTTACAGTATAGAGACCAAAAGATTGAATTCTAAAGCCAGACAGCAAAAGGTAAATCTTGGCTGGCCGCTTACTAGTTGTACAACTGTGAGCAATTACTTAAGCTCTTTATGCCTTAGTTTCCTCATCCTTAAAATGGATATGGAATAGATACCTCACAGGATTGTAATGCAGATTACACACACAAATAACATGTAAGGCATTTACAGCAACATCTGTCATATAGCAAATATTCAATAAATACTCCTTTAGTTTACATTAGCTACTTTGTTCTTTTCTAGTGGCTATGTATTGGTCCCTTACACGGATGGATACAATAGTCAGCTTAGGTTGTTTACAGTCTTTTGTAATTACTCTGTACACATGTGGATAAATGATGCTGGATTCTACTATACTGCCCTCAAAGAGGTTCTTCCACCTTATACTCTCCCTTACACAACATGAATGACTACTTACTTCCCTTTGCATTCATAAGAGAATATACAAAGTTTCAGAGAAAAGCATGGTTTTTTCTACACCATGATGCTCTAGCACTCCAAATAGAATATTTTTAGTAAGAGAAAACTTTTTTTTAAGGGAAACAGCACTTCTATATTTTTGGATGTGCTTACTAAGAAAACAATACGTAATAACTAAACAATTTGTTCTAAAGAATTTAGTTCCAAGACTAAGTTTCATTTATACTAGATAGTCTTCAACCCAATCTTCACCTCCCATCCCCGACCTCCCCTATAGAAAGACTGAATTCGGCCTCTGAAATTACAAGCTTTCTTGTGGCTAAACTACTTCTTTTCCCCAGGTGAACATTTCATGAATAAGAGAATGGAAAAAATATTCGCATATCCACTTGGGACTGTAATTGTCTAAACAGACTTACATGCTGTCCTGGGGGACAGAGAGGGAACGGTGGCAAACATCAAGGCCTTGTCTTTCTAAACGATGGCTTTTGGTGTTAGATAGTGTCATGCTGCAGTACCAGTTGCTAGCATATTTGATCTACAAAGGCCATGACCCCGGACCAGTGATTCATAGGGTGGAGAGAGGACAAAGGCATTTTAAATCAACCTCAGCCCACAGGAGGAGAAACGTTTTGTTTTTGAAAGTTTTATTTTAAAAATCTTGTTCTTTCTGAAGCTGGCAGGACATCTCACATTTACATACATAAGAAAAATGTGTGCATTGGCAATGTCTGGATGCAAATGATTCCTTTAAACGATACTTTAGAGCAGTGGTTCCCAACTTTTTTGGCATCAGAGACCAGTGCTCCTATGAGAATCTAATGCCTAATGATCTGAGGTGGAGCTGAGGCGGTGATGCTAGCGCTGGGGAGTGGCTGCAAATATACATAAAGCTTCACTTCCTCGCCTGCCACTCACCTCCTGCTGTGTAGCCCTGTTCCTACCAGTACTGGTCTGCGGCCTGAGGGATGGGGGGCCCTGCTTTAGACTCAGAAGACTCTGCTAACTCATGTCAAGCCTTTTAGTGGAGTCTAGTGCTCTCTCTAAAAGCCTGCCTGATTTTGCCCCCTGACTTTCTTCTGCATTTTGTAGGAATTTGGCAGGTTACAGCAGGCAGGAAATGTGTCAGCCTTCGGGGCTGCCAAGCTTAGCCCCATGCTTGGGTTTCTGATCTTCCCAGATGTGCCTAGCAGCTAGGCTTCTGAGCAGCAGCCAGTCCTTCAGGGCATGCAGGTCCCTCCTCTTCCAACCCATGTCCAGCCTCTACTCCAACCGTTTCCCTATCTGTTGCCCTCTTATCTCTAGTTCTTCAACACAGACTTTTATGGCTTTTATAGAACTCTGGAGCCCAAATCCTTGGTTACCAAAACACACTTTCCTTTTCCTAAGGACATGGAGGATTTACTCTCCTAGTCTTTCTAGTAGGTGGTAGTGATTGGGGGTGGGAGGTGGTCTATATTCCATACCTCTGAGAAAGGGGAAGAAAAACAAAGCAGTTAAATATCTACATTAGAAAGGATGATCCTCCCACATAGCCTACAAATATGAGTCGAATTCAGTCTACAGAGCCATTAAGGGTTTTAAAGCCTTGGTGGGAGCAACTGGTCACAAGATGGATGGATACAAAAGCAAAATGGATGACACATGCTACAGCACAGATAAACCTTGAAGATATTATGCTAAGTGAAATTATCCTGTCTCAGAAGGATATACTACTGTATGATTCTACTTATATAAGGTACCTGGGACTGGTAAATTCACAGAGACAGAGTAGAACGGAGGTTGCCACAGGTTGGGGGAAGGGAACAGGGAGTTAGTGTTGAATGGGTACAGAGTTTCATTTGGGGAAGATAAAAAGTTCTGGAGGTGGATGGTGGTGATAGCAGCATAACAATGTGAATGTACTTAATGCCACTGAACTGTATACTAAAAAACGGTTAAAATGGTAAATTTCATATCATGTATATTTTACCACAATAAAAAAAAAGCTCGAGATAATCATGCTAAGAGAGATAAGTCAGACAGAAAAAGTTGAAAACCACATGATATCACTTATATGTGCGATATAAACCTAAAAGCTACAAACAAACAGAGACTCATGGACATGGACAATAGACTAGTGGTTACCAGAAGGCAGTGGGGGAGGAGGGAGGAGGGAGGAAGATAGGATAAAAGGGGTCAAATATGTGGCGACAGAAAGAAATCCAACTATGGGAGGTGAACATGCAATGTAAATATATATATGCCTTACTGTTAAAAAAAAGAGAGAGAGACCAAGGACCACAAGAACAACAGAGCAAATGGGACATATCACATTCCATCTTACCACAAACCAGTAAAATAGTTAAGTGAATTTCATTTGACAACAATAAATTCTCCCTGTGTAATTAATAGTACTTTCAAGAATATGCTGCCCTATATAGCAAACTGCTAAGTAATCTTGCCCAATATGAATGTAAAGGGTCAAAGCATTCCTTTAAATCGCTGTTTAGTAGTTCTGCCTGGCAGTGTTCTGTTGTTTTGTCCATGGAACCCCAGTGCTACGAGGCTCTCTGTCCACTCTTGTAGTCTTGTAGTAGCATCACAGCCCTGCTCAGCACCATGTATGACGGGAATGTGACACCGCAATTTGTGTAGCACTGACTCCTGGCCTGCTCACATCTGTTCCTTCTCTCCTGCCTCAGCTTTCTCACCATCCTAACCCTTCCAGGTTGCTGTCTGATTCCATCTTCTCCAGCTCACGACACTCCAGATTTTTCCCCGGGTCTTTGGAGGCCCTCCTCCTCCCAGGCACAATGCTGGCTTTGGACTGCTCCCCTGGTAAGTGACCTGTCTGCTCAGCCCATGCACGGAGCCCTCCCTGTGACTGGCCCCAGAAAGCATACTTGCCAAGGGCAGCCAGGCCTTCGCTCTGACCCCATCTCTGACTTCTGACCCAAGTGGGGCTTGCTGAACCATTTCTCATTAATTCAACTGGCTTTTTTTTTTTTTTAATCTCTACATTTAAAATTTTTGATTTTGATGGAAAAGGGCTGTTTTACTCAAATTTGATAAGCACTGACTTTAGTGTTAAACATCACATGATGATTAATTACCCCATTATGAGACTCAGATTCAAAAAAAAACTCAGGCAAGAAGGGTTGAGCTTTTCCCACCTTTTCAACCCACATGCCTTACCGGGCATGCTGTCAGGTGACTGGAAATCAGGAAAAAGAAAACCAATTAGAAAAGTACACTAAAAACATAAAATATCTGGAATAAGACTAAATACATACTAATAAACTACAAGAAATGGGCTACATTTCTCTACTAGAAGAACTTTAAGAATTACATATAAAGCTGAACAATTTATAAGAAATACACCTAAAGGAGAACTAGGAAAGACTGAAAACAAAGAAAGTACAAAGACATATCACACAAATAAAAGCTGAACAGAAATGGAAACAGTAATACCAGTATCATAACATGTAGACCTTTAGATCAAAGGGTTTAACTAAAATAAAAGATAAAACCTACCAAGAAAAAGAGCTACAAATCCTTAAATCTAGTTTCAAAATATCTAAAGCGATAACTCTTAGAAATCAAATATTTTGACAAAAACCATAATCAAAGGAAGAGACTTCAATTCACCTCAGAATTCAATGGATCAATTGGCCACATATTGAAGGACACCATCTGGTGCCTACAGTGGGGCTCATGAACCACCGATGGTAGCTCTGGGCCACTCATTCTGGTCCCCTTGAGAACAAGGTGAGAGACCTGCTTTATATTGTGTAACTATAAGGTCCTTGCAAGGACTTTAATCAATAGAAAAGAGCATCCAGTCCGAAGGAAAATTTAAGTCTTCACTTCTAGAGAACAGGGAAAACTGAAGTTTCTAAATGAGAGGTTTCTCAACTTCTACCCAATAAAATTTCAGAAAACTTCTGGTTTTCATTGATCAGATGTGGTGTCAGAGTCTTATATGGATCTGTCCTGAGTATAGTATGTTCCTTTTGGCAAAGAAATAATTCTGTCACCAACCCTACTGGAGAAGGAGGTAAAATACTTACTGCATTTTTTGCCATGTACATTTGAGAGTGTTTTCATGCTTACAAACATCATAACAAAAATCACGTCTTATTAACACAAAACTTAATTTATACCTAAACCAAGCAACAACAAGCCAAATGTCCCTTTATTTCTAATAGAATATAAAAAATAATATACTTTGTATTAAAAAATAACTACAAGCAGAGATTCCCCCCCGCCTCCCACCCCAGGAATAAATACCCTGCTATATAGCATATAACATGACCAAATTGGAATTTTTGCTCCCAGCAACATAAGAATGTTTTCCCTGCTAGGAACTTAACATATAATGTAATACATATATATTAATTACATAAATGGACTAAAAGAGAAAACACCTTATGAATTGCTCATCAAATGCCAAAAAGGAATTTGATACAATTCTTACCTATTTCTGGATTTAAAAAAATTCTCAGTAAATTCAAAACAGAAGCTTTCTTTAATTGACAGAGTATCAGGAAGCAATATAAAAAATCACATTTAAAGGTTAGATATTACTATAAATAAAAAACAAGACAGGAATATCTACCATTGATAGCATTCAACATTTTCTGGACTTCCATGAATACAATTTAAAAAAAGGTACAAGAGGTATAAATATTGGAAAAAAGGAAAGAAGTTATTATTTGCTATAGTCTAGCTCGAAAACTCTAGAAAATTAACAAATATAATTAAATGATGAAAAATGTTGAGATGCAGAAATTATAACAGAAATATTGATAAGGATAGCAGCTAATATTTATGGGGTTTCTCTTATGGTACAGCACATTGGTAAGCACCTACTTACTGGTGGCGGTCTATGGTAGAGGACCAGACTAACAGATCTGTGGAAGAGACTAGAAAGTCCAGATATCTAATAAATTCCCATTTACGTCTGGATCTATCAAGTGGTTAAACAAACACTGTTAGATAAATGATGCCAAAACAAATAGCCATCCATTCAGGAAAAAAGGTTACAATATTATCTAGTAAGAAACAATACTATCTAGCACAAAATTCACAAGAAGAAAAAATTTAAATATTCAAAAAAGAATATCTGGAACCTCATAACAGATGAATATTGATATTTTTAAGGTGTAACAAGCTCTGGGACTTCTAGGTAAAGATGGCAGATTGAACAGATGCACTTATTTTCATTTCCTCTTGAAGCCCCCCCCCAAAACTGCACAGAGATTTCATTTTTCCCAAAGGCATTAATTGATGGGGAAAAGAGGGAAAACATTCTGGCAGCTGAAAAGTAGATGGACCAGAAATAACTAACAAAGCATATCTATGAAAACTAAATCTCAAGCCAGCAGTAGAAAAGAGCAGAGACTCAATCTGATTTCATTGCAAAATCTCCTAAAAGATCAGGAAACTGGTGGCAGGAGGTATGTCAGGAGGTGACTACGAAGCTTAAAATAGGAAGACTGGGTTAGAAATCTGTTTATAAAGCAGTTAGAGCTGCAGATGCCCTCTCTTCTCTCCCACCTGAAGCCTGGAGAGTAAAATGGCGTCTCTGGAGAGGAGGGTATTAAGCACAATTCTTATCTATTTCTGGATTTAAAAACAAATTCTCAGTAAACTCAAAACAGAATCAAGCTTCTTTTAGTTACTAGAGCATTTGTCAGAAAACAATACAAAAATCACATTTCAAGGTAAGGTATGAACAATTTCCTTAAAACAGAGGAATCAGAGGAAGTTACTGGGTGCCATGGTAGTTGACAGACCCTCCCATCCCCAGTCCCTTTCTCTGATTTGCTCCCACAAACCCTGGCTGTCAGGCCGATGCCTACAGCAGAAGACTGGAAGGTCCTTCTCTGGAGAATCTGACCAGCCCAAGAGGAGAGACCTGAAGACACTGACCTCAAGACTCTGTCAAGGACATGACACAAGCACCATACTCTACAGTGAAGACCAGAGTCACAAACCTCACACACATGCTAGGAGCTGCCAGTCAGTTTCGTAGAGCTCCACATTTACATGTCAGCAGACATTCAAGGACCACTGAATAAAGCCTCTAGCATATAGATACCAAGGGAACAGAAGAACTTGTAGGAAAGAATCTAGGCAGGGAGAAGATTTGGAGATAAAAAAATCTATTATCCTCAGCAAGATTAAATGATGATATTACATCTGTGAAAAAAGAACAGAATGCTATAAAAAATTCAGGGTCCAAAAAAGAACTAGAACTTAAAAATATGAAAGCAGATATATGCAATAGAATATTATATTATTCAGCCTCAGAAAGGGAGGAAATTCTTACGTGTGCTATGACATGGATAAACTGCAAGGACAGTATGCTGAGTGAAAAAAGCCAATTACAAAAGGACATTTTATGATTCTGCTTATATGAGGACTCTAAAGTAGTCGAATTCATAGAAACAGGAAGTAGAATGGTGGTTGACAGGGGCAGTTGTTGCTTATTGGGTAGAGTGTCAGTTTTACAAGATGGAAAAATTCTAGAGGTCGTTGCACAACAATGCAAATATACTTAAAACTAGTGAACTGTACACTTGAAAATGGTTAAGATGGTAAATTCTGTTGTGGGTATTTTATCACAACTAAAGATTTAAAAAAATTTAAATGACATAAAAAATATGATAGCAGAAATAAAACATTTAATAGAATTTAGAAGATTAAGCCAAGGAAGTGTCTCAGAAAATAAAACTGCAAAACAAAGAGATAGGAAAAGCTGAAAAGAGATATAATTAGAGGACCAAGCTAGGAGGAGTTCCAGAGAAAGAAAACAGAGAAGAAATTACCAAAGGAATAATTTAAGAAAATTAAGTCGTGAGTTACCTTACTGAAAAGGCAGTGAGTGCCCAGCATGATAGAAAGAAAAAAAGATACATACCAAGGTACATCACCCTGATTTTTAGAATGCTGAAACAACCAGCAGCTCCTATAGGCTTCTGGAGGTGAAAAACATTACATACAAAGTACCAGAAATATTTTGTTCTCACTGTAACACTAGAAACTAAAAGGCAATGGGGCAATGTCTACAAAAGTATGAAGGAAAATATCTTAAGAGCTAAAATTTTATATCCAACTAAACCATCAAGTGTCAGAGTAAAATAAAGGTGCAAAGTCATAATATTTTACCTTCCTTGAGCTCCTTCTCAAGAAGATACTGGAAGAACCAAAACAAGAAAAGAACAGGACATGGAACACAGAAGATCAAAAAGAAAGAGAGGCAAAGATATAAGAGTAAAGGGAGATCTCAGTTTGACAGCTGCACACCAACACAGAGGGTAAGCCATGCTGGAGGAGGTCAGAAGCTCCAGGAGAGAGTTCCTCAAGGTGAGACTGGTTGAATCCCTCACATGTATGATGTATGGAGATATTTTGTAAGGGTTTGGGATTGAATTAGTGATATGTACCGAGCATGTACCAAAACTCCAGACTCCCAGAAGGAAAGCAGATGTTCAGCATAAACCATAGTATATGTACCACCTGTCGAGGCACAAAGAGCTTCTCTTATCGATTCTGGGAATGGTGGGAACTCTCCTGAAATCCAAGTTACCAGACATCAGTCAAGGGCCAATCTTGCAAACAACCTTTGTCAGGATAGCCATCTCAGGCCTGTTACAAGCACTCTTTTCTGCACAGTGGCAAAAATGTGGCTGCCACAGCATCCAAGTTCTGCATTCCAGAGTAACCTTTCCAAGAAAATCCCTGAGAAGAGGCTGATTGGCCCAGCTCAGATTGGGTGCCTTTCCTTGGACCAGTCAGCAGTGAGCAGGGCAGTCAAGGTTGCTTCTTTGTCCCCACGTAAAGTAGATGAAGGTGGGAGAAGTCTCACCCTACCTGTTGTGTAAACAATCTCATTGGTATTTCTATACCTTTAATTCAATATTTTTGTTCAGAAAATCGTTTTTTATTACTCAGTTTCTTACGTGCACGTACAGAGAGTGAGAAAGGGGGCTCCTAAGCACGCTGGCTCATGAGATAAAACTAACCAGAAATATGGATGGCCAGGAGGTGACTGCATGCCTGCCACAACTTGGAACATAAAGCCTTTCATCTTCATTTTCCAGATAAATTTTACTTGCCTCAGAATGCAAGATGATACCTGGTGCCATTTAAAATGTCTACACAAATCGCTGTGTTTCACATATAGCTGCAGAAACCAAGACGCTGGGCGGCAAAAGGCCTCAACAGAGTAGATGCCAATGATGACATTCATTTTCTATTGAGAATCTATCTTTATAATGAAGTCAGGAAAAGAAACACTTTAATGACAATAAATCAAAGCATTTTACATTCTTTGAATTGTGCATGTAGTCCTCGGGAGACCTCTTTCAAAAGAGAAAACAACAACTAGAGCCCCAAATGGCCTGATATCGCCTAGGCTGCTTGCTATTGGACAAGTATGTGTTAGCACTTGTCTGTGGGAACTCAGAGTCAGAACAACAGAACTGCTGGCAATGTGGGTGTTCTTTCCAGATGCAAAATAAGATTTGTTTTGAATAATACAAACACTGTTTTATTCTCTAAAGGAGAAGAATATGTACCTCTTAGCTAATAGGTTAAAAATGGTTCAAAGATATCTTATTCATGCTTTTGTAAGAGCACAGCTATCTCCTACTAGCTGAACTCTTGCAATACAAATTAGGAAAGTGGACAGATTCAGATAAATTTTCAAGTGTGTGACTCGCTATCTGAACACTTGTTTCTTACTATCTGAGATGCAAGAAGTAAATCTGAATAACAGGAGATACTTGTGTACATCTTAATCTAAGGGAGGGGTTGGCCAACTTCTGTAAAGGGACAGATGGTAAATAATTTTGGTTTTATAGGTAATGTAGCCAAAAGGTCTCTGTAGCAACTACTCAACTCTGCAATTGTAGTATAAAAGCAGCTATAGGCAATATGTAAATCATTGGGTTCCAACTGTGTTCCAACAAAACTTTATTTATAAAAACTTGTGGTGGGCTGGATTTGCTCCCTGAACCATGGTTGGCTAAACCCTAATCTGAGATTTAAATCTAGTATAACAGGATCAGACCTACATTATTACTATTTCAAATGGCAAAAGCTTTGATATAAAATGTTCATTTTACTGTCTTTAAAAAGTAAGATGGGGCCAGGACCAAATGAAAAAATTCTGAGTTTTAGTATTCAGGATAAGAACATTTTAGGCCCACCACTTGGAAAATTGCCTATTTTCTGGAAAATGTTTTATCAGCCTTTTATGTTTATATTTTAATTGAAAAGATGTAGTTTTAAAAAATTGACTTAATTGTCACATGAGTTTGAAGTGCCATAGCAGACATGTGAATGGAGCCTAACTGGGCAGGCTTCCAAGGTCCATTCTGTTATATACTTAGGTAGACATGAGTGACTGGGGAATGAAGGCCCCATCCAAAGACCTCCCTTAGAACCTCCCTTGAACACCCATTTTACGGTTATAAATCACCCCTACATTGAGACACAAAGGAGTGAAAAGCCATAAAATAGCTGCTGGTTTGGTCCTGCCACAAGTGCCCAAGCAGTTAGTACTACCCTAACCTTTCCGTAACCTTAGCATCATTATGCCATCATTATAATATCATGCATATGCCTGGAAGTTCGTGAAGCTAATTATAACAGAGTGAATTCTGGGTAACTGCATGAGCAGTAGGCAAAGGGTTATATAACAGTGGAATATCTATCAAAATGACCTCTCATGCCAATCATCTAGCCCCACCCATCACGGCCACAATATAAGGTTTACTTCCGGAATTCTATGGCTCTGCAGCCGCCTTTGGTGTAGCCCATTTCTCTCTTGAAACCTAATCTTACTTTTTCCAAATTTGCTGATCTGTAATTCTTTTCTGTATTGGTGAAAAGAACTGAGGACCGCTCAGTGTCACCGGGACAACGCCAGATTTTAGATTGCCTCAATGGTAACAACTCTATATTTTAACTCCTTAGGTTCTCTGTTCTTCCACTTTACAATTTTGCTCAGAAAGGATGTGGTTTAATTATTGGCTGTAATACATCTTTATGGCCTTTTCCCTCAGACTTTTGCCCCCAATTATATGTTATAATGTAATATTTGATACAAAGAATATATTTGGGCTCTATATCATAATAATATAGTGGTTATCTGTGAATTCCACCTCCCGAATAAAAGTTAGAGTACAATACCTTGCATCTTTCTCTTTTACTTTATTTTATTTTGATTATTTTTTATTATACAAAGTAATACATGGGTAGGTTAAAGTTATAGTTTGATATGACTTATACTCAAATAGCAGTTTCCACCCTATCTACCCCTTATTCATTTCCCTGATCCACCTATGTAAGTTCTTCTAACTAACTACCTTTAAAAAAGAAACAGCTTTGATGAGATATAATTCACATATCATAAAGTTTACCCTTTAAAAATGTACAACTCAGTAGCTTTTAGTACATTCACAAAGTTATACAACCAACACCACTACCTAATTCCAGAACATTTTATCATTCCCAAAAAAGACCCTGTACACAGTCATGCCTTAAACTCCCTCCCTTACCCCGGGCAACCACTAATCTACTTTGTGACTCTATGAATTTGCCTACTCTGAACATTTCATATAAAGGGAATCATATAATATGTGGTCTTTTGCATGTGGCTTCTTTCCTTTAAAAAGATGCTATTAAAATTTTTTTCTGTTAAAGATTTATATGTTCATTGTAGACAATGAAAAATACACAGGAAAGCATGAACAAATTTAAAGTACTCATCCAGAGATAACCACTGTTAGCATTTATACAGCATTTGTATAAATTTCTTTTAGAGAACTGGATCATACTATACAGACTGTTTTAAAAACTAACTTTTGACTTAACATAGTATGCACACTTTTTTTTTGCACAAAGCGTGAGTTTTAAGCTTGATTCCCCTATTGTTAGAAATTTCTATCATTTCCAGTTCTTTTAAAATAATTTTAAATAAATAAAACTACAATAAACTTGCTTGAAATTATATTTTCATAGGCATTCATGATTATTTTCTTGAAATAATTCCTGTGTTAAAGGGCACACTCATTTTTGAGATTCCTGACATACATTGCTAAACTTCCCTCCCAAAAGGCAGTATTCATGTACACTCCCACCAATGGTGGAGCAGATTCTCATTCCGACTATTTCATCATGTGAAAAAAAATCTTACAATACGGTAAGTAAAGAAATGGCATCTCATTTTTTCATTTGTATTTCTTTGATTATAAGTGAGACTGAACAATTTTAATGCTTAGTCTGAAAAACAATTTTAATATTTTTGGCTATTTATAATTATCTGTTGGTGATTAAAAGAACGCTTTAATTTACATGGAATTCACTACAATGAGCTCAAGGATCGACAGCCACAGACAGCTGTCAGAGCCTGTGATACAAAGAACATACTCAGAACTCTGGAAGGCAGAATTATCATTTTAAGTCCCTTGGAGACAAACGAGGAACACAATGGAATGCAGGTGTGCAGGTGTGCACAACTGCAGGTGTAAATACTCTCCCACTGGGACACAGCAAAAGCCAAGTTACCATCACTCTTTTTGTGCTTGAACTCCCACCCAGAAGGCTTGAGTCTCATTTTCACTTGAAATAAATCCATTTTCCAAATGTTCAACTCTCTAATCTTTTCTCCAATGCACTGTGTACCTTGCCTACAACTGTCTCCAGCCACACAGGCCTGCGTTCTGTCCCTCCAACATATCAAGCTCCTTTCTGTCTCAATTGTTCCTGCTGCCTGATGCTCCTTCCACCCTATTTCCACTGGCCTGGCTCTTCCTGTCATTCTGGTCCAAGTGTACACATCACTGCAGACAGGCCTTCCCCATCTACAGTGCCCCCAGGCACCAATGCACTGTCTTGCTAAATTCTCCACAAGGCCCTTGGTCCTATTGCCCTGCCTTTCTCTTTTCTTTTTTGTTGTCTATTCCACTACCCTTAACCCACCTGCTTCCTGGAGGTCTAGACCTGGTTGCTGAGCATAGTATCCAGCAGCTGTTCAGTTGATATTTGTTAAGTGTATGTATGCACGCATGAATAAAATTAGTTTGGTGACTGTACCCCAGTCTTGAACTAAAACTAGTTTGGTTCTTCCAAAACCTAGATCAAAACTGTTGGGAGCCCCCTCCTGACGCCGCTGGCCTCAGCCTGATGCAGCCCTACTCCTAAGGCAATAGTAACTTCCAGTTCTTAACTACCACTGTCTCTACAGCCTCCACCAGGTTCCCACTAGTCCTCTGGCCCCAGTGCTTGGAAAATAAAATGATAAACTCTTCAAACTCTGATTCAGCGTTGGTTAAAATTAAGAGATAAAATGTGAACCACAATGCTATGCGACGGACTGATTTGGAAAGAAAGAGTCTTGTTGATAATTACATTTTCTTACTAAATTATCTTCACTAAATTATCTTAGTAAGGGAAAGATAAGAAAGAGATAGTCAAAGGATATTTTTATACAAGTGACTACAGAAACTCTGTGAAGAAAAACACTAGTCAGGAAGGGCAGAGGTCTTATTTGAGTTTAAACCCATGGAGCTTCTGTTACTCATCATAAATCACAAGTTATTCTGTTTACAGTTTCCTGAAAAGGAGCAAAGAGCTCCCTGGGCTATTCAATTATTCACTACAATTTTTTTTTAAGCTTTCTGTAACAAAGACTTTAACTATGAAGTATACCATGGCAACAAAGCTTGTAAAACAGGTTTTTTTTTTTTTTTGCAGGAAATAGCATTTATTTACTAATATGTAGAATGCTATAAGGAAATAAATGTACACTTAAGCAGTAAATGAACTCAAGAACCTTGAGATAAATAATCCACTGCTCGCTTGCTCGTGTGCGCGCGCTCTCTCTCTCTCTATATATATTTATATACATGTATGTATGTGGTGTAGGGCTTCTTGTTTGTCAGAAAGCTTCAGAACCGTTAAGTCTAGCCTTGTAGAACATTTGAAATAAGCAGTGCCTCTATACAGCAGCTCTGCCTTATCTGCGGTTTTGCTTTCCATGGTTTCAGTTACCCATGGTCAATTATGGTTCAAAAATATTAAATAGAAAATTCTAAAAATACACAATCCATAAGTTTTAAATTGTGTGCCGTTCTGAGTAGCATGATGATATCTCAGGCCCCCCCCTCTCCATCCTGCCTGGGATGTGAGTCACCCCTTTGTCCAGTGCAGCCACACTGTATACACGACCAGTCCGTTAGTCACTCAGTAGCCATCTTGGTTGTCAGATCTACTGCCTCAGTATCGGCAGTGCTTAGTTCAAGTAACCCTTATTTTACTTAATAATGGACCCAAAGTGCAAGAGCAGTGATGCTGGCCATTTGGAAATACCAAAGAGAAGCCATAAAATGTTTCCTTTGAGTGAAAAGGTAAAAGTTCTTGACTTAATAAGGCATATTATCTTACATCATCACAAGAAGGTTGAGTACAGTGTAATAAGATATTTTGAGAGACCACATTCATATAACTTTTATTAGAGTATATTATAATTGTCCTACTTTATTATTAGTCATTGCTATTAATCTTCTGTGCCTAATTTATAAACAACTTAACCATAGGTATGTATGTATAGGAAAAACTGCCCTATCTGCAGTTTCAGACATCCACTGGGGGTCTCTGAACATATCCCCCATGGATAAGATGGGGGAGGGGCAGGGACACTGTAAATCCAAACCCAGCTATGGAACCTCTTTCTCCATGGTGTCTGTGGACCAACTGAAACCTTCTAGCACTAAAACTTTAGTGCTTTGGTCCTACCAACACCCAGGAGATGCCACGGGACGGCGCTCTGCAGGTTTGAAGACAACAGCAGAGTCCTTGTTTCTCTCCCTGTCCTGATGCCCTCGGGCCTCAGCTAGGCTAAGGATGGTCAGTTTGCCTGGCCCACTGCCTTCCCTTAGCTGAGGAACATTGGCTTGTAACACACTGACAAATGGGCGGAATTAGCTCTAAATCTCTGCAAAGTCCTGGTACCTTCCAAGAAGCATGACTAGGTGTGGCTACTCCACACCTCTGCAGGTGGCATTTGGCTGCGTTCCTAGGGCCTGCTGTCCCTGGACTACGTGGCCTCACTGGTGATTTGGTCAAGGTCATAGGGGAAATTTAAAAGGGTGAGTTCTGCCAACACCCTGAGTAAACTTCGAGGCTTGGAAATGAATTCTTCCCCAGAGCCTCCAGGTGAGAATGTTGTTCAGCTGACACCTTCATTTCAGCCTACAGTACCCTGAGAACCCAGTCATACCGCGCTGGACTCTCTGACCTGTAAGAATTGTGAGCTCATCAGTAGGTACTGTTTTAAGTCACTGAATATGTGGTAATTTGTTACACAGCAAAAGAAAACTAAGATAGTGACTTAAGATGAAAGCAATAAAAAAATCCTTGGCCATTTCCATCCAAACTATTTTCAAATTATGTTTCTTATAGCCAACTTAGGTATCATTTTACATATTTCTTTCTTTCTACTACGATACTGCTCTAATGTTCTAATTTTGGCACTTTAAATCTGCGGCCTATAAAACTTTAAAACACAGCCTGGTAAAACTTGCTAAAAGTTATGGATTCTAGCTTTGGAGAGGCAGGTGAGATATATTCAATCCTTACCTATGCCCTTGACCAAATAAATCACCAGTGAGGCCACATAGTCCAGGGACAGTAGGCCCTAGGAACGCAGCCAAGTGCCAGAAGTGTGAGGTAGCCCTACCTAGTCATGTTTCTTGGGAGGTACCAGGACTTTGCAGAGATTTAAAGCTAATTCCACCCATTTGTCAGTGTGTTACAAGTCAATGTCCCTCAGCTAAGGGAAGGCAGTGGGCCAGGCAAACTGACCATCCTTAGCCTAGCTGAGGCCCAAGGGCATCAGGACAGGGAGAGAAATGACAAGGAGGACCCTGCAGCACCACACTTGTCATTGTCGGCTTCAAACCTGCAGAGTGCCATCCCGTGGCATCTCCTGGGTGTTGGTAGGACCCAAGTACTAAGGCTTTAGGGCCAGAAGGTTGAGGTTTCCTATCAGCCAGGAACCTCTGTCAGCTCCTTCTCATGTGCTCCCACCAACAGTGCACTGAGTTCTTTTTATGCTGCAGAGAAAACACTCAGCTTTTAATGGGTTATTGTGTTTGGTCTGCCCAGGTAACTTCCCTTTGCCATATGCATAGAGGAGGTTTTACAAGGGCGAGGGTCACCTGGGGTCTCTTAGGATTCTGCCCATCATAGCCATCATCTTGGTTTTCTGCCCCTTCAGAACCCTAACTGGTATTTGCCTTAGAGGTGGAAATTTCTGTCCTAACCCTAAATTGGAACTAAAAGCAGACAAGAAAGGGAGATGCAGGGGCTCCATGGGACAGGTCTACCCCGGTTTGGGATGTAGCTAACAGGCATAACAAGCACCAAGCTCAGGACTGAGTGTTAAATTTGCAGGGCTTTCCTGGAAATCTGTCTTTTTCAAAAAAAGATCCAAGGAAGTCTAAATTGAGCGGAATGTCTGGAAGGGTCTCCTCTTCGATGAGCACCATTTCATCTCAGTGCAGCCTCACTCCACAGTGAGTGTACGCTCATGTTCTTTCACTCGGCCTCAATCCTGGAGCTACCACAAGACACCAGAAAGCCGAACCCGGGCTCAGTATGTGGGTCTGGCTGGCTATTCTACCTGAGTGCTGCTAAACTGGAGTGGCCACCTTGAGTTACTTAAATTCCAACTGACATAGTTGCTAAAGTGATGACCTCCTCATTCTGACCTTCCAAGCCTAATGCTTGGTGTGAGATAAACCTTGATGAAAACACAAATGTCCTCACCTCCTTCAGGCGAGGTGAACCATTCATTGCTCAAATGTCACCTCCTCAACCTTTGTATTAAAATTGTATCTCTACCCAACATACCCAATCCTCCTTCTCTGCTTTATTTTTCTCTACTGTGTATACCACCTTCTAATATTGTACAATATTTTACTTTTTTATTTTAATTGACACTCCCCATGAGAATGTAAATTCCATGAGAGCAGAGATTTTGCCCATTTCATTTACTGCTAATTTCCTAGCACCTGAAATATTATCTGGCACTGAATAGGCTCCTCAATAAAAATTCATTAAATTAATATGTGGAGTTTTAACATAATCTATCACGCTTTATATTGGTAGAGTAAAAACAAAGTTATTTTAAGTAGAACTACATGTGGCTACTGGTTTTCAAAAAGACTGTGAACCATCTGAACTTTCTACAATTTTCTTTTTGGCTTCTTAAGTCTGAGAGAACAAGACTTATGGGGCATCTTAGACAAAAAGGTCTAGACAGAGAATATTTTATGAAGAGTACATAAATTACATACATACGATTTATATTTCTCTCTAAATTTACAGAGATTTAACAATGAATGAAAAGTATTCTTCAGGCAAAATGAGTTTTGGGTTTCAACAAATGTAAAACACTTTGAGAACTAGTTTAAGATGTTCAAAAACCAAAAAAATATCACTGGAAATATTCTCGCTGTTAGACTAGAAATATCTTATTGTATAATTCCTCCTTGTAATATAATTATAACAACATTATATGTTAAAGGGTTAATTTCTTTTGGAAATTTTAAATGCCTTTTCATATCCATTCTAGCACTTCTCTCAATCCATTTCTGTAAGGTGGGGTAATGACAGTGCAGTCACCATCAGTGGTCACTTCATTCCTAGAGGACTGCTCCTTTTCATCTTCAATTCTGCTACCATTCCTACTTCCCTTACACTAAGACCTCCTGTACTCAGCTTCTTCTCCCTAACTTCTTATTCTTTCCATTTCCACAACAGCATGGGGGGCATGCTGAGGGATGTTGCTACTGAGATGGCCTTCCTTTATGGGATGGTTTCAAGCCTTAGAATGGGACTGAAGCACAGAGTGGATGGAATAGCTAAAAGAAACAGCAATGAGTGAGAAGCAAGTTTGTAGGTTGGGAGCCTCTATTATTGGTCATTAATGACTCATTTTCTTTCTTTCCTTTTTTTAACAGAAAATGAAAAGAAGGTAATATCAAAGATACAAGACATGTTTCTTCTTGAGTAGAGAGAGTATGATTTTGCTGCTGCTACAAAGAGAATCCCAGCTCTGCAGCTTTTTGACCCTCCGGGCTGGATCTTGGCTGAGGCCTGTGTCATCTTTCTTTCTTTTCTTTTTTTTCCTCTCCTCTCCTTCCCTCCCTCCCCCTCTACCTCTCTCCCTTTCTTTTCTTCTCTTTCTCCTTCCATTCCTCCTCCTCTCCCTCTCTCTCTCTCTCTGTCTCCCTAAAAGCTTGAGGTTGGAAAAAAAGTGCTGTGGTGCCAGCATCATCAGAATTTTTAGCAAAATGGGGTAAAGGGATGGGAAAGCTGAGCCTGAATGAGAAGAGTGGAGTAGCAGTTGGCAATTTTAAAGAAGGTGTCTACTTAATGGGAAAGGTAAAAGAATCCAACTTCTAGAAGAAAACATAGAAAAATATTTTCATGACCTTAGAGAATAGAAAAACTTTCTTAAACGTGATACAAAAATCACTAACCATTAGAGAAAAGATCGAAAAATTAGACTTAATTAAGAATTTTGTTCAACAAAAAAGCAGAAATTTAAGCTACCCTAGGGGATGATATTTGTAATAATACATCTATTTGACAAAGGACTTGCATCCAGAATATATAACAAACTCCTGAAAGCAGTAAGGAAAAGAAAGGCAATTTGATTTTTAAAATGGACAAAAGACCTGAGCAGGCACATCTCCAAAGGGAATACCCAAGCTCAAGCTCATTAGCCAACAGAGAGATGCAAATCATAATCACAATGAGAGACCACTATACGCTCATCCAAGGACCAGGAGTAAAAAACTGACAACACTACATATTTGTGAGAATGCAGAACAACAAATTTCCCATACAGTGCTATTGGGAGGTAAACTGTACAACTGCTTCAGAAATCTGTTTGGCACTATCTACTTGAATATATGCATACCCTACAGCTCAGTAATTCCATCAGTTATAGATCCAGAAGGAATGGGCACATTTATGTTCTAAAAGACATATATAAGAACATACAAACACTATTTATAATAGCCCTAGCATGGAAATAACCCACTTGTCCATCAACGGTAAAATGGATAAATAAATAATAGTATGATCATATAATAGGTTATTAAATGGTGAAGAAAATGAACTATAGCTATGTGCAACATGGACATGGATAAAACTAAAGCTATATGCAAAAGCTATCTGGCTATGCAACAAGCTATACGGATAAATCTTAGCATTGTGTGAAAAAAGCCAGATACGAATATTAGTTTTTCACTGCATTTTATAAAGTTCGAAGGCAGGCAAAACTAACAGCATATTTGTAGAAAACTATACAATTACTACTACTATACTACTTTTGTAGAAAACTATGAGGAAAATTGAGAATAACAGCTATTGTTGGGAGTAGTGAGGGGTTAAGATTAAAAAGTCACAGCAACAAACGGATAAGACAAACAAACGAAAACCCACAGGGGAAACAGTTTAGTGGTCACCGGAAGGAAAGGGGGGAGGGGTCAAACATACGTTGACAGAAGGAGATTTGACTTTGAGTGATGCACACACAAGTAATATACAGATGATGTATTATTAAATTGTACACTTGAAAGCTATATCACTTTATTAACTAATGTCACTCCGATAAATTTAATTAAAAATAAATAGCGATTTAAAAAGAAAAAAGGGTTTGGGGGAACTGGCAGTGCTCTATTTCTGGACATGAGTAGTGATTGCATGGATTTTCACTTCATAATTCATGAAACTAGTAGATGTACTTCTATCTTTATATATGATATTTGATAATGAAAAAGCTTAAACTTATATCGGGTATTACTTTTCTTGTCTAATTTTCACAAAAAATAAACACTGTTCTGGTAAACTTAGACTCCTAAACTAAATGCCAACAACTCTAAAAGTAATACAGAAACTCTGAAGGCTCAGTTACGCGGGACCTTTATGTGAATTTTAAAAAGGCACCTTCTTTGGGAAGATGATTCAGTAAAAGCTGTCTCTCTAGGCTGAAGCAGACTGTTAGCACTGCTTAGGGAACTTTTATCTTCTCTGAGCAAAAAAACCAAAAAACCAAAAAAAAGTATCCCTTCTCAGAGGAGATGTAGGTCCACATTTATGTATAATGTTTGTTGGATAGACTGCAGACTGACTTTTGGTCCCACTTGCCTTTTTGTCTGGGTACCTACGTGCAGCGCACAAATAGCAAACTCTGCCTGGCAGCCCTGCCCAGGAAAAAAAGAAAGATGACAATTACATGCACACCTGCCCATCTGAGCACATGCACACACACAACTCGTACTGGCACTGGATGCCTACTGCCCAGACCTGGCTAGACATGGCTGACACTGCCCCTTACCGCATAACCTTCTGTCTTCTTCTGGCACCATTTCAGTAGAGCATTGCGCTTGGAGCCGCCATATTCCCGGGCCAAGGCGGCCAGAGGATCTCTTCTTTCCACACTGGTTAGAAAGAAGAGCACATAGTAAAGAGAAGGCGCTCATTTTTAGAACCCTCAAATATATGAGAAATAATTAACTAGATTAGAAAAGCAAAAGTCTAGGTTATTCTAAGTGAAACTAAAGAAAAACAACTAACTCAGTCACATTAACAAAATATTTTTTATTATGTCTCGTGGTATAAAAGAAAAATTAAATTGTGTTTCTTGGATGTCAGAGGTCTGAGGAAGAGGTTTTTTTTTTTTTTTTAAAAATCCACATTCTGCTCTATCCCTCTAGCCTTTTATTTATTTAAGTACAGTATCATTTTAATTAAAGACACCAATAAAAAATACTCTGCATGTTTTAAAGGCTACACCCATATCCATATATCATATGAAAGGTAGATTCGAAGGGCATTTTTAAAACATCAGATTGGCTGCTTTAAAGGAGGTGACGGGAATGGAGATGAAAGGTGAAAATTACTCAAAAGAGGGGCTTTGCACATTCCAAAGGTGATACTCATACTCCTTAGTTTGTGGTACATTAACTCAATTCTGAGCTCCCATTTAGCCAAAGAAAGTGATTTTACTTAATACCATGGCATTCCAAGAGCAAGAGTTTAAGTGCCCCATCCTCAATTTTCTGTAAACATCTATGTTAATTTTTATGCTACCTAAAATTATCCAAATACTAAAAAGGATTTAAGATCATACAGTTTATTCTGTGATGAATGTCATGAAATAAGAATTATACTCCTATTGCATTTCGAACAGCACTCTATTTCCCTGTACCTTGTGCAGGAGTGCAGGCATAGAGCAAGGAGAACAGAGGGCGGTGCGTCTCTGGAGTATCAACTGTAGCAGGCAACAACTGAAGAGTAACAGGATTTACTCTGAGACGTATACATCATCAGGGCACACATACAAGAACGTTCACAGCAGTAATGTAGGGAAGAGGCAAGAGAACTAAAATGTTAAATCAGGCTAAATTCAGAGACTGCAATATGCTGGTCAGCTCTATGCCAGACCACAAGGAAACCTGAAGAACAAAGGAAGATTTCTGCTGGGATTACTAACAAACCATTTACCAGTACTGTGAAAGAAAAACAGTCTTTAAGTCATGCCCGACACAAAATAAAATCACTCATTCCCTACAGCTGAAACCATGGAGAACCTAGGGATCAAAGGCTGAGAATTGCCAGCAGGCCTTTTGCACTACATATTCTTACCTTTACTCCTACATACTCTCATCCTTCCACACTGTATGTCCATACCATCAATGGAAAATGGGTGAACAAAGTCTTTAAACTGTAATTCACAGAAACTAGCAATGGTATATAAACTGAATTTCCTGAACACTCAGGGTCCCTCTCAGTGTCTTTTTCTGTCTCCTTCATTATCTTTTACTCTGTCCCTCTACTGTCTCCATCCCTCTGAGTCTCTCTCAGGCTCTCTCACGCTCTACCTCTAAGAGGAGACCACACTCTGTCTATGGAGTATCACCCCTTCTCTACAAACTTTCTTTTTGACTCTATCTCTGGCATGCATTTGCATTCTTTCTTGCGCTCAGCCAAGAACCTTCTCTCTGGGTGCAGGGCTTGAGCTCCCCGCTGCCCCCGCTTCCACTTGGGGGACTCTGCCCCGTCTTGCATGAGCAGCACTTTTTATAATAGCAAAAATTGGAAAAAAACAAAGGTACATCAGGAAAATAGATAAACTATGATATGTTCACACAATGGAATACTGTATAATAATAAAAACTAATGAATTACAGATGCATGCAATAACTTGAATAGCAGGAAACATTTTTAATTAAAAAACCCACAATGTTTCCATGTATACAAAATTTTAAATATGCTAAATAACATATTGTTCGAGGAAATAAAATATATGGTGAAACTGTAAAGAAATACAAAGAAAGACATATATAAAATTCAGAATGGCAGTGACCATAGAGGCGGGCAATGGAGGGGCAGAGAGGTGATGTAAATAGAAGAGGCTGATACGAAATTTCAAAGGTAATAATTTCAAAGGTACTAATAATTTTCTTCTTAAACTGGAAGATGGGGTATCCAGGTGGATCTCCATTGTGTTGATATTCTTTACATCTTACAAACATTTTATTATTATTTTGTATGCATCCAATACTAAATAAAAATATTTTAAATGACTTAAAAAGGGGTAATGGAAAGATTCCAGACCTTGGCTATCTGAATCAAGGTTGAGAGATTTTAAGAAAAACTTTATACTTAAAACTTTTCTTGTATAATCTGATGACTGCTTTTCCTTGTATTTGGCATATTTGTAAACTCAAGTTCATGAGTTTCTGTGGTCAGAGTCACTGTTCACTTTGCCAGGGTTTACTGTGCCTGGTCTCATTTCATGTCATAGAGCAAAATATCTAGGCTCAACAAAAATAGAATACTGAAATGAAGGTTTAAAAAAGTTTCTGCATAAATCTATGACTAAAACATCTACCAGACAGCTTTCTTTAAAAAACAGAGCTAACTAGATAGAATCGCAAAAAAAAAAGAGAACTTCTAAAGTGAGTAATTTCTATTCAGTCATTGGTTTGACTCAATGACATGAATGTAAACACAAATAAATTAATTTCACTAATTTAAGCTTTCATGATTAAGGGTACAATATAAATAGCATATTAATATACACACAGTCTTTTGTATGCATTTCTGGCATAAAGAAAAGAACGATTATGGAATAGCACAAATTCTGGTCCTTAACACCTGTTTTGATTATTTAAATCTTTTGCACATAAACAAGACGGATATGTAATATCTGAGGCTTTAAATTAAACCTCTGAATGATATGACTTCATCTATTTGGTTTCAAATACAGTCTATATGCAAAGGTATGACAAGAACTGGACTTATTCAGACTTTTACAAAATCCTCTTCTAATACTCATAATGGTAGTTATAATGTCTGTTAAAAAGCCATTATTCCTAGAGTAGCCAAATCCTTATTCATAAGTATTTACTAAGTGAAATGCTATGTGTGTAGCACAACGCAAGGGGTTGAGAATGCCACCAAAATGTAAGATGAAGTATTTATTATCCACTAAATTACAGCCTAAATGGGGGCAAAGGCATGCATGCTATGCAACAGTGAATTAAATACCCAAATGAGTATAAAAACACCAAAGGCAAAGAAAAGGGGTGTTGATGCTAGCAGGGTAGTTAGCAAAAATCTCACAGAAGGTTTGACCTTGAAGAAGTGGTATTTAAGAGTGTGAAAGGATGAAAGAAAGACAGTTCAGGTCAAAACCTTGTAAGCGATCAGAAATGCTTGCAATATGTTGCAAAGGCAGAGAATAAAACAGGCTTTGATGGAGTGAAGGGCTGAGACATTCTGACAGGGGAGCTGAGATGGGGCTAAGTTGTGGAAAATCTAGAAGATTTGGCTAAAAAGTATGGACCAAAGTGCAGATAACAGAATCATGGGAGGTTTCTGACAGGGTCTGCACAAGATTCACTCAGTGTGACTCAATATGAAGAAGCAGGAAAGCGAGCAAGGGTGGGGAAGTAGTTGAAAGAGGTTTGCTATGGCCTGGGTGACCACAGCACTGAGAAGGGAGGAGGTGGGAGAGGTGTGAGAGCAAAGACAGGCCCTTAGAGACTACTCCTGGCAGTCTCTGTCCTCTCCATCGCCCACTCCAACCATCACATCACTGTTGAAGTACTCTCTAAACACTAATTTTGAAATGCCCCTCCAATCCTCCTTATACGCCACTCTTTATACTGTACCACTATCGCTATTCAAAATCAAAAGCAAAATTCCACAAACTTAATGGTTCCCCACTGCTTTACCAAAATGAGTACAGACCTCTTACCTTGGCAATGAAGACCATTTGCAATATGGCTCTAACTTGCCTTCCCAACTGTGATATCGTAACCATCTATCCACTTCCCAGCCAATAGTGATTGGACAGCCTACTGTATATATGCCAGGGTTCCTGCCCCATGAAGCCTACAGTCTCATTCAATCAAATGAAACCACCTCTAGTTTCCTGATCATTGTGCCAGAGCTCCTTGTGATGATACTATCTGGGCCACTGGCAGAAATGCTGCTTCGTCTATCCAGACTCCTTGATCCAAACAACAACCACCCAAGTACTCTGCTTATACTTCTTTTTTCTACACCCCTTTATTTCACTTTGCACAGTACTACTGTCCAGTGCCCTCCTCTCTTGCTGAAGGCAGCTACTGTGTCTTAATCATTTTTATTCAGGAAATATTTGTAGAAGTAAACTGACAGTATGGGACAAAAAAAAAAACCAGAAGAAAAAATACAAGGTTATTGGCTCAGTGATTTTCTGATTTCTCACTGTTTAAAAATTGATACCTGAGTTTGCTTTGTGGTTTCAGGCCCCCAGTGGAAGCGCTCAGCAGTCTAGTGTTCCCGAAGCCAAGCGAAGGGGGTCTGCTCAGTGACTCAAGCGAGGGACTCTTACGGAGATAAGGGTCTGGTTTCAGGTCCTCAGCCCTTCCTTTTAGAAGATCTGTGTGAACAATAACATAATCATCTATTCCTGAAGAAGAGAAATTTGACTGGTCATCACACTGTTTTCTCAAACACAATTCTCATTTTATTCTCTTGTACAAATAGATAATATAGATATATAGATGTAGTTTCTGGATTAAGTAATAAAAATGCAAATAGAGACATGGTATTTTCTAGAAAGGCTTCTCCAGGCAGGACTGATTATATAATTCAAAGAGACTAAAGCCAAATAAGTCCCTTGTTCAAAAACTGTTATAAATTTCAAGACTGCATCAGCAGAGCACTGAGCTTAGGCCTTTCTCAAGGGTCTTGTGCAACTATACAGGTCGCGCAACCACAGAGCCAGCGCTGCCCTCAAGTCAAGTCCTGTTTTAATCAACATGCCTCTGAGAGAGAAGGCTGGCAGAAAGATGCCTAATGCAATTACCAGGTCACAGATGGCAGCAGATGAAAAGCTGGGAACCAAAAATGATAACTATTTTACAAGAGAAAAAACCATTCTAATCACAGGGACTGGTTTGCTAAAAGTAAGTAAAAATAATTCTTTTAAGGCTCCTCTTTGCTATCATATTAGCCTGAGTTAAAACAGGTAATGAAACAGGCCAAATCCTCCAAATATTTCTTAACAGACCTCGAAAGTATAGAATAGGAGAAAATTTCTAGATTGTCTAGTTTGTATTTACAGAGGAAACGGGACTTGCTCAGTGCTGCTCAATAGGCCAGTACCAGGTCTGGCCCATGGTCACCTCCCAGGATACCATAAATAGTGATGGAAAAAACAAGACTTGTACAGCTAATGGCCACCAATTATGGGTAGTAAAATTGGGAGTGATGCTAATTAGCTCGGAAG
>NW_006433941.1:3532153-3534558 GCF_000325575.1 Pteropus alecto
AGAGCAGAGAAAAACAGTGTTTACATCACTAAAGAGAACAACAAAAACAGTGAATTAATCCCCTTTCTGCAGCTTCTGAATGACCTCAGTGTTGGCAAGGTTGGTTGAAAGCAAGCAATTTTCACTGTGTAATCCTTTTCAGTATGGTAAATAGTATCATCCAGGGTAGACAGGTGCCTGGTGGGGCAAAGAAGAGGTGTTGACAATGAACTATTTACTTCAGGGCAATAACTGTTGTGGTTTCAGTGTCAGTATTTACTTTGTCAATTAAAAGAATGGTTTCTCTACACAAAAGTTTTTAAAGCTGAAGGAACAGAGAAGATAGAAATATTATGACCAAAAGCTCACCTACTACATTTGAAAATGGTTAAGATAATAAATTTTATGTCTTAGGTATGTTACAACCTCAACAATAAAAGCTCACCTAGATGCACAGCACTAAGTATATAATCGAGTTATTCTCCACTTTACACTATGTAGCAAGTGTGGAGAATATAAATCAGACAGGTTTTCAATACTCTGTTTTGACTTAGCCTCCATTTCTAGTAAAGGGTCACTTGAGTTACATAAGAATAACGACCTGCTCTATAGACATACTCACCCCCTTCTTTGTTTCTTATTCACCTGACCTTAGACAACCACTGGTCTTTGGTCACCATTTCCTTCTTCCTGGAGGTCATAACTATGATTGGAAGTGCTATGTTTGGAATAAATGCCACTGATTATTTTTCTAAGTTGAGTTTCATGCATAAAAAAGACAAAAAGTTAACCGCACAAGAGAAAGTTAAAATATTTCATATTTAAGGTAATTTACCTGACAGGGGAAGGTCTGGAAGATCCAAACGTTGAGTCACCCCTTTGCTGGCTGACCGAACACTGTTGTAAGTTGAATGCCTCTAAAAAACCAAAGGGCACACCAGCATAGGTGAACTTGTGACATGAGTAACAGCATCAATAAGGTGTGTGCATGCAAGTATGTACAACAGTTCTCAAGCTCCTTAGAATCACCAGGGGGAACATTTTAAAGCAACTTATTTATTTGATTAGATAATAAATGAAATTGGCACAATCCTCAAAAGGAACAGAAAGGACATATAGTGAAAAGAAAGTCACCCTTTCACTCCCTTCACCCAGGTCTCTTGTGGGGGGTTATCATTGTTAATCAGTTCTGTGACTATCTTCCTCGAATATTCTATGTATATTCAAGAATATGTGTAAAAATACTGTTTGTTTAATGGCCAATAGGTAGATGAAAAAGATGCTCAACATCACTAATCATCAGGGAAAGGCAAATCAAAACCACAACGAGGTATCACCTGTTAGGATGGTCGTTACAAAACAACAACAACAACAACAACAACAACCAGAAAATAAGTATTGGTGAGGATGTGGAAAAACTGGAACTTTTGTGCACTGTTGGTGGGTATGTAAAATGATGCAGCTACTATGGGAAAAAGTAGGGAAGTTCTTCAAAAAATTAAAAATAGAACTACCATATGACTGAGCAATCCCACTTCTGGGCATTTATCCAAAAGAATTGAAAACAGGAACTTGAAGAGATATCTGCACAGCCATGTTCACTGTAACATTATTAAAAATAGCCAAGAGGTAAAAACAACCTGAATATATCCATCAAGAGAAGAATGGATCAAGAAAATGTGGTATTCATATACAATGAAATACTCTCAGTCTTAAAAAAGAAAGAAATCCTGTCACCTGCTACAACATAAATGAACCTTGAGAACAGTATCTGTTATGCTGGCAGGGATTTCATCTGCGGTGGCGTGGTCCTAAAGCTGATTCTAGATCTTGACAGAAAGGGTAGTCCCAGGTGAGCACTTAGAGAAAGACTTTCTGATTTTGGCAGAAATAGAAGTGCATTTTTAATGGTCCACCTTTGAGATGTTCTGGACACTTTCCTGGAAGCTCAGGGCAAATTAGAGTCTTCTCCTCCAGGCCTTCCTGGATTAAATTCACTTCTGGTTAACTAGTTAGAGTAATTTCTGATACTTGTAAATTAATCGTGACACTCTTATACAGAAATAGCCCCTTTATTGGACAAACATTTGTAAAGGGGATTTTACTGCATTGTTTTCGTAATAAGTTTAATTCAAAACAACCTAAATGCCCATCAATAGAGTAGTTAAATAAATCACCTCATATTATGTAGCCTTTTAAAAAATGAATTTCTTCTCCAAATACTGACATTTAAAGACATCTCTGATATATTCCTTCATTCATTATTTATTGAACTTCTATTACATGATTGTGTGGTAGCCACTGTTCTAGACAAGAGATATAATAGCAAACAAAATAGATAAAAATATCTGCCCTCAGGAATTACATTCCAATGACAAAGAGAAATGAGCCAGTGTCTGAATAATACGTAATCAAATTTATAAAAC
>NW_006433941.1:3534599-3541362 GCF_000325575.1 Pteropus alecto
TTTTATGCTAAAGAAAAACATCTTGAGGGATACACAATCAGCCAGAGACGGTGGTTATTTCTGGGGCTAGGGAGCAAGGGAGATTTTCAACTTCTCTTTTAAACTGAAATTTTAGGAAAAGATATTTTTAAAATCAACACAAGAGTAAAAAATTGGTAATAACCCAAAGTCAACCATCAGTAGAACGATGAACTGGAATAGTTATACAAGGAACACTATTATGCAATGAAAAGAACAAACTGCTGTAACAACATTAATGAATTCACAGACATAATGTTGAGCGAAACAATCCAGTCACAAAGGAAAAGATACTCTATGATTCTACTTACATGAAGCCAAGAGCACATAAAATACATGGTGACAGAGGTCAGAATAATGGTGACTTCTAAGGGTTTACAGACAGGTGGTGGCACGAGGAGGCCTTCTGAGGTGATAGAAATGATATCTTGCTGTTGGTAGCATGGGCATATACATATAGAAACATTCAAGCTATATACTTAAGAGTGTACTTAACTCTACGTAAATTATAGCCAGTAGTGTGCTGCTCATAAGGGCCAATTGCCAAATCTTCAGGAATTTTGCAAACTACTTGTTAAACATAGCCGTTATTAAACTTATTAAAAGCAAAAGTAATAAATACATAAAATCCACTGCTTCCTAATTATTTTACTATATTTTTACTATTGAGGTTATTTATACCTAATGTATCTGTACTATAGAAATACTATACAATGCATCTCTCTTCTCAACTCCACATTCACTGATGTCATGGAGATAGCCTGAAATCGGCAATGGTGGAAATATTTATACCACAGAAACTGGAAAACAGCAAAGTGCCCTCCCATAGGGCACTTGTTCGCAGCAAACTAAGATTCACAGCTCATTCATTATCGATGAGGAAAGTGAAGCATGATCTGTTTCAGTTTTATTAAATAATTTTGTCAATTATCATAAAAAATTGTTTTGTTTGGTTTAACATACAAGGTAGTGGAAGATACCTTCAAGGGTAAAAAAGTAAAAAAAAAAAAACCTTAAAAGACCTCAAACAACAAACACAGCTACTAAGGACACCAGAAAACGAAACCTAGTGATAACAGTGCCGATCTCAGCGCGGGGGAGGCAGTATGCCGAATGCCATCGACGCCAAAGCCCTGGTCTCAGAAAACGCCAACGGGCTCTGGCCTAAAACCATCAAAGATGGCAACGGTGACAGGCTGCATCTAGTGAACTCTGAGAATTTATTAACTGTAAACATTCTTTCTCTCTGGGACATTTAAAAAAGTTCTTTGAGAACAACATCTAGTTCAATGTCCATGTCTAGTAAAAATTACAATCTTCATTTAACTGAAATTTCAAAACTGTCATCTTATGGAAAACAAAGAGTTATTAACAAAACTGTATAAAGTTTACAGTGTCCCTCTTGGACCTTTATTAGGTATCAAAAGTGTGATTTTTAATGAGTTAAACTATTATTATTTTAGGCTTATTAAAAATGATGTGCAACGTGCCTCACAAAATAAACCAATTGGTTTTCACTTCTTTTTTGTTGCTTGTGTAGAAGACATTGTTATAATATGATGTGACACTGACCACCACCCACACATGCCAGACTCTTTTAATACCTGCATTGGAGAAACAGCAGCAGCTGGGGCAGTCCTCACTGGTATTCCACTCAGGGGACTTCTGGGGGCCTTATGGACAGAAATATTCTGTCCAGCTCCACCTGCCAAAAAAAGAGATGGGAACATTTCTATGTTGCTCAGTTCGGAATAGTAAATAATAGTGCCTGATTTGTTACTTTTTTTAGAGACTAAACAAATATCCTATGAGGCTTACAAAGCATTACGTTTAATTTTTCCTCTTTTTCTTCTCTGGACTAGTGTTGAATTAGGGAATGAGAAGGGGAGAGTCAACTAAATGGAGGTGGTCTTAGATGTAGGACACAAGAGGAAAAACGAAACAGATGTAATGAGGCACCTGTGGCAATAAGGAACGGGAAAGCTCTTGCACAGACCATTATTGTTAATTAATTTCCCATCTTCATAGACTGAATGTAGCCACTGGGATTTCATATCTTTCAATATTTGCAGTCTAATTTTAATCTAATTTAGATGAAAACTATTTTGGCAGAGATAACCAGATACATCCTAAGATTAGGTATTATGACTGTCTTCCAATAAGACAAGCACTTTTGTTGTAGTCAAGGGAAGAAATATAGTTATTTTGGATAGATGCACATTTGTTTTCTTCTATGTACTATATTTATGAGTGTAGAATATAATATGCATTTTTCCCATATATGTAGATAACAAGGAATAAAGGTGACTTGTGAGTCAACCAGACATTTCCAGAAAAAGGTGGGACTGTACCATGATCAAGAATGACAGATCAGCACAGATGGTCACACACAAGACCAGACCAGGTAGAGAAAATTCTAACTGCATATTGCAAGAAGCAGAAGGCCAAGGGTACCAACAAGAGAAGCGAATGAAGATTTAATGCCTCATTTCCTAAAAGACGAAGCCTCTGGCTGACCCTGTAAGAAGGCAAATAGTAGCGACCCGAATTTAATGGACATAGAGGCAGAAAAGGAAGGTGATAAGGTAGAAACTGGAGGCAAGGAAGAGGGAGAGAGAAAGAAGAGATTGTATTATGTGTGAGCCAGACTCCTCATCATCATCTCACTGGAACTTTAGACAGGCTGCAAGCCTCCTTTACACAGAGGGAGCATGTGGAATGATCTAGAAAGAACCCTTGGGGCTGCATCAATTTGGGGCTAAGGTGGAATAGAGACATGCTTGATATTTGGGGCCACAGTTTAAATTTGAGTTTTGCTTATGAAACAAAATGATTGAATACCTGGGTGTCCCAAGTCAAATGACTTAATAAGGGACTTAACAGTGGTTGCAGACTCCACAGGTGTTGGAGATGTTCTGTTCACATAGACACCATGCCACCGGCCAGGAACATCGACCTCAGAGTGCTCGGACTCTTCACGCACAGGTCTGCACAGTAAAGAGCAAATCAAATTGAAAAGGTGGAGGATGTTTCATGGGGGAAAGACACAGATGGAAACAGAACCAACACAGAGAAAAAAGACCTGGAAGGAGAATCCCAAACTTAAAATCCTGTTTTCTGTATCAGCTTTGCATCTTTAGGAAATCATGTATGTGCTGCTCTCAATTTTTATCAGAGATGCTTTTGTGGGAATGACCAGAAATAGCATTTTTATATGTAGTGATGCTAGCTCTAAATAAAAAGGATGTGAGTCTACTTTGCAAACCGTAAAAATATATGTATATTATTTATCATAAATGTTTAGTTTACTATCTGTCAATGGAGGGAATACAATGGATTGGCTTGTCAGAGTGTATCACATCTGGCATACAGAGGTTGGAAAGATGTCACCTCAGGACTCCCCTGCAACTAGAATTTCCGATGTGATTTTGGTTCCACCAGTCAGAAAAGCTGTGGGCAAGTCCTAGAGCAGAACCCGAATAGGGGAAGAGAGGCAGGGCACAGGACATTCGCCATATTGAGACAGATTGTAGCAGAGGCAAGATGCTTCTGCTGCTGCTAACTGGTGGTAGCTTTCCAACTGGCAGCTTCTCAATTTTAGGCTCCATTCTCGGCAGAGGCAGCAGCCCCGCCCCCCCAGTAGCCCAGTCCTATATTATGACGTTAGTTGTTCTTAGAAGCTGAGCCTAGACTGTTTCTTCAGCCCTCCCAGCAATCATGCAAGCCATTTAATATCTTTCTGCTTAAACCAACGATGATTTATTATGCACAATAGAATCCCAACTCATATACTGTTTGCTTCAAGAGAGAGAATGCTAATAATAGTATTCTAGAAAAAGTAACACTGCAACTCTGTATGAAACAAAGTTTCTACTCTCACCAGAACTTTCTTGGTAAGTTCTTACTATGGTTTCTAAATTTGAGCAGACTCTTAGAAGAATCTTCTATAGATCGCCTGATTCTGTCCTCTCATGCATAGCTTCCTTATCCAGGGGACTTTCACATGTCATTTAATCACCCTGTGAATGAGCCAATACAAAATCTCCCAATCTTCTGATTTCCAAATCACTGTTCTTTTTATTATATCAAATTGCCACAGCTGTTTGGCAAGGTGACTAATTTATGAGAATGGCTCAGCGTATTTCTGGCAGTATATTTTAATAAGGTCAGTGGAAGTTTAAAATATTTATTTTCTGATCTTTTTTGAAATTAATCTAGCTACCATAAGCTTCTTGTCCTTAAGCTATCATAAACTTACTTGTCCTTAATTCTCAAAGCTTCCTCCTACTGATCCGTAATCGACATGAATAGAATACATTTAAGTGAATCAAAACTTAAAACACTTAAATCACACTACTCTATACTCATCTCCACAAGCCCTTCTTCTGAGAAAAAAAAAAAAAAACAACAAAAACCAGTGAACTGGTAACTTCTTTGGAAGAAAGTATTAGGCATTTCAGAAACTAGTAAGGTGAGAGGTTTAAAATATTTTTTATTGGATGGGCTTGGTTTCTGTGTTTTGCTCACTGTTATGTAGTATAAAAACAGGTGCTGTATATGCAGAAAGAAAATAAAATCAGGTTATGTACGAGCAGAAAAAAAAAAATCCTGTTTCTGTCCCAGCCATTCTCAGGGGTATCAGAAACAGACAGAATAGGCTACCTTCTTCCAGTCCACTTAAGTAACTTGCTACCAAAGGGCCTTGTAGAAACTTAAGGCAACTCTCAAAGGAAGAACATTTTTAAAAATTAATTTTCATTTCATTCCTTGCTAATTTGATAAGAATAAAATAAAGAATCCTACATTCTGCTTAAGAGTTCCCTTCAATTATCTAAGTTTCTCTGTGATTCAAAACATCAAACAATAAACAGGAAGACTCAGACTCCATAAATCACAAGGTTACAAGAACCAATTCCCAGTTCTCCTTCAGACAGCCAAGGACAATATTTCAAATGATCAGTCTGGCTAGAACACGAGTCAGTATTAAGTAGAGAAGCTATTGGACTAAATACCCACCATGTTATGTAACAGTGTGTGTGTGTGTGTGTGTGTGTGTGTGTGTGTTCACAAAACAAAGCCTGACTGAAGAACCACAGAAAACAGTTATTTAAGAGCGCCATTGGTTTTACTAGTACTTTAATCATAAACAGGCTTGAAATTCCTTGCACCAGCCTGTCTTAGAATTATTTGGGATCAACCAGTAACAACCCCAGCAATAAATGAAGTACAGCTGACCCTTGAACGACATGGGTTTGAACCACGCAGACCCACTTATACGTGGATTTTTTTTTCAATAAATATGTATAGTACATACAAAGAAATGTATTTTCTCTTATGATTTTAACATTTTTTTCTCTAGCTTACCTTATTGTAAGAATAAGTATATAACATATATCAAATATGTATTAATTGACTGTTTATGTTACTGGTGAGGCTTCCTGTCAACAGTAGGCTATTAGTAGTTAAGTTTTGGAGGAGTCAAAATGTATGTGGATTTTCAACTGTGCAGGGGGTCAGTGTGCCGCTAACCCTGTGTAGTTCAAGGGTCAGCTGTATCACATTTCCTCTGTTCCAAGGAAGAATAAGAACTCTATTCTATAAAGGATATTAAAAAATATTTAAGCATATAGCCAGTTGTACTGTCGCAAATTCATTAAATAAAGGAAAAACTGCAAGGTATCACTATCAGGTAAACATTTGTTCAAAGTTAGCTGGCCACTGCCTCCTAAGACAGATGTTAGGTTCTAAGGTCAATCCAAATCACCCAAAAATATAGCTACATGGTTTTGTAAATACAACTGAATACAAACACACCATCTTTCAACAAGCCTAATGCATTTGTTTTTCCTACAGCATTTAACAGTTTGCTTTTTCTTCAGGTGCATCTCATATGCAATTGCTGTCTTGTGTTTAGGGGCCATGTTTAAAACAACAAAAATGAGGCATATTTTCCTTCTGCTCCCACATGTAAAACTATGATACTAAATACTTTCCACAAGAATATGCGTATAACTCCATAGTACTAGGTGTCTTAAAAATACTATCTAATTGAATTTTTCACAAAACGCTGCTATTTTAGATGAAAAATTTGACAGACGTCATGTGTCTTGTAAACGGTGAATCTGAAATGCAAATCCAGCAGTCTGACCATGTCTTTTTCAAATTTTCAATAATGCACAGGTGGTCCTCTGAGAGGCACACAGGGTTCTAAAAAAATAAAAATGTGCTGGCATTTCTTGCTGAAATTTAACACATATTTAAGAAAAGTACTACAAATATTTATTTCATTGCTTATTTTTATGCATATTATTGCATAAAACACATACTGAGAATGACAGACAGTTATAGGCAAGATTACCTGGTACATGAACAAAGGGCAGGTATATTTCCCATGGACCACGTCATCTACTGACTGCTGGTCTACCTTATATATTTTTCATTATAATTTAAACATATTAAACTCATATGTCTGTAACTTTTTAAAAAAAGTTATCTAATATAATTCACTGCTTTCTTTGGTTATAGAGTCTACAAGTATTGTCAATTTTCTACAGCACTTATTCATCATAGAGAACACCCCTTTACATTGGTGTATATTTTGATCCAAGAACATGTGAGCTCTTGTACACAATTAAAGTATCCACAGGTTAACTACATTTGTTAAAAGTCACATACCACTGCTACCTTCACAACTGGCAGATTAATGCTTGTAAAGAAAACCAGTCATGTCAATCACTTGCTTAAA
>NW_006433941.1:3541487-3570600 GCF_000325575.1 Pteropus alecto
GCCACCTGAAGGGTTTTTTTTTTTTTTTTTTTTATTTCCTACCTCTGTGCCTTTGCTCATTCTATGCCCTTACCTAAAATGTAATTTTCTCAAAATATTCCATATCGTTATACACAAATCTAAAAGAAGTTTGTAGCTCTAGAGTGAGACAGAAATTGGTAAGTATTCTGTCTCAGGTGTCAAAGTGTCTTCTGAGTTTCACTCTTTAATTTCGATATAAACATATGACAATAAAAACAAAGTAAAACGGTAATTTGAACACAGCATCTAAATCTCCAAATTCCAATAGTAAAACCCAAAGAAATATATTGTAAAACTCCTGCATCAGTACTGAAAACTGCAGAAAGATATCATCTACTTGCCTTAGACTTTGAAGAATTTCTGCTACATAGAGAATAAGAATGGGGAAATGGAAAGAAAATACTAAGGGTTTATCTTGAATTTCTTTTTAAAGAAAATAAAAGTATGGGAAAACCCCACTAATGTCCCTTACAGTAGAGGACTGAGGTTGTGAGGAGCATGGAATGCCCAGAAAACATGCAGAGTGTTCTTCCTACAAAGGATCAGTAACATTAAAATGTGACTGTCTGAAGAGACCAGAGATGGTTCATCCCAGGCACAAAGGAGAATAGCAAAAAAAGTCAGACGAAGAAGAGGAAACAACGGGCCAAGCAAAACTAGACCTAAAAGGCTGGCTCCCGATTCCAATTTCACCAAACAGAGAAGAAACTGGACATAGATGAATTTCCACCACTAGGCACCTTTTCCTCTATATTCTATTTGAGCTTCTGTGCCTCTGCTACGTCACATAAATTTACCTTAAAGAGCCTGCCTTCTAGTTTAAGATACAATATATTTAAAAGTAATCAGGCAAAGTGAGTTTGGGTCTAAGTAGAATCCACAGACACTGATTTTGGGCAAATGTCAGGCCCTGATACACTCTCATTTGTTTAAGCAAGAATAAGTGATGGGTAAAAACATGCCCTGATCTATTAATATATTTCATAAAATAAAATGAATAACTGAACTCAAGGGAGAACAGACATTTGTAAATTTGACAGGAAACAGAATTAGACACTTGATAACATCTGCCTTGAGAATACAAAAAAATTCAAGAAAATAATAAAATATATTAAAGATGACAATTTAAAATAAAAGGATGAATTAAAAAATGATTATTAGCAATCTAACAATCCATTAAAATATTTTAAAGCAGAACCAGCTTAAGAGAAAAAGAAATGAGGACATATTGGAAAAGTCTCTCTGAACATAGATAAAATGAACAATGTAAAGGTGCGGTTTCAATCAGTAGGCAAAAGATTGTTTTGGTTATAAATGGTGCCGGCATGACCGGCTGTCATATGGAAGAAAAAGACCCATACCCCACATCAGACTTAATAAAGGAGGATCAAATATCTGAGAAAGGGGGAAGGGCAGGGAGAGGAAGGGAGGAAAGGAGGAAGAGAAACAGATGAATAAAATGTAATAGCCTATTTGTACAAGATTAGGGTAGGGGAAAATCTTAAACAAAAACAAAACACTTAGAAGCAATAAAGGAAAATACTAACAGATTGTATTCCATAACAATATCAAATTTTCCATGACAAAGATGATAAAGCCAAAACACCCCAAATTACTGGGATAAACATACATCCCTAATAAAATACTAATTTATAAACTGATAAGACAAAAACAATCAGCTCAAGTGCTCAACTAACAATTCTCAAAATAGAAAATACAAATGGTTAACATGTAAAAATATGCTCAGGGAAATGAAAACTGAAGCACTAATGAGACAGCATTTTTTGCTTACCCTCTTGGTAAAAACTGAGATTAATATTATCTGTAGCTGCTAAGGCTATGTATAAACAGGCACTCTCATGAAGAGTAAAATGTCACAAGTCGTAGGTAAGTAATCTGGCAAAATGTATTAAAATTAAGTGTGCATATTCTCTAAAACAGCAATCATACTTTCAGAAACCCATCTTATAAAAATAGAAACATAAGTCTATAAGGCTGTATCAATAAGGATTATTATTATTATGGCATTATTTGGAAAGAAAAAATCTAGAACACAACCTCGATATTCATCAGCATGGCAATATCTGAATATTCTAGGGCACGTCCATTCTCTGGGATGCTGTGCTGCTATTAAAATGAGTTAAATTCATATATATTGACCTGGAAGGATGCCCATGATACACTGTTAAGTGAAACGTAAAGGTGCAGAGTAATGTATAGAATATAATCCCAGTTTTATAAAGAAAAATAAAGGAACCCTACACATTTATATGAGTAAAGGGAGAGGTAAAGAAAAACATATACTGGGAACACTGAGTACCTAAGATTAATATTTTTCTTTATAAATCTCCATTTTGTTATCAGCATACCTAAATTTACTTTGTAATTAAGAAATCCAATACATCAAATCACCTAACAATCTACTTGTTTTTCAACAAGGCAAATCTAGACTTTAAATTCCATGTGATATATTTTGATACATTAGATTTTTGTTTTCAAAATTAATTTATGTGCAATAAGTATGTTTGCTCCTTGCCCACTTGTTCTAATAATGAAATCATGTAAAAAATGACACATATTTAAAATCAACCTCCTATCTACAACTTGTATCAGAAGTCCAGCTTGCTTCTACCTCAAATTCTAGATATTTAATGTGGCTTTAAAGTTCTGAAACTATATGCACTAGAAAACAGAACAAGATGACATAAAATCTCTGCAGAAACGTGGCCAATGATAAAAATAATCAGGCAACAGACTCTTCTAAATAATAACATATTTATTTAGCACTTCATAAATGCTTTACATATAAAAATATCCAACAGTCCCCAGAGTAAAGACAGATCAAAATATGGTGTACAAATACAGCTGTAAATTTTAAGTCGAGGTTGTACTTTTCTTAGATTGTTTATATTAGAAAACACCCAGTAAATGAATTTTATGTCATTCTAATAATTCTCAACCTGAGGTAAAGCTCTCCCGGTTTATAAATTTCTCTCCTAGTAGGACAATTCCAGCAAGTGTTTAAACTATTTTTACACAGAAGACATCAACTTCTCTTCTTTCTATTACCAGGCCAAATTCTTCTAGTGATTCAGTGCTCTCCAGTGTGACACCCTACAATGTCTTCCTGAGTTAAAGAGCAATCCTGCTCTTTTAATTTTCCTTGGATTGGACAGTAACTCTTGTCTTAACCCTTGGATAGCGTAGCTGCTAATGACCCGATGCTGTCTGGACTGTACACTAGTTTCTCACATGAGAGCTGCAGTAGGATCTGCTAACTAGATACAGATCTTCACAACGTACGTACTTCTGAAAGTTTAAAACCACACTTTGAACTTTATGCTTCTGGATAAATCTTTTAAGTTTCCAGGGTAAATTTTATTCATGAGGCATCCTCTGTAGTTAGTTGTTGTTCATTAGTTTTCAGTTAGACTTCAAGCAGCATTGTCACCACATAAACTTATCTGGTTTAACTACATCCTTTATTATCAATCGAACATCTATTTATGTTAAGCCTAATACCGAGATTTTTGGAAACCAACCCAAAACTTAGTGGGTGGCTTGTTTCAGATGAGGTAATGAAGTCAGACCCCAGCTAGAACAGACGCGATCAAGCCATTATATAAAGGAAGCAGAACTTACTAACTTCTTCAGAATGAGACGTCACACAGATAGCTTCCTATTTTACCTTAAATAGTGTTAATTCCAAAATTATCAGATACCGTACTCAAAAGGAAGCATAAAAATAAACTCCAAAAAGTAAAACACGAGCATGGGCGGCATCCGCCAGCGCTCTGAGTTTGCTATGCTACTGCTCTCTCTGAACACTCTAGTTGCATATCAAAATTTTTCCACAACAGACTTGTACTTTGTTTTTTTTCAGAACAATTTCGTTTTATGCTCCAAATAAAAGCCTGCTGACTCTTCTGAGAAAAAGAAAAAGAATCATCTTTTTGTAATGAGTTGATTCCAAAATGTAGAAAAAGGGTAATAAGACTTGATTGCAATGACTCTGTAAAACAATGGACGTTATAAGGAGACAATCTGGCTCTTTATAGAGAATTTCTCCTCTACATTACTCCCCCTTTCATATAGAAATGGCTGTAGATCCCCATCATGGCAAGGGCTGAGCTGTCTTTCTTCCATCAAATGCTCTGCTAGCTGACAGAGACCATGGAGCTGTGAAAATAGAAATGGGAGGGGAAAGGCTGGTAAAGGAGTTACTTAATGCAACATGACATTTGTCTACAAATATAAGAATTAACAGCTGACACTTGTCCCACAGAGCAAAGCTAATATCCAGAGTAAGACCTACATGTTTGAATTCCTATTGTTTCAGTTTTCTTGGAAGTCAAAGGTCTTCAGACAGAAAATGCCAAAGACTTCAAAACGCCATTACCAGGCTCCTCCCCGGACCATCACCAACAGACAACTGTGTTGGTAAAGTAGAGATGTCCAGGATGAACAAAATCAGACCCTCCGTAATTTACAGAGTGACTCGTGCTTCCCTCTACTATGCTATAGTCACGGCCAAAAAGAAAAAAAAAAAAGATTTCACTTATTGTTATGACATAAAAATCCTAAAGGCCTAAGGGAAGCACATGCCTACACTTTTCGAAGCAGATCTTTACAGATGGGGGTTGGGGAGCAAGGAAGTAGACATAATACTTTAGAATTAAAGTCTTTGTATCTAATGCCATCCATAAGTGCAAATTTAAACTATGAAAAAATAAGTAGTATGAGAGTGAAAGAATTAAGCTTGTTGGGATACCAGAGGACCAGTTTCTACATCAAGGGCAAAATAAAATGCCATAGGTCCCTGATGGTCTACAGTGCTAATGTGAGGTATGCTCAGAAGCTGCTTAGGAATCTCCATGAGAACTGGTCTCCTTCCATCAGGGCCAGGGATGCTTATCAGAGCATGTGCTGCAAGAGAGCTAGAAAAGACAACGTAGTGACTTAAGAATCTACACCTCCAACTTCCACACTTTCCCTTTGAGTGACAGCCCCAGAATACTCAGTGAGAGTCTGTGATGCATTACAGCTATTAAGAACAACACAAAGGGTGGCACAAGCACAAGACTGACGTTAGGGCAGAATACGTTTGTGCGCACACAGAGTTAAAAGCCAATTCCAGAGAGTCTGGCAGTGATATGCAGCCATGCTGCTTGCTTTAGAGGTGAGAACGCAAGAACCAGTGGCACACACTAAACACATTTTGAATTTTAGACATTCTATTTTTAGAAACTGACACAGCTAATTAGTGTTTTTAACGACCTCTTTTTTGAGATGTTTATTGGTGTCATATGATACACACATAAAAATCAAGTAAACCACCTAAAAACTAATGGTCTTTACTGTTTCGGAGTAAGAGAAAAACCACATAGGTCTTTTCCTGCTACTCTTCGAGAAGCCTGTCATATACTGCTCATCAACAATGTCTTTCTTTAAAAAGGCTATATGTGGCCCATCCAATCATTAAGTCAAGTTACACATGTAGTCTCTGTGTCTGCCAGGCCTGAGGACTCAATATTTCAGAAAAAAGATTTGATGTTTTAATTTTGATGAGAGTCTTTATTTCAATGTCTTTCTCTTAATGATTCAAAATTAGAAGAAGTCAGAGTTGAAAAGTGATTCCTTATCCTTATTCATGTCCAGTAAAACATATCACACTCGGGTCCATAAAAACTACATTGGCTTGTTGAAATTTCTGGAAGAGAAAGACGGGGTCCACAGCCCAGCTAGAACGTGGACACGCCATTGTGTAAAGGAGGTTCCAAGGATTGCACTGGAAAGATGGTACTGTTGACATTTGAACTCCTGACTCTTCTATCAGAGAAAGGCCAGCTGACCAACTAGTCTCAGAGAATAGCAGAACTTACAGGGGCCTTACAAAACGACTTACTCTTATCTCCTCATTTAAGAGAGGAAGGAGCTAGGTCTGGGAAGGAAACCTTGCCAGTTGGTGGCAAAGTTGAGACTAGAGACTCATCTTCCTATATATCTTAACATTAGTTATTCTGACTCCAAAATAAAAATACTTTTAAAATATAACAGGGCTGATGATTGCTAATGAGCTAAGTTTTTGAGTTATCTAAAATACTAAGTTAAATAATATGCCATATGTTTTAGTTACTGAGTTCTTGGTAATAAACGCTAATTTAATTTTCTTGCCCACTAGCCTATGTTCTTTAAGAATGCCCACATATGCAAAATGAGAATCTGAATCAGTTAATTCCGTGTTACGATCAAAGTGTTTTTCAGATGCTCTTACCTTTTCTCGGTTGTACTTGGAGGACCTCATCAGAGAATTTTCTGCAAGTTCTTTGGCTGTGTCTGAACCAAGAATGACTTTTGAGTTCTCAGATGACTGTCAAAGTCAAATCGAGTTTCAGTCAAGAAACTCATTCAGCCAAGACGGAAACACTATGTTGCTTCAGGACCTTTGAGGGTAGGAGCTGGTTTCAAGTCTTGATCATGTGGTAAGTTCAGGAAGTGACTGAGCCATCAGCGAGTAGTAACTTTCAAATAGTCAACTCTTTAGAAGAGACAGTTTGCCAGAGAAGTGCAGAATCAGACAAGAAAACAGCCCTGGCAGATGTCTGAAGTCCTGCCCAATGCAATGATAGGCAAGAAACACACTGAGGCCTACAGTTTCAGTAATATGCCATGTTCTGAACTGGTGTCAGTTCTAGAATTTGAAATGTTTTGTGATAAGGGATTAAACTGCTGGATTTAGGAGGTAGGTATGCAAATCACTGGAAAATCAAAAGAGAAACATATTGGGTTAAAAAAAAAAAATGACCCTAAGTTTGAAGATGTAGGATAGAGTATACGGAGTCCTAAATTGTCAAGATGCATGCAGAGATCTATGTTATCAGGGTTCAAGTTGTATAACTGGCCTATATCTTAGAATCTATGTAAGAGATGCAACATCTCAATTGATGACTTATTAGAGACACTACACAAACTCAAGACTTGTCTTTTACTGTTTATCTATAACTTGTAAATGAAGCAACACAAGTCAGGATTTGGTTCCTCTTCCAAAGATACAATATAAACGTAAGACGAACGGACAAATAAAAGCAGACACGAAATAAACTAAAATGACTTCACATTTTATAGGTAACACTATACAATCTAGTTTTCCTATTCTTCTACCTTATTTTAAAATTCATATGCTTTGGTGGTCAGAGGGAACAGGTATGACTATGAAATAATGATCTTGCTTTTCAAGAGTGAATTGCGGACTCAGTTCCTCATCTAATCTTAATCCTTCTCTAAAGGCTATCTTATATAAAATTCATAAACAAAGGAATGAGGGATCAATTGAAGCAAGTTTTATAAGAGAATCGAAACAGAATTCTGAGAAAAAATTTGCTCTTTTCAGCATCATGAAATTTCATAATACGTCAGACCCAAAGGCTCAGAATTTGCCAATGAACAACCTTCCTCATCCTAGAGAACACATAAAAAGAACAAACTGCATAAATCAGCATTTGGAAATACTACATTTCATATTTGAGAGACATCTGGAAATTCAAAATAATTTCCTAATATCCAAGAATCTCAAACTTAAGGACATTTATCCCTGACTTGGGAAAGATAACACCGCATTAGTTAAAGCCTAAAACACTATTTATAATCTTGTTTGTAAACCACTTAAATTCTAAACAATAATTAACTTTGAGCTCACTTTAGGGATACCTCCCTCTGAAACTCTGCTGTTAAGAAAGCTCTCTGGGGCCATACATTATGCGTTTTCCCTCCCTTAAGAACAGGAGGGAAAGTTACATATCAGCCAGATGTATGTTTTCCACACTCATCCTTTTTAACAAAGTGGGTTATTTGAAGGGCTGTTTGAGGTAGCCCACAGGAGTTGCCAATAAAGAAGCATGTCCCTGGGCCAGAAGGAACAAGTCCTTTATCTAGTGGCAAGTCCCCCTACGGTCAAGTCCAGCTTCTCTTGCTGTATACGACTGACTGTGAAAGGTGTGGCTGCTGCCCGCGAAATGTGCGCGTCCCTGTGCTAATAAACACTAGCTTTAAGTAGTATGGATCCTAGACATGACTTCTATTCCTTCAATCCAGGAGACACCTGGCTAGAGCTTTTGTACATATGTAAGTGAAGAGTTTCCTCATCACCTTCAGTCAGAAAAGGGCAGTGACTGGCACTGGATGGGATATTCCTAGTTGTGCAGTGGCAGTCATGGTAGAGTGAGCCTAGAAAAGAGTAAACATTCGGCACGGAGAGACATAAAAGCGGCACGAACGCCATGCATGATGATTAAGTGAGAAGCCAAGCACTGTGCGGAAGCCCTCAGACTCACGAAGGCGCGGCTGTGCTTGTGACCCACCTGCTGTGGCCCTGCAAGTCCCCCAGCTCTTTCTGCAGCCTGGCGTTCTTCTCCTCTTCCTCCAGCAGCCTCCTCTTCACAGTGCGCAGCTCCTGCTGGGCCTCACACTTGATGTCGTTGGCCACCACCACAGCAGTCTGCAGGTCCGCCTGGAACCGCCTCCACTCCTCGGTCTCCTCCTGAAAATGCCAGAGTCCACACCTGAGTCAGATGCTACCAGGGCTGGCACCCAGACAGGGGGCTCCAGGGTCCCCTGTTCCAATCATTGAGAATGACTGGCTGGGCGGTACTTAGTGAGGCACTGCTTTAATGGTAGCTCACTACTGGAAAAAGGCACAGGTGGGAATTACACCTTCGTGTTATCAGAGTTCTCCATCTTGAAACTGAATGGCTGCTTTAATTTTACTTCCTGCCAATACTAATTTGTGGTTCCGGGGCCCCTGCCATGGAAATGTACTATGAGAAAATAGGCTAGAGAGAGTAATCAGGGTAATTTTTCAAAGGTTTCCAAACCTAAGAGGGAGATACTTTTAGGAAAATGATGGAGATGGTCCCCAACCCCTGCTGTAACTGCATCTCACCTTTATCTGCTTAGTCAGAGTCTTTAACTGTCTTTCCAGGTCTGATTTCTGTTCCTCTAGCTTCATCACGTTGCCTAGAAATAAACAAGTCAGACAGGAGTTGGCAGAGTTGCGAGACTCTTGGGAGAAGGCAAGCTAGGTAGCAAAGGATCAGATCCAGATTTGGCAATAGGCTTTAAAATCCACCCATTCTACTACAAATTTCATTCTTGGCACCCTGAAAACCGGGAGCCAGAAGCAGAAGGTTCTCCCAAGATAGAAAATGAGATGAATTAGAAAACCGGTGGTGTTTTGTTAGGTTACACCCTCAGATGACAGGCTGTACAACCATGTAGCACTATGGGAAGGGATCTAAAGAGTCACTCACACTTATTACACTTACTCTTGGCTTCCCTCATATTTGCATACATCATCCTGAATGTCCTTTTACTGCTGTGAGGTAGAAGGCTTCTATGTAACAGAGGATATGACTAGTTATTACTATTGTGACTTTTAGGCCCATTTCTAGAGTTACAGTTCTTAATCACAGTTAAACCTCAGAAGCACTTGTTCCCAAGTGACTTCAAAAGCATAGACTCTGATCCACAGAATCAGACTCTCCAAGGGCAGACAGGATATGGGTGTGTGCGCTTTAACAGCTCACGGGTGACTTGACTGCCTCTTCCTAATTATGATCATCTTTAGTCCCTCACACTCTGCCTCCAATTCTTTCCATGTTGCTATCAGAGTGATTTAAATTTAAATCTGATCACGCCCATTATCTAGTTAAAATTCTTCAATGCTTCCTCATGATCCATTTCAGATCAGTAGTTGTTTATTATGGATATGAATCAGAATTATCAGAGGAGCTTAAAAAAATAAAACCCCACAGGGTCAGGTCCTACCCCAGTAGTTCTAATTCAGCATGTGGGGCCTGAGAATTTGTTTGGGGTCAATGCTACAGAATGAGAAAACTCTCTAACATTTTATTTTTCTATTTCAAGGACCTTATGGGGAGGAGTGATTGTTTAAGTCTGGATTTGTGTGTCCCTGGGCCGCCTAGTGAAAATACATCTTAATACCTTAACATCCCTGACGAAGTTAAAAAGCTTCTTAAAAGATACATGGTCTGTGTTATTTTCAGTTTTAGGTATGTTATGCTACAACCACAGGGACTGGGCTTGACACCTACTCTGGACTTTTAGTTACAGGCTTCTTTCTTGGTGTGTCTGTGCTGACTTTTAAGGGTTTGGGGGACAACACAACCAAATTCTCAAAAGCAGTATATCACTAAAAGAAAAACAAAACGAAACAAAACAAAACAAAACCGGACTTCTCTTCTTTGCCTTTACACTTTTCAAGTATGGTGCTGTGTTTGTAAATGTGCACTGACTATGGCAGCTAGTTTTTTGTTGTATTCTCAAGCTAGACTACTGAGAACACTCTAAACGACACTGACATTGAATGCCACTGTTCTATAATTCCACCACGTCTAATGAAGAATGGAACCCTGGCACTACCAACTATCAAGGTGAAGAATACACAGTCGATTCTTATTGTTTGTATTAGTTACATAAAGTTGTCATGCACACTGAATTAGAGAATATTAAACTATTTTTCCTATGGGAAATTCAGGGTTAGGTTCTGTGAGCTTCTGGTCACAACATTTTCATCAAACAAAATGCTATTTGTGTTATAGAGGCTTGTTTGCCAGCACCCTTGTTAAAAAGCCTATCCCATCAGTGCTGGAAACCTGCCCGCCCATGCAACCCTTTTCCTGCCTAACAGTCAACAGGTATTTTACGAATTCTCCTGTAGCTTCCTGATGTGCCTTACCTGCCTCACCTGCAAGTTTTTAACTTCTCTCACTAGTATGTGACCTTCTGAACCACGTGGGCTGGCCAGCACTAGCTGAGAAGGGTCTAACGCTTTCCTGACCCAAGAAAATGTGACTGTAAATTTCTTTGGTTTTTGGCTTCACAACAGTGCTGTCTACTACTCCCCGCCGCCCCCCGACCCCATCAGCTTTTATTGCATGAAGCCACAAACTTAGCCGCTTTTCTATATTTTACACAGCTTTGTCACCCAGCACTTCCTGGAGAAAGTCTCACATACAGATTGGTGAATTTCCTCTCCCTTCTCTGGAAGTTTTAGCTAACACTGATCAATTCAGTGAACTCTGCTGACATGTTAACACTGAACTCACAGCCAATACCACTAACTCACGCGTGAACAAAGCTTATCTAATACACATATTTCTCCACGAGGCACATCATAGCTTTTTTGCGCTTAGAGACACTAACCAGCATTTTAGGACCAGACTACACTCGGGGGCCATTTTAAACAGTGAAATCGCCAACAAAAAGCACAAAATGCAAAAAACATGGCACTAAATAAACTGGGAAGGTGACCCTTGTTTATAGTATGGGAGATGAAACAAGATATCGGAGTGTCCCTGAGTTCAACCTGAACTGGGAGTGTATCTTCGGACACTCAAATTTTTTATCACACTGTATGTGTTCACTAATGACTGTGAAAAAGTGGAGAGTACTGAGGTTACAAATAAATTTAGGCAAGTAAGTGAAATTGCAAATATGGCTTCCACGAATAATCAGGATGAACTGTGCATGTTGGGGAACTTTTCAGGCAACTGGCTATGCTATTTTTAGCAATGGTTAGTGTCACTAAAAGCTCTGTGCATTAATTCTTTTGCTACAAAAGCAAACACATTAGATGTGATCATACGATAAGACTTACTTGGACAAAGCAGGCAATGTTTAATCTCGTTTAAAAATGTCTTACCCTATTCAAAGCAAACAATGAATTAATAAATAAGCCATATATTGGTGCCTCTTCAGTAACAAAGTGGCCAACTTTATAAGTTATTTGATATCCTACCATCAATGGCACACATGCTGGAATTGTTGTCTCCCTGACACCATGAGCACACATTGTTCCAATCAGTCTGACCATCTGTCGCCCATCTTTTCATCCATCAGATCCAACATATGACACCTTGTCAATACTTGATGAGAGTAGTCAGCAATGTGGCTCACACACAGTATACATAACATTCCAAAATGTGTTTGCTCTTTTTTATAATCACCCTACATTGCTGACTCATGTTCAACAACCTTTTCTTCTACACGACCTGGTTTTCAACTTAGTTTAAGAGATTAATTATTCTGTCTTTCTTAATTGCCATTTTTCCTAGGAGATTCTAGAACACTCAAAAAAAAAAAACTTTCCATAAACGTTCTTATATACTCTCCCACTGTCACCCACTACTACTGGTTTTTTTCGTGTTCTACTCACTCCTGATCCATATTTCACCAGGGCTTGATTTTACTTACTTTCCAGCTCATTGATGAGTTGATTATTATGTAACTTGACAGCTCGATGTTGTTCCACCTGATCTTCCAATTCAAATATGGTTTCCTTCATGTCTTTAATCTCCGCATCACTCTCTGATGCTTTCTCTTGCAGTTTTAGGCTGGTTCTGCTCAGCTGTTCTGCCTGACGATCACATATCTCCTTCAAGTAAGAATAATCCTTTTCCACCTAGAGAATAAAAGGAAGGTTCTCTGGTCAATTTAACAGTAAAAAATTTACCACATATCACTATCAGGCTTATCTACTCAACGGCAAAGGAAGTTCTTGGCATATGTCATACCAGACATCATTTCTGTATTGTTAGCCTCAGAAATAACCATATTCAGAGAAATATGATATATGTAAATGGACAAGTGAGTGGATTCTGTGCCCCCTCCTACCAGCATAGGGAAGGCTGCACATATTTAAATACACTTCTTTCCCGCACTTAGGTGGAACAGCACTCCACACTGGGAGACTCAGGTATTGCACCAGGAGAGCTGGCGAGCAGCCTGGATGTAGCAGCCTAACCTCACATCCGCTGTGTAACAGCACCCTCTGCTGGCAAACAAGGAACGACGCCCCCGAGACCTTCCATCCCCTATAAACTCCCAAATCTTTTTAGCCATACAGACAGAACTTGTGGTTACAAGGTTTCCTTAAAGGAATACAACATTAATGTGATAGAGAATACCAGTTGAAGGCATAGAATATAGAAATATGCATGCACAAGACAGAAAAGTGGCACAGCATGGAAACTCATTTTACCTTTTTCATTTTTAATCATTAAACATTTAAAATACACAGAAAAGCACCAAAAGTGATAACCATGAACCCACAGACTTAACAGTGGTTAAATTCTTCATATTTGCTAAATCTTTTTACTTTATAAAATTTGTTAAAGCCTCAACTTCCCTCCCAACCTAGATGGTAATATATATTACACTAAAATTGGTGTGCTCATTCTGTGAATGCTTTTTATATATAAAATTTTTTATAGATGACAAACTGTATTATGCTTTTGCAATACTGTTTTATACTGTATTGTATTATAAGATGTTTCTGTACTGTATAATACTATGCTTATTATGCTTTTGTTACTCGTTTTTGTGTGTATGAGAGGTATCCATATTGCTATACATTGCTCTAGGTCATTACTTTAAATGCTGCATGACATTCTAGTGTCTGAATATACTAATTATTTATTATGAACTATGCCTCTCTTCTATAGTCCTTTAATTAATGTTACTAAATAGTTGTATATTTACCAGATAATGTAAGCTTGGTATCTAATAATTTCTTCTTAGATTTGGAGGGGTTTCCATACACAATATATATTTTTTTCCATGTGTAAAACCTTCTGGCTGCACACTCTATGAGGACAGGGACCCTGTCTACTGTCTTCACTTTTGTATCCCTGGTGCCTATGCAGTGTCAGACACACAGGAGGCTCCAATGAATATCTGATGAATGAACAGTGGAAGGCAGTATTGCACTGTTTTTCAACTGGGAGGTTGTGATAAAAAAATAAAAAAAGAAGGAAGGAAGAGAAGGAGGGAAGGAGTAAGGAGAGCCGGAAAAGAACCGGAGGACACTGCCTACGCTGAGGATGAGCAATGTTCTGTGAAACCTATGTTTCAGTTAGAAAGGTATGTGGTTCTGTATTGCCATGTAAAATATGTCAATGTAAGTTGTGGTCATATGTTTGAAAGCTGCTGTGATACACCAAAATGGCTAAGGATGCACACATGGAGACAGACTGCCAGTTTAAATCCTAATTCTACTAAACCAAGCCCTGTATTCCTTAATCTCTCTACCTTGGTTTCCTCACCTGAACAATTAAATGTAATAATGCACTTAAAGAGCTTATCACAGGCCTCGCACATGGTAAGCACTTAATAAAAGTTATTATTTCTCTCATAACTGTCTTATGTCTTATCGTATACAATATTAGATAATAATATAATACAGGTCTAAGAAAATTACAACACATGGAAAAGACCAAAAGTCTTATATCTGATAGTTATTCTAATAAACAGATGATTTTTAAGGAGAAAAGGGGCATATCTGTCTAGAAGACTGATGTTTGACAGCATTTGAAAAGCAGCAACAGAAGGCAATTTCTGAATCTTGCATCCTGAGTCAGACACAGGCTTTCTGCAAAGCTGCCTGGCTCCGTATCATTAACTTTCAGACTGAGGCATGCTCAGCCTGGTGTCTAGAAACATACACATTACTTGGCTGGTACTACTGTGGGTCAGAAGTAAAACGAGAGGACATAAGAGATAACCAAAAGGTTGAACGCCCTGAGAAGGGTCTCTGCGTGTAACTAGGGCTGCTGGCCTCTCAGAGGCTCCCACCGCCCTTTACATCCAACATTTTGGCTCATCATGATCTCAAGAACCAAATGGTGAGCATGGAGGTGAGGTGGGGACCGCCTCAATGTGTGCTGCAGACTGTTGGGCTTGGTAAACCTATAAATCAGTATATTGTTTCAAATTACACACGTCATCCTTCCTTCTTGATTTTGGAATAATTCTCTCAAGCTTAGTAATAATATTCCAGAAAGATCTTTTATTTAAAAAAGAGAAAAAAGAACCCTTAAGTAGCTTCGCAACTTCTCACAGGAGCTTGCTAGGTAAATAACAGGCAGGTATTTTTATATTCATTTTACAAATTAACAAATGGAGAGAGGGAGATTAAATCATTTGAAAAGAGCAATGCAATTTATCAAGTAGGTTAAGACCAACTCCCTGTACTTTGATGACTGTTAAAAGTTCCGAGTACCTTCCGCTTCACCAACCTTTCTACTGGCCAGTTCGACTTCTGCTTCTAGCTTCTCCAGTTCAAAAACTGCACTATCAGACACCGAGTAACGAGATTTCTAACGTTTCTCTTTAAAAAAAGGAAACCACTTTCATACATTCCAAGCACCTCTCATCTTAAAAAAAAAAAATTCTCTAGAAATGGGGTGTGTGGAATTGAGTTGCAAATAGATTCAAATGAAGTTCCTGGGAGCACTAGTCTTCCTTGGAGATGGGGCAGTTAGAGATGGTCCTTGGAGCTCCGACAACCACCAAAGGCACACGGCAGCACAGATCACTCAGGACTCTCCTGCAGGACTCAGCCTTACCATGTACCTTCTAGGACCTTAGGATGCAAGGACAGGCAGGGCAGCTCTGAGACAGACTGGCCTAAAGTCTTAGCAAATGTCACACGCAACCTTTCCTCGGGCTGGTCAGACACTGAAATTGAGGAAAAGGCATTATCACAGGTCTAGTTCCCAAGGAAACAGACACTGAGATGGGGATGTGCATATAAGTTTATTGAGGAGCACTCTGCAGGAGAGTGAAGGAAACCAGACTGGGCAGAGAAGGGGAACTGCAAGGCAGTCACAGCAAGGGAACACTGCACCTAGATGCCCTTCAGAGCTGCTCCATATTGAAGTGAGGGCCTGGGCCTCCCCTGACCCAAACTGCACTGGGTGCAGCTATCCTGGGGAAGGGGCACCCCTTGGGTAAGGCAGCCCTGCTCGAAGAGGGCAAGCCCTGGAGAAGGCCTCCAGGTAGGCAGTCTGTAGCCATCAGCCCCCACAGCTGGGAGAAGGGGTGCTTCAGTCCTGGACGGCTGGGATATAGTCCCACCCATGGCAGATATTATAGAGCATTCCTGTACTGGCCACAGTGGTATCACAGATAAATCTGGACTCTCTTCCAGGGGAACTGAACAAATGGTCATGATGGTTTGACCACGAGATGACCTTCAAGGGCAGAGAATGGTAAAAAGAAGAATCCTACCTACCCGTCCTCAGTAGTGTGCCCTCCTCTAACGAGGTTGAGACTCTTTGCAAACCTCAGCAAATGTAAAATGCATTAGTAGGAGAACTTCCCGGTTATACATATTTTTACTGCTTCGAAAGATACCAGAGAGGCAGAAGGAGACCTCAGGAACAAGAAGAGGAGTGGCTCCTGGGCCTGGAGGCACTTTTGGCCTGTGTAGCTAATCAGCAGGTTCTGAGGGCAGCCTAGCTTGCAGCCCTGGACATCCTTTCTGGCTCCATTATTTGCACATCCAGTTGTTAACAACTGTTCCTCCTCAATCTTGCTCCAAGTTCTATGCTCCCTCGCTAGTAAATAGCACAACCACATATCTGCCACACAAGCTAGAGAACTGCAAGTGAAGTGAACCCCCTCTTTCCTGCACACCCCCAAATCAGGTCACCAAACCCCACTGAGCCTACCTTCTAAATGTTTTTTTCCCCAGCCCTTATCTTCCCAACTACTCCCTGTTCAGTCCTTCATTCTTTCTCACCTATGATCAAAGTAATCTTTAACTGCAAATGTGATCCTATAATGCCCATTTAATTTTTTTTCAGACCCAAACCATAAGTGACCAAGATAAAAGAAAAAAAAAAAGGTAAATTAGACTTCATCGAAATTAAAAATATTGTGCCTCAAAGGACACTATCAATTCAGTGAAAAGATAATCCAAAGAAATGAAGAAAATGTTTGCAAATCATGTATCTGATAAAATATATGTGTGTATGTATGTATGTATATATGTGTGTGTATATACATATATATAGTATATACATATGTGTGTGTGTATATATATAGCGTATAAAAAGATCTCCTAAAACTTAACGATGCTAACACAACACAATTTTAAAAACGGGCAAAAGATCTAAATAGATATTTCTCCAAAGATATACAAATGGCCAATAAGTACACAAAAAAATGCTTAACACCGTTAGTCATTGGAGAAACGCAAATCAAAACTACAATGAGATATCATGTCACACCTGCTAAGATGGCTATAATAATAATTTTTAAAAAATGGAAAATAAGTATTGGGAAGGATGTGGAGATACTGTGGGACCCTCATACACGGCTGGTGCGAATGTAAAATGGTGTGGCCACTTTGAAAAACAGTTCGGCAGTTCTTCAAAGAGTTAAATATACAATTACTATATGACCCAGCAATTCTACTCCTGGGCATATAACCAAGAGACACGAAAACACACATTCACACAAAAATCTGCACACCAGTTCACAGCAACATTATTCATAATAACCAAAAAGTAGAAATAATCCAAGTGTTCATCAATTGATGAACAAAATGTAGTATATTCACACAATGGAATATTAATCAGCTATAAATAGAAATGAATTACCGATTCATGCTACCACACGGATGAACCTCAAAAACATTATGCTAAGTGAAAGACTCCGGACACTAAAGGCCCACATATTACATGATTCAATTTGATGAGATGTCCAGAATAGGCAAATCCATAGGGACAGAAAGTAGATTAGTGGTTGCCAGGACTGAGAGGGAGGGGATACTGGGCAGTGACGAGTCTGTTTTACGGAGTGGTAAAAATGTTCAAAAATTAACTGGTGACGGCTACACAACTCTGCATATACTAAAGACCACTGACTTGTACATTTTATGTGAATTATATCTCAATAAAGCTACAATTTTTTTTAAAAAGTGTCTTCAGAGACCCCCACTGTCACTCTCACTTGAGGATGAAATGAACACTGCTGGCTGGTCGTGGTCTCCTGTTGCCCCACTTCAGGTAGGCACGCTGTGCACTCCAGCAGTGAAAAACCACTTGCGAAGCTTTCCTGACCGCCCACCTTTCTGGCCTGAGAACTTGTTGTTCTCTTCCTGCAACATTCCCACAGCCCCCACCAACTCATCAGGTCAACTCCTACTCCCCTCAGGTTCAGGTTATAAATCAAACAAAAGGAGGAGTCTTGATGACTCAGGTTTTCACTGTGAAAGGGTGCTTTCTTCAAAAACAAAAGGCTTTGTTTTGGCCTTAAGACAACAGTGTGTTAGAGTCCTTAGGTCCACTTGAAATGTCTTCCTATCCCTTCTTTATTTTCATGTAACCAGGAAGCAGTGTAAGTCAGTGATTAAGAATAAGAATTCTGAGGTCAGACCCAACTTTGAATCCTGGTCTTAATTAATTAATTAATTAGCCTAATAACTTAATCATTCTCTGCCTCAGTTTCCTTAACTGAAAAAAATTAGATAATGACAGTATCAACAGCATAAAACTATGATGATTAAATGAGATTAAATGATGTAAAGGTTCTAAGAGTGACTAGCACATATAAAGCACTAAAATATTAGCTGTTACTAAAATATGACAATAAACTTTATTTTTTACCATACTGATATAATTACAGCAGCCTCTTTTCTAATTCTTTTGCAAGTTTCTCTGACATTCATTCATTCAATGTTTATTCAAGTATTTACTGAATATCTAAGATGTAGAAGTTAAAGTTATAAATTATGTTAAAATTAAATATAGTACAAAAGGAAACAAACTTGGAATGATTGCTTGAGTAACTTTACCATGAGTAGGAAAGTGTGTTACTTTTGCTGTGTTTGTTTTTACATCTAAATTGGCAACTTCAAAACTCTGCTTAATTCTTGGCCCTGTTCTGAACAGATACTGCTGATGGACAGCCACATTTCATTCATTCTGGCCTAAATTCGCACTGTTTTTCTTTTGCAATGCAGTTTTGACAAGAGAGAGAGGAATATGCTAGTTTAGTTTATACTTCTGTTATGGAAAAAGAAAAAAGGTTATGAAAAACTCAAAAAGGGTAAAAATTTGTATTTTACTTGGGGAACTCTCTAGTTCCTGGACCTTTAGTGCTCACCAAAGTGCTTCCCAAGATCTTGCCCAGGAGAGACAAATGCTGAGGAGAATTCAGGCTCAGAGACAAGGTCAAATTAAAGAAAGAATGGTGCTCAGGTCTAACTTCACAAAAGGTATTAACATGTCTAAAGAGAAAAATAGGTTCCTCAGAAGTAAAAGGGGGTCAGCCAGGGAAACCCAGAAAGGGAGAGGTAACACTGCATTCACGGGAGAAGCAATGCCCCGCTTTTGTGAATTACACAAAAGCCCAGGGAATGGAGTACAGATTCTGTGGTTCTGGTCCCACTGGCAAGACCACTCTTACTCAAACATCAGATCTTGCTTTATCCAACCATCAGGTTAAGCTCCCACCCCTCTTCACATGGTTTTAAGAGCACAGCCCTACAGGGGGTAAATCCAACAGTCATGCCAACACATGAGCGCTATGTGTTCTGGACCATATGACTGTCATATCTGACCTAACGAGGGATGAATGGGCATTCTGGCTTTATCGTTGGTTCTTCCTAAGTTTCAGCTCCTGGTACACAGCAGGCTTCAGGCTCTGCACAAGGCCAGGGCCTGTGACATATTTCCTGAGGCGACAGCCCACCTTGAAGGTTTCCAGGCGGAGCCTGCACGTGCTCCCCCCGCCCCTCCCCCTCCTGGCCAGCTGCCTCCTGTGCCTCCTCTAGACTTCTATGGGAGAACAGGAAAACAGGCTCTGTTACAAGTTTCTTACATGCCTGCTTCCCAGCATGAAGTCATAGGGTTCTGTTTCACCAAGACAGCTGAAATATTGTTGTCAGCCAAAGATATTGGAGAGAATGGGAGAAATTGCCTGAACTGAAGATCATTGAAATTTCCATGTTTTCAGCTTAAACAACTCAATCTTAACCAACTCTCCCAAGAGTATCCAGTCCATGGATCAAGGGAAAGTGATCCTTAAGTTCCCCCCAACTCTACAAGAGAGATTCACTGGTACTTCTGAGCTCCTCTGAGGTGCCGGGGATGGGCAAGGGGCTTTCACACAAGTGATCTGAGCTGAATGAGCTGTGAGCTGAATGAGCTGCTGAGTCCACGAGACAACGATCGCACAGACCTGAAGGCCTATGTGAAGAAGTGACACTGCAGATGAGACCTAAAGTTTAAGGCAGGACCAGGCAAGTAAAAAATGGGGAGGGGGTCAGAGAGAGGCCTCACCTCCTTCACCTGATCTGAGTCAGGGCAAGAGTTTGGCCTGGCTGGGCCTGGGCAGGGAGGGCTGTGGTGGGACTGAGGCTGGAGATGTACGCAGAAGGCAGCCACAGAGCTTCGTGTATCAGGTTGAGTGTTTGGTGCAATGAGAAACTGTCGAAGGCGTTACACATTTAGGAGATGCCTGTGAGCACCTCGTGGAGAATGAACAGGAGTGGGGAAGAGTGAACATGTGGAGGGAGTCCTGTTGGAGGCTCAGCAATCAGTGCTCTTCTCTAGCCAAAAGCCGTTCTCCCTTTTCTTCTTAAGAAGAATCCCGATTTTGTTTGAGTCAGGATGTAATCTTGTGATTTCCAGAAGGGTGGGATGGGAGAGAATGTGTGACCCAGTTCTGACCACATACAAAGGGAAAGCTGCTGGGGGTGCTCCTGGGAAAAAATGTTCTCCTGATAGGACTGAGGTGCCCGGGGACCTGCCAAGCCTTTTGCCTGCCAGAACTGTAGGGACGAGATGCTGAAGATGGTTGGTTCCCCTGCATTTTTGGCAGGAAGGCTGAGGAAACCACAGAGCTGCCAGCTCAGAGCTTTGACATCATGTAGCTCTTGGACCACAGTGACCAAGTGCCCATCGCTTGACTTCCAATTACATAAGCAAAGTGAACATCATTGGCTTAGGCCACCAACACTAGGGGTTCCTGTTTCTTACAGTCCAAAGCATCACCTGGGTATTCTCATGGACCACCTACCATTTAAGCCAGGTTCCAAGATCTCCACAGTCCTTTAAAAAGTCCTGTTTTGTAGTCAGGTATGGGACCATCTACTTGCGACATCTTTCTCTGAAATTCTGTTTTGCTATTTGTGGCTGGTAGCTACCCGAATTTGGCCTGGTGACCAATTGGGTCACACAGTGATCATCTCACCTCTAGTTTTCCCTGACCACTCATGGCAAGTGTTTCTTTATAATCTCCTTACTCCTTTGGAAAAGACACTTGAATTTCTGTTTAAAGAACTCAATTTCTAAGGGTAGATCACCTGTAAGCTTTCACCCTCAAGTGAGAAAAAAATCAGTATTTTCTTCTAAAACTTCTAGGTTTCAAGCCTTATAAAGATTCTCTAACTTGAAATCAAGATCCCAAATGACTGAAAACTTGAAAGTCAAAAAAATGTAAACCTGAGTTTACATTTGTTTTTTTCTGGAAAAAGCAATAATCTCATGCAACTATAGGCTGCTTGCTGACTAGGGCAGGTACATGTGTGGTTTACAAGAGGTTGAGACCAGGATTCTGTGTAATTAGACCCTTCTTCAAGGTTGTACAGAGATATGTTATATAATCAATCACTCATTAAACTGCCAGCAAAATGTACATGGTGGGTATCAGGGAAGCTGAAAATAATGGAGATATTAGCTAATAGCTGAAGACAAAGCAATGAGAGGAGAAAAAAAGCCTACAAAACATTCACACAATTACTGTAAACATCCTACCAATTTTTCATTTACTGTATGAGGAACAGACCAACCCATGCCCCGCCCCACCAAAAAAAGGCACATTTTAAGGCTTTTCAGAGGCTCTGCTAACAGTAGCTGAGTCACTTGAGTAACTTACCTAAACTGGAAACATAGATTTACTAAATCTCTTAGATCATGGTTGGTTTGGTATTGCCTTTCTTTCCTCTTTGTAATTAGGTTATTTTGTTCTTTTCTCATAATATTCACCTTCTTCCAAAAATTAGAGTGGATGAATGCAGAGCTCAAGGGTAAAAGTTGTTCATCACCAAGCACTTTGCTTGGTGATTAATAGGCCAGTCACTTTGACATCTGCTTAAGGTGGTTATAACTGAAAGTTCTACACAAAAATGTCAAGTGAAACTATTGAGAACTGAAGAACCTGAGTTTACCCCAGGAATGCAAAGATAATTTAACACTAGACTACATTAGAAAATTTGTTATTGTAATTCGCCTCACTAACAACTTAAAGGAGAAAAATCATAATTATTACATAAAACCATAGATGTCCAAAATCTACAGTATAGGCCTTATAGATATATAGATCTTATAGATGCATAAGATCTACAGGAGATGTAGAAAAATCCAATCTACAGTCTTAAAAAAAAAAACAACAAGCAAACAAAAATACTTCTTAGCAAAATACTTGCATAATTCAATAAAAGGTAGGCAGCAAATGCCCACCACAAACATCCTTAATGGAGAAATGTTGAAAGTGCTCCCTTTAAATAAGGAACAAGGCCAGGAGATTCACCACACTTCTATTCAACACTGTACAATGGAAAGGGGCCTGCCCGAGGCCACAAAATTAACCATTAGCGAAGTGTGAAGGACCCAGGCTTTCCATCTCCTAGTCCAGCACTTTATATACTTCATTACAGTTTTGTGCTATAAGACTTCCTGTTTCCTTTGGGCATGAGTTCCTTCTGCCTATCATTTCAATTCACAGTTGCTGCTTGCTGGATTAGTTGATGTGCTGCAGTGGGGCTACAAAACACTGTTCGTCTGCCTAGGAGGTCTGGGTTTTACTTTTTCTATGGTAATAGAAAAGGGCAGGAAGATTAGTACAAGTCATAACTTCACTGCAGCTACAGATCAACATCCCTATACACTAAGACAACACAAAAGCACAGACCTAGGTTCTTGGTACATGTAAAAGAAACTCTATGTGACACCATGCCTCACATCTTTTATCTCACTCTTACCTCGAAACACTAGCTATAACCTTTTCCATCCTACTGTCACATATTTGATAATTCTAATCAGCGAGAAATACTAAAGATATAGAATACATGAATAATATAATTAACAACTTGATTTAAAACACATTGTACCTTGAACTCTACAAAGAATGCAAATGCTTTCCTTCTTCTCCAAATCAGACTTAGTATACTCCAGAAAATTCTAGATTGTATTGTTTTCCTTAGCAAAAGCCATAATAAAGGGCAGATTCACACCTTTAAATGCTTTCATTATCAACAAAGGACAAACTTAAAGACTTTTACTCAAGAAACTAAGAAACCAAGAAAATGTACAAAAAGCAGGATGGAAGAATTGATAAAGATAAATTAGAAGCAAATTAATCAGAAATAGATCAACAGTAGAATTAATAAGCTAATCCAACTGGGTTTTATATTCATAAAATGTGGAGTGACATACTTCAATCTTCTTAATAGGAAGATTAAATATTGTAAGTATGTAGATACCAGTTTGTACGCATGCCCAAATATGCATAAACTGGGAAAATGTCTGAAAAGACATACATAGAAAAATGTTAGCAGTGTTTTTCTCCAAGGAAGGAGATTAAAGGTAGTATTTATTTTATTAAAGGTAGCATTTATTTATTATGCTTTTCTATATTCTCTAAATCTTTTGTAATGAATATACAATTTTATGATCAGAAAAAATAAGCTATTATTTTAAGATGACAAATTATTTCTCATTGACACATATATTTAATGTAATACCAATCAAAATACCAAAGAAACATGAGGAACTGAGGGAGAACTTCAAGAAGGTCTCCTGCGGGATTAAACATTTTGCAGCAGAGTGATGGAGGGGAATTTATTCCACAGACATTATAATTTAATGTAAAGCTCCGATTACCAACCCACATTTCCAAAAGGTGTCTGGCTAGTGCCTTCAATGGAACTGCCTCCAATTTTCAATTAAATACTGTGAATTTAGGTCACAGACAATGATAAAACCACCAACACTACCCACCACTCAGATCATTGTCAGACAGCCCAATGCCAGAATCAAGTAGAAACTAATTATAGTATCTTAAGGCAGGTGAAAAAATCTCCCTGGAAGATCATCGCATAATTTGTTTCTTAAAACAGTCACAACCCCTGAAATAAGGTGGGAAGATGTTTTCAACCTCTCTCACCAAGGAACCCCTAAATTACAGACCCAGAGCTTAGAGGAAATGAGAAATAGGAAGCCACTTTGTCTATACCTTTCCAGTACTGCTCTGAGAGTGGGCAAAATACTATACAATTAATTATCGGCACTCTTCATCTTGTAACAAAATTCCAGACTAATTAAAAGACTGTTTTTAAAAATGAAAGAAGTGATCATTCAATTTCATCTTGGGTTGGGGACGATCTTTTCAAGTGAAAAAGAGGGGGGAAGGGGGACAAAAGGAAGACCAGATTTGCATGATCCAACAACTTGATGCCAACTGTTGGCGAGGGTTCAGGAAAATGAGCACTCCCATGATCTGCCAGTGGGAACAAACTGCAATATTTCTGAAGGACAATCTGGCTAAACATATTGAAAGTCTTTAAAATGGTCATACTCTGACATAATAAGTCAGTGTCTAAGAATTTTTCCTAAGAAAATAATGAGATATAAAAAAAATGTATTTACAATATTGAAAGACTTGAAAAGAACATAAATGTTCAACAACGGGCAACGAGTATAGTACATATGAAATATTTATATAATAGAATACTACCTAGTCTTCAAAATCTTGTTTCAAAGAATAATAATGAGAATATGCTCAGAAAATATTAAAATTTAAAAAGTTAACAATATGTTCAGAATGATTCTAAAAAAATTTTTTTTTACTTGTGGGAAACACACACATACACACATGTATATCTGGAAGAAAACACCCAAACAGTGGTCATGTTATTATTTGGAGAAATTTGGGGTAATTTTAATTTTCTATTAGCAGTCCAAAGCATGCTGATAGACCTACATAATTCTCACCCTCCCTTTAAGACTCAGCTTATTGCCACTTCTTTCAAAATGTCTTCCTACACTACCCTCCTTCATTCTATATTCTAGGTATTCCTCTTTAGCACAAGACTCTGGGATGTCCTCTATATTCTTTACCCCTGCATCATACTCATCGATTTGATTCATTATATCCCCACTACAGTTTGAACTGTCTGTGGTCAGAAATTGGGGTGTTTCATTTTTGTATCCCCAATCTGTCTGGGATCTAACAGATCTTCAAGCTAGAATGCTGGATTAGTAAAAGAAACTGACTAATCAAAAGATTCTCTGTGCTCTGTGAATTCAGGGAGGGAATTCTCTCTGAAGGTCAGGGAGGGAAATGTTAACAAGGGTGAGCAAATACTGTTAAAGAGGTATCTCCTTACCTTGGCTAGCAGGCTTGAAACATGTTTAATTTCACCATGTGCCTTCAGTAATTCTTGTTTGAGTTCAGTGCATGACAGTTCCAGCTGATCTTTCTCAGCTCGAGCTACTTTCAACATTTCTTGAATTTCACAGCCCTCTGCTGTCTGCCCCATTTGACTGGTCTCCACAGCGTTTTGCTTCTCATTGTCCAAATGAGCCTTCAAAGACCCATTTTCAATCTTCAGCCCTTCCAAGGTAACTTTACACTCTTCCAGAGTTTTGGCCATCACACTATTGTTATGCCGCTCCCGTTCCAGAAGCCCATTCAGTTTTTCATTTTCTTCTTTCAGGCGTTTAATCATTTCTAAAGCTCCTTGGTTTTCTTCCTCAACCTTCCGTAAGCTGCAGGTCAGCTGCTGCTGAATGTTGAGCAGCTTCTCTCTTTCGAAGCGGCCCTGTTCAAGAATTTCTGCGCACTTCTGCTCCAGCTCTAGGAGTTTTCCTTCTTGAGCACTGGGCTCTTCATTCTTTACTCGCTCTTGTAAGAGATTTATCAACTTCTCATTTTCTTGACTTAGCTGCTCTGCCCTCTCTCGATGCTGATGAAAGGAAGTTTCCAAAATCGTCTTCTCATCCACCAGTTTCTCATTTTCAGCTGTCAATTCCTGCACCATTTGTTGCTGGTCTGATAATTCTTGTAAAGTAGCCTGCAGTTCTTCTGCTGTGCTATGGTGATTTTCTTCCATCTTTTGTATCTTCTCTGTAAGAGAAGCCAAGGACAATTCACTCACATTGTTAGGGGAACTCCCAGTGGTAGAACATTTTGAACTCTTAAAGGGATTGCTCATGGAAGACAGGGGCCTAGAGGGGGTGTCTGCTGTAATGTGCTCAAAATCGGAGGCATCTGGTGACAAAGAAGCTTTGGTTACGTCGCTACTTGAAGAATCTGATGTCCGTAATGCATTTTCATGTATGTTTTTTTTGTACTCATCGATTTCACCAGACAACTGATTTCCAGTTGGGCTTCCAAAGCTTGACCCCTGGGTTATGGATGTTGGGCAGCTGCTGTCACCAGTGTGACTTGTTCCCCCTTCTGAATTTGGTGAATGCTCAAAATAAGTCAGTTTCTCCTTCAAGGCCCGGTTTTCTTCCTCCAGATCAGCAAGCTCTTTCTGAAAATTCTTGTTCTTCTCCTCAAGAGCTCTTATCAATGGTTCTGAATTATCTGGTGAGACTGATGTTCCATCTACCTTTGGGTCCAAAGCATCGGTTCCTTCAGTGTTCAGAGTCCTTTTCTCCTTGCATTTCTTTAGTTCACTTCGAAGTCTGTTAATTTCACTATCTTTTGCTTTGGCTTCTGCCAAAAGTTCCCGAACTTGAGACTCAAGCACGGCCTTTTCTCCACCTTCATTCTCTGGCTTAGGTCTTGTGGAAGTGGTCCTCAGGTGCTTGGTAGGGGTGGGTGTACTGGAAGAAGTTGGACTGGACACCGATTTCCTGGGGTTAGAGGGACCACGTGGCACAGTTCTCTCTCTTGAGACAGTTATTGAAAATTCTCGAGGAGCTGGAATGCCTGTTCGTTTGGTCGTTGTCACGGCCCCTAAAGATGGAAGTAGAAACCAATGAAACAAAGCAAGTGAAACCCAAATGAATCAGCTCTTATGGCACAGGGAACAACGTGGCTGTCTCCATTCAATCATTTCCTCCTCCCAGTTCTGACTGGAGTTTCTGTACCTGCCCCTATAGCCCTATACTTTGGGAGAAACTGACTCCAAGCCTGAGCTACTCAGTATAGTTGCTAGTTCAAGGCATGGAAACACCCCTCAGCTAAGGTCAATGAAACATAAGGAAAGGTTTTCTGGCTAAGCTTCTCAAACATTACTGGACATGAGTAAGAGATTGTGTAACTCTGGGAATGGCTGGCAACCATCACATCACAAGATGAAGGTGAGAAACAGAACAGAAAGAAGAAAACCAAATTCTCAGTAGCACTGTGGATTTGATTGCTGGCCTTCTAATTACAAAAGCCAATAAATACCCTTCACAGAAGTCACCCTGAATTGGGTTTTGTCACCTGCAACTTAATACATCTGAACTTATAACCTTGGCAGCTAAACAAACTGCCCTTTGACAAAATATAAGTTCATTGTGAATTTCTCAGTAAACACTTAAAAATTCATCGTTAACATATTTGGACTGAGCACAAAATTGATTAAGAAATCAGAAGACATACATAATACTAAGGAGAGACTGATCTGATCCAATGACCTACTGATTTAACGTAAATGGAAATGGTGTGGTCATTCGTATCCATAAACAAGAACATACAGGATAAGGGCATATTATGCATATCTATGATACAGCTTTAAATGTTAAAAGGGTTTATATGATATGGAAATGATATGGAATTTAGAATACTTATAATGGGAAATGTAAAGAATTATTTTTATTTCCATCTATACCACTATACTATAATTACTTTTAATTTTTCATCTATGCTATATTTTTTATTTTCATTTACACTATTCCTATGGACAACATTAAAAAATTCTAGGGGTGAAAAGCCAGACACTGATTTTCTATATGCTCTAGGAATGAAACTCACCTCAGAGATTAAAGTATAAATGAAAAACTTGGATCTGTTTTACAAATTCAAAGACCATTTAATTAATCAAGGCTGATTTTCTATAACTTATACAAATACGTGCCTTGGGTTGGAGGTCACCAATCTCTGGGCCTCTACAGTGTAGAAAGGGTTGGGGGAAGGGGATGCAGCCACAGACTGGCAGCAGCCCCAGTATGCTAAGGGACAAACAGAACCCAACATGGCACAGTAGCTCTAAACCCACCACCGAGACTGCTACTCAGACATGAGCAAATGCCTATCTAAATATCCTGAAACTTGAGGTGATGATAGCATCTAGAGCTGTCTCTGACAGTTGAATACTTTTAAAGCTTTGACATAATAAAGGCTAAACTGTCATATATATTAATATACAGAAAAAAAACTATGGTTTTTATATTAATTCTTTCAAATTAAGTTACAGGAAAGCTAAAGTACTATGATACATATTTAATGTTTTCAGATGTCCAGATGCCTTGCTTGCATCATACTAGATATGCAGTGAAGATTTAATTATTCTTGTAGAATGAAGATTAAAATCACTGAGCAATGAAATGTTTTAGAAACACCAGTTCTCTAGAGTGAAGTAATCCTGGCCAGGACCATAATGAAACCTGGAAAATAACTAGAGTTTCACCATAACTATAGTCAGAATAGGCAAAACTGAGAATCTAGGACATTTGCCATTCCTAATAATGCTACTAAAATTAAGGCTCCTCCTCAATCATTGGTTGGTTTTGAAGATGGGAAGAACTCAAATGAGGCAGTAGATCAGCCCAGTCATCATTTCTAGCTACAGTTTAACTCCTTTTTGCTGCCAACTCTTAGTTTGCTCCCCACTTAGGGGTTACTTAAGCCTTATCTAAACTACTAGGAATTTTTTTTTTACATCAAAGTACATTTATGAAATATATCCAGTTGTGGATTATGAAATACATAATCCAGTTGTATTTTTTTACATTTGTTCTTTTTTCTGTTCTTGCCAATTCGTCATCACTTGAAGAGAGTCCTTGGTTTGTTTTTTATTTTAAAAGGTTCTTCCCATATCTGTACACATCATTTCAAAAACTGCAATTAGCAGAGGTAAAGTTTACAGAGTTGTTAAAATTCATCATCAGATCAAACTAGGTTTGGTGCTTGGCTGCTCACTCCCCTATTTGTGCCGAAGTCTGCTGCCCAGACACACCTCATGATGGGAACTGGTGGGCAAGAGTCAGTGGGGTTCTACTCAGTC
>NW_006433941.1:3570673-3628591 GCF_000325575.1 Pteropus alecto
AACAATACACCACGGTAAAGGTGACAGACAGCAGGGGTGGTGGGAAGTAGGGGGCCGCTGGAACAGGGACTAGCTCGGCTGGCACTCCTACTTCTTTTGTCTCCGTCCCATCCTCATACGAGATCATTACTTATTCCTACTGAGGTGGTTGTCTAACTGAAACAAGTGAAAACAGAAGCAAGCTCCACCTAATACAGTAATTTATTAATTTACTTTACAAAAACATGTCTGATGTTACATTTTAAAAGGCCAAATGAAAAATTGCATGTCGTGGTTGACCACAGGTGCATCAAACTGTGTATTCAGAGACACATGCTAGCAAGGAACATATAATATTGAGAACAGGTGAGTATTAAGTTGGTTGTACTGTAATTTTCCTGTTTCTTTTTTACAGTTGTATTTATGCAATACATTTTTAAAAAACCAGAGGGACAAATCCTACATAACAATATATAGAGAGATAAAGGGGTGGGAAAAAGAAATCTTTTTAGAGAAGAAAAAGCACATTCAAAACAATAGCACAATCCTTTAAATCACAAATCAGGTGACTGTTTTAAGCAGTGATTCTCATGAGCTGAAAATTAAGTATTGTCAGTCCCTTTTTAATTTCCTCATCTTACCCAAAGAATTTGCTACTGGGGTTGTTCTCTGGATGGTATTCTGTCTAACATGCACTGATGAAGGAAATTGATGACATTCTAAAATAAATTATTAATCTTTCATTTATTCAATGATTAATATGCCTGCTCTGTGGAAGATATAAATGCAAATTCATATAAAAAAAGGTGGGAGATGTAAATGCAAATTCATCATCTTTACATACCACACAATTGCTGCCTTGCCTCCTAAATACAAGAGAACTCGCTCATTCTAAGAATCTAAACTAGGATATTTTTTACTACCGCTCTGCATAAATTTTTTTCTCAAAAGTTCCAATAATTGCTTTATTGTCAAATCTGATTTCCCCCCTTCATCCTTCTCAACTTTTCAATGGCAGCTAACTTTACTGAATATCTGTTCCTTCTTTCCTTCTTTCATTTTATTCATGTCTGACAGTGGACCCATCATTTTTTAGGTTCCCCCATTATCTTAAAAACACATTTAAAACTTCCTTCCCTCCTTCTTTTTGTAACTAACCAGTTGGTCACTAAAACCTAGTACTGTTTTGGAAATGTTTCCATAATTTTTCCTTTCCTTTTGGTATGGGTGTAGTCCAGGTCCTCAGAATATTAGATCTAAATTCCTGAAATGCTCTCACAGGTCTTCCTGATTTTAGCCTTTCTCACTCTTCGAGGTATTCGGGGTCAAATCCCTTACATGTCATTCATTTTTCTGTTCAAGAATCTGTATTTTTTCTTGTCTGCTGCACCAATGTCAAACTTCTTCCCTTGGCTTTCAAGATCACACATAATCTCTAATCAGCATACCCAACCTTATCTACTTTTTGGGTTTTTTTGATCTCCAGCACACACATTTAACTCTAGCCAGTATTCTCAGTGTCCCCAATATACTTGTGACTTGTGGACATATCATTCCCTTTCCACTGTATCCTTCTGACTGGCATTTAAACAAGCTTAATTCTCTTCAATTAAAAAAAAAAAAAACCCAAAACTGGAATCCACATATTCCTCCAGCTAATGTCTGCTTTCTCTCTCCTCCCTCACAGCTGAATCCTCCAAAGAGTTATGTTCACTGTTTGTATTTCTTCTTTCTCGCTAACTCCTCTATGCACTCTCATTACTCAACCAAAACACTGTTTGCTGAGGTCATCAATGACTTCCATGTGGTCCAATACAATGGACATTTTAAATCCTCTCAGTAGAGCTGAACAATTTCTTCCTTTTTGAAACATGTCTCTGATGTCACACTGTCCTAGTTTTTTTCATACCTCAGCAGCCACCTGTCTCCTTTGCTTGTTCCTATTCCTCCTCTCTCTACTCTCTACATATTAGGATACTTCAGATCTAAGTCCTGGGCCTTTTTTCTTCTCTTATGATAAATATTTTCCTGGTGATTCTACTCAATCCCATGATCTTAAATACTACATATATACTGATGACTCCCAAATTAACTCTTATATGGATCTCTCCTCTGAGCAACGTCTAATATAAAACTACTTACTTGATAAGCATAAATGAATTATCCCCCAAATACTTCAAACTTGATAAAAGGGAAAAAGGAAAGCTAAGAGTGAATAGAATTTGCAAAGGTCCTGGAGTGCAGAGCCATGGCAGGGAAGGGACAAGTGAGGAAGAAGAGTAATAATGTGTATGGGGTACTCGAGGAAAGTCTCACTCATTGATTCAAGGTGATATACAATCATTAAAACAAAGCCAGAGTGCTATGAAAAAAAGAATAAAGATAATACAAGAGAAAGCTCTCAAAAATTTTAAATGTTTGTCAAATTAAAAGATTCAACAGAAGGCGTGGAATGTAAAATCAAGAAACCCAATATGTAAAACAAAACAAAAACAAGACGAAAATAGAAAAGATAAACAAGAGGGCCAATCCAGGAGATCAAACAATCAATTAACAGAAGTTCCAGAACTACAGACCAGTGGAAACAAAATGGAGGAAATTATCAAAGAACTGAAACAAGAGAATTCCTCAAAGTTGAAGAACGTGAGTCTCCAAAATTCATGTCAAGCAAAACAAATGAAAAAGACCTACATAGAAATAGATAAATCATTTCTAAAGTTTCAGAACACCAAGAATGACTAAAATTTGGGGAAAGGGGTATGGACTGAGAATGAGACTGACCATCATCACTCATTAAAAATATTGAGTTCTAAAAGGCAATAAAGAAAACGCCTTCAAAGTTCTGAGGGAAAATGATTTTCAACCTAGAATTCTATACCCAACCTAACTATAAATCGATCACAGAAATAGAAAATACATTTTAAAGCACGGAAAGACTCAGGACATTAAAGGACATTAAACTGCCAACACCCTTTCTGAGGAAGTTATTTGAGGAGGTGCTCCAGTAAAACAAGGAAGTAAACCAAAGGGGAAGAAGATGAGTGATCTAAGAAGCAGAGGCTCTATTCGAGGAAAGCAGTCAAGGGAATCTCAATATAATACCATTATCTTACAAGTCGGTAGAACAAGTCCAGACTGGGTCTAGAAGATGAAGTGTCTCTTAAGGGAATTTCCCTTGACAGAACGCATGATTGGATGAAGAGTATGAAAAAAATGAAGATACAATAAAAATAGTGAAAAAATCAGAATCATAAAAAGCAGCTGCATAAGAAAGAAAACGAAATTATAACACGTGACTTCACTCTACAGGGAAGAATACCTACGTAATCACAATAATATTAATACTATTTATATTGACCTAGACATAAAGTATGCAAGACTATTTTAAAGAACATTTGAAATTATCCTTGCTAGCAAAATAAAGTAAAGTACAGATGAAAGAAACTGGGAGGTAGAAGACGAGGTAGAGAGAGCTGGTAAAAAGGGTAGTGACAATAATATCCATCCTCATCTTATAAATGGAGATCAAAGATACTATGTGTAGTTAACAAACCAAGAAATAAAGATGAAATATATTATTAAAATAAAAGAGGTAACTAAGAAAGGAACTAAAAATAGTGATATTATCATAATGGGAGGGGGTGAAAGTTTATGAATTAAATCCACATTTATTAGGAGTCAACACAATGTCTAAATTCGAAAATAAAAAAATAGCAATGTCAGGAGAATGAGAATACAAGCCAAGGACTAGGAAAAAACAACTGCACAAAACATATCTGAAAAAAGGACTGTTATCTAAAACACACAAAGAACTCAATAAGAAAATAAACCACCTGATTAAAAATGAACAAAACACAAGGGGGTTACTAGACTTATCGGGGAAATCACTTTGCGAGTTATATAAATGTCTATCCACTATCTGTACACCTGAAACCAATATTGAACATCAACTGTAAATGAAAAATAAAATTATATTTTTAAATGGGCAATATATCTGAACAGACACTTCACCAAAGGTATAAAGATGGCAAATAAGCATATAAAAAGATGCTCAACATCATATGTCATTAGGAAACCAAATTAAAACAACTATGAGATACCACTGCACACCTATTAGAATGGCTAAAACCTAAAACACTGACAATGATGGTGAGGATGTGAAGTGACGGAAACTCTCATATACTTCATCGGTGGGGAGGCAAAACAGCACAGTCACTTGGGAAGATGATTGGTTCTTACAAAACTAAACATATTCTTGCCATACAATCCAGCAATTGCACTCTTTGGTATTTACCCAAATGAACTGAAAACTTATGTCTACTCAAAACCTGCACATGGATATATTTATAGCAAATTTTTTCATAATTACCAAAACTTGGAAACAACCAAGATATCCTTCAGTAGGTGAATGGATAAACTGTGGTAAATCCAGACAATGGAGTATTATTCAGTGCTAAAAAGAAATGATCTGTCAAGACAAGAAAAGACAGAAACTTAAATGCACATTACTACGTGAAAGCCAAAGTGAAAAGGCTACAAACTGCATGACTCCAACTACTATATGACATTTGAGAACAGGCAAAACTATGGAGACAGTAAAAGGATGTGACTGTCAGGGCTTTAAGTGGAGGAAGGGATGAACAGGTGGGGCACAGAGAATTTTTAGGGCAGTGAAACTATTCTGTATAATATTTAAATGACAGATACATGTCATTATACATTTGTCCAAACCCACAAAATGTACAACAGCAATAGTGAATCCTAATGTAAATTATGGACTCTGGGTGACCAGGATGTATCTATATCAATTCATCAATTGTAACTAATGAACCACGCTGGTGAGGGATTTTGATGGTCGGGGGAGGTTAGAGGGGCAGGAGGTATATGGGAACGCTGTACTTTCTGCTCAGTTTTGCTATACTAAAACTGCTCTAAAAGTCTATTTAAAAAAAAGCCATATAAGCATAATGAAGTGGTTACCTTTGCGAAGCGGAACAAGGAATGGAAAGGTGTAAGGCAGCAGGAGGGCTTTTCATAAAGACCTTGTCCGACTTCATTTTTTTAACCTGTGCATGTACTACTTTGATAATAAGAATTGAGAAAAAGAAACGTGAATGCTTGCCAATGCAGTGTGGAAACAGGCAGTCAGCAATCATTGGTTTTATAGGCAGCACTGATCCTTTGGACTTAGAACAAATGAGATAAAAGAAAAAAAGTTTAAGGCAACTCAGCAAGCAGAAGCGCTGCTATAAGGAACTAAGTCTGTTATTAAATCTCATGGCCCCACCTTGCCTGCAGAAGAACGTAATTTTTTCTATAGCTGGACTGTCCTTTGGGAAATTTCAACAAAGTGTTTTCCAGAGATCCATATGTATCTCATATGAAGTTACTGGAAACTCTTTGAAAACTAAACAGGAAAAAAAACATGAAAGAATTCTATACATACAAATGAACCAAATTAATTACTCATTTTGCTTCCTTTGTTAAAAGCAAACAGTAGGGTCCACATTTAGAGATGGTTTTTGTTAGCAGGATAAATTAATGTTTTCTATCTTGTTTTTATTTATTTTTTTTTTTTTGCAGAATGCCAAAATAATTTTGCTACAGTCATTTGCTCAGCAACTTGGGTTAGAGTTTAAAAGACCTGTAAATCTGCATCCTTCTCTTTCCCAAATACTCATATTGTTCCACGGCCACTATGAACAGTGCTCCAGAATGAGGGGGCTTCTGAACAAAAGACTCCTAACACGCAGAAGGGGCTCTGGCCTGGGGAGGACACAGTGACTGCTCTGTGCAGGGTTAAAGACGAGATAAAGCAGGAGACAAAGTGGCAGTGTTACAAGAAGAGAGAAGGCTGTGGTCTGACCAGCTTCTTGCAGGTGGCCCACACAGCCGGGTGCAGTTAGTCATCTCCAGCAGAAGCCAAAATGTAAAACAGCTCTAGAAGGGCAGTGCCCTGTGTGCCATTTGAAAACTGCAAAGCAGGCGGAGACATCTAATTTCCATTGAAACTGAAGGGGCCAGAGGAACAGCTAATCCCAGAAATTGCTCCACACTCTCGATTAGCCTCCTTGACCCTGTGTGGACCAAATTAAATCATCATTACCTAACTCAAGAGCCTGGCACCTCTGCATAGGAACCGCCCGGCACTCCAATGGTCTCTAGGCAGCAAACGCTAAGAATGAGAAGCTGAGGGTGGTGGGGCTTCAGTGAATTAAAAAACCTGCTTCTCCATGTGCAGCCTTCTTTTCTGTAGCAATAGGAAAAGACTGATTCCCCAATCTATGAGGCGTGATGCAATTTAGATTACCTATTTGATCATGATTTAGCTTTGACTCCCTAAAATTATATACTTGGCTCAGTTATAGTATATCTCATAGTGATCACTAAGGAACTGCCAAGTGCCAACATTAAAAGATATTAAATTCATATGAGTTTATGATTAGAGAAATTAGAGAATTAGGTAGACTGGGCATGCTGAATCCTATTTCTTTGGATTAATATAACTTTTTTATTTCTTTCTCTCTCTCTCTCTCTCTCTCTCTCTCTCTCTCTCAACTACCCAAAGGTTAAAACACACAAAGAACTTTAAGGAATTGTCCACATTCCTAAAACTGGAGTTCACAAGGTAGGAAATGATAATAGAACTTTATATTTGTGTAGTGCTTTGGTTCTCAAAGCATTCTAATACACATTAATTTGAAGCTCACAGAAATCAGTTGGAAAAGTATTATCTTCATTTTATGGATAAGGAAAGTCTGAGAAGCTTCACAATTTGCCCAAGGGTCACATAATAAGTACGTTTTAATACCTAAGGAAGTACAAAATTGTATTGTTTCAGAACTGGAAGCAACAGAGAAATTATGTAACCTAATTTTTCATACAAAATAGTATCAACAGCATCCAAGTTCTATTGTTATTTACTAAACTCTCATGTTCCAGTTACCACTATATCTTTTCAGTGAAAGAGAACCCAGTATCAGACAACCCCTTCCACTGTTGAGCAGCTCAAATAGCTAGACAATCCTTCTTTATATGTGGCTGGCTTCTATCTTCATTAACATGGTACATGTTGGTTTCAGTGCTGAATGATCTGGAACCACAAAGAACAAATTTATTGCTTATTCTATTTGACATCTGAATATCTGGAAGCAGTTGTGTTTCCCCTTGTCTTCTATTCTTTATGCAAAACATTCCTAATCCTTCCCACCAGGCCTCTTAGGACCCACGGTCATTTATCAGATGAACTGCCTAGAGATACTTTGATTTATCAAAGTCCCTCTGAAATGTTATCCAGAAATCCCAAAAATGCTGTAGGTGTGGTCACTATGAGTTAGGAATCGTTTGGTTGCAAAAGAAAACCCATCTCAAGCTTGCAACAAGAAAAAGTTATGGCTTGCATAACTGAAAAGTCTAGGGGCAAGTCCAACTTCAGGTCTAGTTCAATCGAAAGATGTTCGCAGGGTCCATTTCTCTCCATCTCTTGCTCCAGCCTTCCTCGACAGGTCACCTTCATCAGTAAGGTGCCTTGCCTCATGGCAGTGTGATGCCTCTGGCAGCTCTAGGCCTCATGTCTACACACCATCAAATCCTATGAAGACCCAACAAATGTCCCCTCGCATTTTGTTCTGACTTGTTCTGTACTGTCCTTGACTCACTGAAGTCAAGGTGATATGTTGATCCACTGAAAATGGGAAAACAGTGAATTATCCAAGGAGAATTCCTGAAAGAAGAGGGAACATCAAATAAAAAGTATTCAAAATGTAGTTCCCTGTTATGGTACACTGGCATAGTAATACAACATACAGAAAATGAACCAGTTTAAAACAAAAAACCAAACAGACAAGGCTTGAGACCCCAGCAGGAGATATTAGGAAATCATCAAAAACAAAAATTATGTATAATGTTTAGCATACATTTAGTATACATAATATATAATTACATATATGTAATACTTAAAATATAATGCTGAATGAAAAAAGACCAAAATGGGATACTAAATTGTAAGACTACTGTGATGATAACTAGGCAAACATTTCTTGTTTATGAGACCATTTATCTGCATGCATTAAGCTGCTAGAATTGGCTCTATAAAGGCTCTTCTAACGTGAGTGAATGAAAATTATCACAGTTAAGATGTATCTTACTAAACCCTCATGTTCCAGTTTCCACTGTTTCAGAACAAATTTCTCATAACTTCATAGCTTAAAACCACCATTCTTTTTTGCTCATGATTTTGCAGGTCAGGAATTTGGGAAAGGCTTGGCCAGGCAGCTTTCACTTAGATGCTCTCAGGTGGTTGCAGTCCAAGGATGGCTGGAGCTGCAGTCACTTGAGGACTTGGCTGGGTCAGATGTCCCAGCTGGCTCACTCACATGTCTGACAGTTGACGCTGTAGAAGGGGAGCTCAGCTGGGCTGTTGGTTGGAGGACTGTAATGTGACCTCTCCAGCATGATGATCTCAGGGTAGTTGGACTTGTTATAGAATGACTCAGGGCTCCAAGTGTGTTTCTGATAACAAGGGTTGCTGCACAGCTTCTTATGACTCAGCCTTAGCGGTCATACAGCATTTTTGACTATTGGCTGACGCAGTCTTTGGCCTGCCCAGATTCAAGGTTCAGATTCCTTAATGGAGGAAGTGGCAAAGTCACACTGTGGAAGAGCATGTGGGGTGAGAGACAGTCATAGCCATCTCTGGAAAATACAATTTGTCATGTCTCACTGGGCTGACAAGACAGATTTTTATCTCATAAAGCCATTAACTGTGTGCCTCTATTTCCCAAACTGATTTTTTTATCATTAAAATTTCTAGCATAGAAGCCAATGTTAATTCTACTGACAAACTGCCAGTTCCAAAGACACAGTGAAGACAGTTGTGAAGTCCACTCTCCGATAAATACAAGACTCTTGATGTTTTGCATTTTCTCAGGCAAGCTGGTCCCATTTCTTCCTTATAGTGCAAAGGAGCAAAGTCTAAGATGGATGAAAACATTCTCAGCGCTTTGCCACAAAAATAAAAGGAACTTTCCCCTACCCTTGACTTTATTATTTTTAATTGAAAAAAGAACAAAAACAACCCTCTCTCATGGACAATTTATTCTTCACCGAATACTTTACATATATTAACTCATTTAGACCCGATGGAGGTATTGTTGTTATACATATTTTACCTCACAGGAAATGGAGGTGTAGATGGATCCAGAAAACTTGCCCAAGGTTACACAGCTTGAGTTGAGTTTCAAACCCAAGAAATGTGGGCTCCACAGTTCATAACTTAATCACTAAACTCTCCCCTCTGCATAATGTTCTTTCTAAATCTGAAATAATCAAAATCTTCTACTTTCCTGAGATATCAATATGAAATATGAAAAACATGCATCCTTCCATATTGACACAAATAGGCTTAATTTTTTCTTTGGGATCATAACATCTGCATATATGACATGAGACTGTAAACGTTCCTTTGTGAATTCTATTTTATCACGTTAGAGTACATTGTATTTATAGCCTTCCAGGATAATGGAAATAGATCTAACTTGTTCTTTTTAACAATATAATACTTCATAAGAATGGCGTACTACAATTTATTCGGCCAGTTCCTACTGAAGAACATTCAGATTGTTCCTAGATTTGGGATACTATAAAAAAAAAGTACTGCAATTAACAAACGTTTTCTACATTCACTACATACTTAAGTACAGGTGCTTTTACTTCTAGAGGACAGACTCCCCACAATGAAATGGCTTTGTCAAAACGACATATATTTTCAATCTCAATAGCTACTGCCAGATTGCTTTCCAAAAAGATTGCAATCATTCACATGCCACCAGTAATGTATGGCAGCAACTGTTTATATCTTGACCAGCACTGGAATTGTTAATGTTTTTGATACAGGAAAAATGGTTTCTTTTGATTTCCATTTCTCTGATTACAATGATGTCCAGTATCTTTTTTCTTATATTTTATACTTATAAAACAGCTTGTAATTTTTTTTTTGCAATTGAACTGTTTATCATACTATTGCCTGGTGACCTATACCACCACCTTCTATGTCATTTAGTTTTTCTTTATTTGTTTATAGGTGTATCTCATATACTCAGAATATTTTGCAATATTTTCTCCAATTATTATAAATGTTTAAGCAGAGGTTGGTTGCACCCCAGTATTTTTCTTTTTCTTCCTTGGTAATGTGACTTTTTGTTGGACATGTGGTCTCAGAATAAGGACATTCTCCAGCCTCTCTTACAGCTGGGCGTGACCAGGTAACCAGGTTCTGGCCAACTGGATGAAGCATTTTCTGAAAGCTCTCCTGAACAAGCAGTGCTCATCCCTTTCCTTCATCCTGCTGCCTGAAATACAAAGGCCACATTTGGGGCCATAAGATCAGGGTCTCACATAGTGGACCCAAAAATCACCAAGAGCCAAGGTCCCAGCACCACCAAATCCCATGCCTGCCTGTACTAGCCACCCACGCAGACTTATTTACATGAGAAATAAACCTGGGTCTTGTTTAAGCCACTGTTATTGGGGGTTTTGTCACTTGTAGCTAAATTATATCCTCATACAGTGACCCTAAATATAAAGTGATACTCATTTCCCAAAAAAGCAAAAATCAAAAACAAAGCACAATGCAAGCTTCTTGATCAACTTGAGTAAACTTTTATTCTGCAAATAGTCAAATCCCTAACTTTATATTTTATTTATATAAGTATAATTGACCCCTGAACAATGCAGGGGCTCTTCATCTATTCCAAATTTTCCAGAGAACCATCTAAGTTGTTCGAGATTCGGTGCTTTTTGAATTCAGTGACAATATCATGGTGTCACTGAAAATTTACCATGTCACAAACACATATTTACATGATATTAGGTCAATTTTTTAAAAAATTCTTCCTGTGAATATATATTTGTGATCCCTATAACCTAACCACTTATTTGACTGTCATATAATCTTTCAACATCTCAATTCGACAGCATGTAACATCTGTAAGTATAAGATCATAGCCAATGGAATACTAAATTTGTTTAAAATGTGTCTCCCTTTTTCTAAACCAACTCTGTCAGGTGGCCTCTACAAAACTCTAAAATTAAAACTTATTAAGGCTATTTAAGTCTGTCTTCCCAAAATATTACTTTGTCATGCAGAATAAAGTAATTAAGAACACGTTCAATTAAAAATGTCACTTTGTGAAGCTTGAATGTAAGGAGATTCCTTTTTTCCTCAGAATTTTAGTGTTATATCCAGGGATTTATTTTGAGAAGGATTAATATTTTTATAATATTAAATCTGCCCACCCTAGGATTTACTGTAGTTTCTCCATTATTTCAAGTCTTATTTTATAAACCACAATGAGATTTAACACTTTCACCTTATGTCCTATAATACTCGTTAAAATTATTCCTTGACATTTAAGAGCACCTGTGAATTGGATTTTTTTTCAATTTCCAGCATTAGCCATTTATTGCTAGTACAGGAAAAAAGCTACTGTTCTTTTTATATTTATTTTATATACAATCACTTATAAATTCCTTTATTCTTGGGTTTGTTTTTACTTTTCAATATTTAGGCCAAAAGATGTTTTTGCCTTAATATATTAACACCAAAACAATATTAAATAATAGTGATAATACTTCCATTTCCTCGTTTTTCAAATTACTGTTAGACTATTTTTTTTAATTAAGTTTATTGGGGTAACACTGGTTAATACAATTATATAATTTTCAGGTGTACATTATAATTTAACATCTGTATATTGTGTTTTAGACTGTATTTTTAATCTTTCATACCTGTAACATTCACTCATTTTTAATATATTTCCCCCTTTTTCCCTTCAATCAGAGATAATTTCCATTACTTGTCTTTTCAAAGAACTAGTGTTTGGTCTTTTATCTTCTTTACTATTTTATGTTTCCTATTTCATTCACTTCAGTTTTTATTATTAATTTATTTCTCTTTTATTTTGTTTTCTCTCCTAGTTTCATACATTGAATATTTCACTCATATATTTTCAGTCTTTCTTTTCCTATACTACTACAAGCATCTATGATTATACATTTTCCTCTGAGTATAGCTTTAGTTCTATTCCACACATTATAGTGCTATAAAACTATCCTTTCTTTGTTTATTTCTAGATGATTTATAATTTGTTTATAATTTGACTTTCCTCTGGCACAGAGATTATTTTAAAAGTATCTATGAATCCCAATGTAGTTTTTTCTATAATCATCTTTTTATATCACTAATATCACTGGATTAAGATGACAGATTATTGCATATAAAATCATAATTTTTATATTTTACTTTTTGTTTTCTGTGGCAAAGTACATGATCGACTTTGATAAACAATTCCTAGATTTAGAGGAAGAATGTCTATTCTTTATTTTACAAATTTGTTGAGTGTGTTATTTATAACTTCTATATTTTTGCTTTATTTGTTTCAAAGGTTGAAAACTGGCAGCCCACAAGCTACAGATATGTTTTGTTTGGCTGGTAAAGTGCTTTAAAATGTATGAATCTCAATGCCTTGAGGCAAGGCATGCATTCTCCAGTTCACTGTGCAAATCCCCATCATCTCTACTGTCGTACACACAAAGTCATATATTCATGCGCCCAACTGGTCTCCGTGGGCATCCAAGTTGGCAATCGAGTTTCCCTGACATGTCAAATTACAAAAGACACAATTTATACCCCCTAGTATAATATGCTTTTTTAAAAAATTAAATTTTTCTTTTATTTCCAGCTTTTATGCTATATGTTTTGTTGCTTAAAGATTCAAGGTGGTTATCTATTTTTTTTATCAGTATATCCTTCTTTGTTCCTTTGCAAGGGAACAAGAGTTTGGCCCTTGTACCCAAACATATCAACAACTTCTTGGGCAGTGGCAGATCATCATGCAGAGGTCAGTGAGAGGGTCTGCACACTGGGAGTTCCTCCGCGTGGCCACAGGAACACGTATGCCTGATCTCACGTCTCTGAGAATAAACAGAGAGGAAGCACTCCTTCCCAACTGCCAGCTCCTCCACACTCTGGGCTCCTGGGATCTGTAGGACCTGGGGTGCCCCAAGGACTGAATTCAGGAAGGGGAAAGGAAGCTGTTATACCTGACACACTGTAGCTTTTGCTGTACGGAAAAATCAATTCTGTTGTAAGCAGTGGCCAAAAAATGCCATCATGCCTGAGCTACACCATCTCTAAACCCAGACTCCTGACCTAAGAGATGCCGGAGATGGGCAGGGCAACGAGATTACTGACTTCTCTTTCAGCCTTCTTTTCATATTCTGCTTCAAATAGTCACTCTGTGTGAACAGTTCCTAAATATTAATCTCTAGCTAAAAGAGTTCCAACCACCTGTTTAATCTTCTAATCTCTATATCGTGGCATGAATGTAGTTCATATTATTTGCATTAAACAAACTTTTCCTAAATATCTTGTATGTGCCAACAACAGTGGTATGAGGTACTGATGTAGGAACGTATGTAACAGATACATAAGGAGATGGTTTCAATACAGTGCAATAAGTGGTTTCAATATGGTGTAAAAAGCAGTAAACATGGAGCCATGGGAGCAAAGAAGGACACTGGGTCCAGCCCAGAGGGTCAGAGAAAGTCATCAAGGAAGGGATCACATCTAAGCTGGGTCTTGAAAGTAGACCAGTAAGAATGGTGAGGACAGGTCATTCCTACATAGCTAATGGACTTGTGAATGAAGAATGGAGTAGACAGATGAAACTACAAATCCAATAAAACAACATAAACATGTAATAAAACAATAAAACAACATAAACAACATGTAATAAAACAATAAAGAGTATGCCAGCTTTGCTAAAATTAGATTGAAGTCAATCTTACCCTGTAATCTTGAAAAATATCACCATGAGAGAGAACAGTTTAAGAGGATAAAATTTAGAAGACTCCAGAAAGACTGAGGGCAGTGCAGCAAAGATAACAGCAAATGAGTAGAATTGTAAATACATATACTGCTTGACTACTCCTATAGGAAAGGAAGCATTCTGGGGGAGATGACAGAGGGGGATGAACGATGGATACTTGGCCTAAGAAGAAAATACAGAACATCTCCGTTGACCAACAACCACTTTCCCCCACTACAAACCAATAGCAGCTTAATAAAAGATGGTGAACCATTCAGATGTGACTGTGGGCTAAAACTCAAAATTTCTAAAAGTGAATTCTTTATGTTGCCTCTCAAATTCTCTTCTTGATTTTCCTGGTATGTGTCTCTATATCTCTCTCTCTCTCAGTGATACCACCATTTTCCCAATCACCCAATCTTCACAAAAAGCTTTTAATTTGTTTCTGCCTTTAATGAAAAAGAATTTAAAATTTTACTAGAGAATATAAAAGATAATGAATGAAAACATTTATCACATTCCTAGAAGGAAAGGTTCAATACTAGAAAATGTGCTGATTCTCCTCTAACGTAATACAATTCAACCAAAATTCAAAATGGATTTTTTTGGAAACCAGATAAAGTAACTCAAAGAACAAACAAGAAAAAATAGTAAAAGAAAAAAATTACAATGTAGAAAACTTGATTTACCAGATACTAAAATATTACACAGCTACAACGATTAAAATCACATAATTAATGGAACAAAGTATAGAGAACAGCAAATATATCCAAGATACATAAGTAACATAAGATACAAAACAGCAAATTCAAATCAGTAAGGAAAAGAAATCTTGCTCAGTAAATGCTACTAGAATAACTGCCAAATGTTTTAAATACAATTTCTTATATCATATACCAAAGTACATTCCAAATGGATTAAAGACATAAATATTTAAAAATAGAATACAAACCCCAAAACATCTGAACTTTGGGCAGGAAAACTCTTTCTAAGCCCAGAAACAATGTAATAAATCACAATGGAAAAAAATAAATCTGTACTATAACATTTTTAGACTTCTGCATTTTAAGAAAACATAATTGATATACCGAAAAATCTGAAGAAATTATCTGCAACAATATAACAGAAATGAATTGGTAGGGTTAATATACCAAAACAAACAAAAAACAAACAAACAAACAAGAATAACATTAAAACCCCCATAGACAAATCACAGGAAAAAATGACCAATAAACATATGAAATTCAGTAAAAAAATGAAGTACTTTTTTTGTCCATCAAATTAGGGTTAATTATTTAGGAACAATAATGCTGGCAAGGCTGCAGTGAAAACAACACTCTCTTACACAGCTTTATATATTTTATATTACTTCAAGAAAGAACACAGAAATATATATATCAAGGAGTTTATAATCAATCTCATATTTTGGCCAAGTAAATACCTATCAAGAAATTTAGCCTAAGGATGTATTCAGAAACTTAAGATTTATGTATTAGAATTATTTAAAATAGAGAAAAATACTGGGTCCAACAATAGAATTTAAAAAATTATGGTAATATACACAATAGAATATTATTATGAACATGTTAAGAATACTTGGAAATATTTAATGATACGAAGAAATCTTATGTTAAATAAAGAAGTCAAGACATGAATTTGAATATACAATATGATTTAACTGTGATAAAGTACATGCACACATATGCACACACAGCTCAATAATCACACCACACAGAAATGTCAAGAGTAATTATTTCTGAGTGATTTTTATTTCCTGGATACAGTTCTTTAGTTTCTTCAATTTCAATAAAATGACCATGTATTACTTACACAATCAGACATAACATTTATATTTTAAAAACCCACTAGAACAGCTCCACTGGTTCCCTTCTCTTCACAGGATGCTTTCCAAACCCATTATCACAGCACACTCTGGTTTTAACCTATATATTTCTTTGCCTACGATCCCTCCTTAATGTTCTGGCAACACTGAACATCTAACTAGTCCTCAAAACTGCTGGATTCTTTCACAACTCCATTTCTTGGCAAATGCCGTTTCTTCTGCCTAAAACCCTTCCACCCCAGCAAAAGTCTCTCCACTCTTTATGGCTTGGCTTGAATGTCCCTCTTCTGTGTAACCTTTCCCAATTTCCCAGAAAAAAATACTGCTTTCTAGTCTGAGTTCTCCACCTCTTTGCTTATGGCATCACTGTGGAGTGAGTATGCTATAATAAGGTTTATTACTATCTGTCTCCTAAAGACGTTTATAACCCAATCTCTGGGACCTGTGACTATGTTACATGGCAAAGGGACTTTGCAGGTGTGATTAAGTTAAGGATCTTGAAGAGATCATTTTGGATTATCCGGTGGACTCAGTGTAATCACAAGAGTCTTATAGCAGGGAAGCAGAAGGGTCAAAGACAGAAAAAGGAGACATAGATGATAGAGCGATGAACTCTGAAGATGGAGGAAAAATGCTGGTGACCTTTAGAAGTTGGAAAAGGCAATGAAACAGACTTCGCCCTGAAGTCTCCAGAAGGAACACAGCCCTGACTGCACCCTGATTTTAGACTTCTAACCTCTAGAACTGCAAGAAAATGAAATTATGTTGTTTTAAGCCAGTAAGTTTGTGGTAATTTGTTACAGCAGCAACAGAAAACTAATACACTCCCTGACTACACCAAGAGTACTTTGGGGCAGGCATGGTGGGGAGGGGTGACTGTGGGACACAGAGGTGGTGGGGTGGGGGCAGGGGAAGCACTCTGTCAATATTTGGTGATAAATGAAACTGTGTCTACCTCAAGGAAAACGACTGAAAAGGAAGAAAATGAGAGGCAGGAGGAGAAAGAAAAAGAAGACTTAACATTTATTGTTAATTTATTGGTTAACATTTATTAACATTTTTTAAAACACTGTTTTCCAGGCATTGTTCTGAGAACTCCTTTAAGTAAGTGCTATTATCCCCATTTTACAGAGGAGGAAAACAAAGCAAGAAATTAAGAAACCAGCCCCAAATCCTACAGCTAGTAAGTAGGAAAGCCAGGATAAGAAAGCAGGAATTCTAGCTCCAGGGCTCATACTGTTAAATGTTAAGAAAAAGCTCATGCACTGAGGGATTTGCAGGAATTTGCACATTTATATAAGTCAAGAGGACTAAACATTGTTTAAATCAGGCTGAATTTATTAAAGAATATTCTCTATTCTGTGTGCCACGTTCTGTGTGGTTCTGTCTTCTGCCTAGTCTATTTCACGCCTGGATTCAAATCCCTTGGCATGATGCAGAAGGGGAAGTTTAAAGGCTGTGGGAATGCTGCTCTGGAGCCTATCCTTCATGTGATCCAACACAAGCTCCCACCCCCATCCTGCAGAGGCCCAGAGAATGCTCCCTACACAAGGACCTGAGCTAGACAGTAGTGAGAGAAGTCCCAGAACCTGTAAAAAGCACGAAGGGTATTCTTTCTATTCAGGACTGCTGGTGGGAGACAGGTGGGTGACTAAAGGCCGCCAACAGCACTAAACTCCCAGGAGCAAATTAGTCATGGTTCCCAGATTACTCAGCAAGGTCAGTGTGGTAAACAGATCTTTAGAAAGTCTCCCATCCATATTTCCAATAAGATTTGAAAGGGAAACACCTTCATTAAGAGAGGAAATGTGGCATCAAGAAAGACTGCTTTCATGTGCAAAAATCTGACGACCAGCAATACTGAACACTATAGAAAATCCAGTCAGTGAATAAGAAGATTCACCCAGAATTCTGAGAAAAGGATAATGAGATGAATATAATGTTTTGTTTTGTTTTTAAATTAAGAGACATGAAAGGAGAACGGAAAGATCCAACATAAGTATAATAGGAAAGTAAGTATAATAGACAGTAAGAAGAAAGCAATGGAAAAAAAAATTAACCTCAGGTAAAGAAAAGAGCTAAGACTTAAAGGGGATCACCAGTTACCACGCAAACTTAATGAAGAGGGATTCCCACCTAGACGTTATTACCAAATGTCTGCATTCCAAGCAGCGGGCTGACTTGGAGCAGATATTCTCTGACCAGAGGCTGGAGGTGAGAGGTTTTAACAGTTTGATGATGGGTGTAGAGGCAGGAGCCCAGGAATGCCTAAATTCTTTCTGGGGGCTCCACCCTCCTCTCCATGGGGCTCCGGACCAGACCGGAGATGCTGTACCTACAGTGACGAAGTCACTGGAAGGTGCATTTCCCACCAGAAACTTCACACTGGAAGGCACATTTCACTGACAGCTGGCCAGGGCTCGTCTGCCAAAGTTGAGCAGAAGAATACAGGGAAGGCTTAAGACACTCAAGAGAGCTAAAAGAAAAAACTATTTCTCCACTGTACTCACACCAACTTATAACACCAAATGTGTGGGTTTCTCCCACACAGACCAATTCTCCAATTCTCTAGACACCAACTGGGTGTCCTATAATTTAATTCTGACAGTACTAACTACCCAGAGTTAACATAGACCCCATAGGTTAAAGACTCAGTCCTGTAAGTCTCAAGTTATCACCTGTACTTCTGACCAACCAGCTATAAATCAGGGCTTCCCAAGACCTCTGCCTCAGGTTTGAACTATTGCTATAAGGGCTCGCAGAACTCAGGGAACAGTCTGCTTACTTGATCGTCAGTTAAGAATGCCACTCAGCAATAGCCAGATGGAAGATATGTATGCACAGGGCAAGGTATAGGGTCTGGGACAGCACGGAGCTTCTGTGCTCCCTCCGGGTATGCCACACCTCTCAGCATCTTGATGTGCTCAGCAATCCAGAAGCTCTCCAAAGCCCACTGTTTAGGATTTTTATGGAGGTGATATTATATGGGTATGACTGGTTAGATCATTGATCCTTGGAGGTAAAACTCAATCTCCAAATCCCTCTCCCTTCTCAAGTGGTCCAGGGGTGGGGCTAAAGGTTCCAACCCACTAATCACATGGTTGGTTCCTCAGACAACCAGCCCTCATTCTCCAAGAGCATAAATTCAAGTATGGTTAAAAGGGGCTTATTATGAATGAAAGACGCTCCTCTTACCCCTATCTCTCAGAAATTCCAAGGGTTTTATGAGTTCTGTGCCAGGAACTGGGGACCAAATACTTATTTCTTATATATCACAATACCACAAGGTCTCTAACTCTCACCCTCCACTCCACAGGGCAAGCAGTGACCTAGCCTCCCCACCCAGCCATAGGCACAAAGGAGGTGGTTATGAGGTCCTGACCAGATGTCCTGGGGAAACAGGCCCTGACAAGGGCCGCAGCAAGGAGTGGAGGAGAGTGAGTCAGGCCTGGGTGCTGACCTCTTGAGTCAGCTAGTCTGTGTGCAGGCAGATCCTGTGGTCAGCTGTGGAGCCAACTCCCTGAGAGTGAACTTTATAAGGGAGAAAATACTGGGTGAATGTTTCTTTGCATTCAGGATATCAGAATGCCCTCTCCAGGGCAGAATTTGTAAAGGAAATAAAGACTGCTGGAAAAAGCAAGGAAACAGATCTCCCCTGAAGCCTTCCCATGTCTCCTGGGAGGAAGGTATAAAGGTCTGACCATTGAGCCTTAATTTGTGACAACTGTGGAGGACCATCCTAGCTCAAGCTCCCCTTAGGACGGACTGAGAAAGCTGCTGCAATTGCATCACATTTCAACTTCTCCCTCTGCCCTGTCCTGTTGCCTTCACCCCCTTGTAGGTATTTTTTCCACGGGCATACCCCATAAATCTGTATCAAGGCATATTTCCCTGGGAAGCAACCAAGACAACCCATTATAACCTCATTATATGCGTAGTATATTCATTTAATTATTTTAATTAACCTTAAAATAATCTTTAATTTTGCCTTATTACATTTTAATTAGTCTCATTATTTTAATCAGAGGTCAAGAATTCAACTGCCTATAGAGCCAAACAGGTAAATAAATGTCTATGAAAGGTAAGGCACCAAAGAAGTGGTAGGAAATGTGACACACGTGAGCTCGGGTTCCATCGAAACACGCTTACTCAAAAAACTCTAAGATAGGCCATAAGACAAATGAGGTTTTCAATCTGTGTCCTCTGGACTACACTTTTACAAAGATTTAATTGGTATGCATACGATTTTGCATTCAGCTTTTTCATTCACCTTTATATCAAACACTCTCATCCTTGGGTATAATCCTCACAATTACAGTTTGGATGGCTGTCTGCATAATATCCAATGAATTAAATCACCATTATTACTGAACCATTCCTTTATGTTCAGATGGCTAAACTGTTGGGAGGTGACCTAGCAATGTTTGTGATAGTATCAATAGGGGTGTTTACTGAATGTCTACCATAATCATTTGTGAGTCTAGATTAATTTTTCTGAATTTAGCTTTTAAGCACTGCTCCTGGTACATATACAATTAAGCATGGCTGTTTTATAGAGAAAGGTGACCACAGCACTCTCGAGGATAATATAATCATCTCAATATTACGCAAATATCTTAAAAGTCTGAAGAGAAACTTCTTTGGGAATAATGGTCAGAGCTGACCATTTCACCTAAATATGAAATAAAACAGAAACCTTTAGGTCAGTTAACAGTCTGCATTCTTTTCATGCCAGGGCAAAGGCTAGACTTGTATTTTAGTTATTGTTTCCCTTTGTTTCCCAGAGTAGCTCATGCATCCTTATTTGGAAGTTTTCCTTTCTGGCCTGCAATTGGAAAAAATACAGAACTCTGTAGAAATTTCAAAATGCTTTCTAGTCTGGCCTCTTCAAAGCGTATGACAAAATCATACACTTCTAAAAGGTGGAAGATATATCATATATAGCTCAAGCCCTTTGCCATCATGAAAACCCATCAAGGTCAAAGGAGAAAAATGAACCTTGAATATCTGTCTCCGAATCCAGAGTTTTGTCTAGTATTCCAACCTGTCACCTAGGGAAAATGGAGTTTGATTGTTTCATGTAATCTGTTTATAATCAAGCCAATGATCACATTGGTAAGCCATCCTATAAATCCAAGTCCACAGCACTTTCCCACATTTCCTCTTTGCTCTCCCCTCTCTTCATTTCACCTTCTGTTCACCTGTCCCTCTTTTGCACATTCCTCCCTGACCCTCCTAGTACCTAGTGCCTCTCCACTCTCACTTCCTCCCAGTCAAGCCCAGCATGGGTCCTCATGCCAAAAAAAGCCTAAATTTCTTCTCACCAACCCTGACTCAGCCCAGCCAAACTCTGGGGGTTATTTAGCAGCCTCAACAAACAAAGGATGTAACCCCCTGGGGGAGGAGAAGTCTACCTGGCAGGGAAAAAGTCTACATGGGGAAGTGACATTGGAGCTGAGGAGGCCTGAAAGGATGGGGAGTAGGATGAAGATATATTTTCCAAATGGCGGCACTTTGAGAGTAAAGTTAGTAAGTGTAAACTGACCCGCAGTGGATGTTAACTGGGACAATCCCGGACAGAATGGGACTTATGGTCAGGCTACGGAGGATTTGGCTGCAAAGCTCATGAGAGGAGAATCCCTGCAAAGGGCGAGGAGGAGGAGCGAGGTGTGGTTGAGGGAACACAAAGGATGCCTGAGAATTCAGGGGAGCGCTAAGGCAGGGAACTGGAGTGTTAGGGCCCAAGTGTGCAGCCATGCAGCTACCTGCAATGTTGCCATTAATTGGGAATGAGAAGGGGTCTCAGAGAAGTTAAAAATATCTGTGCCTTAAACTTCGCATTCTCTCATTATTAGAAGTTCTTCTGCTTAAGACACAGTTCTGGCAGCTTTGGTTACTCGTTTCCAGGCAGGTGGAAACAGATTCGAGGCAGCAGGTTTGTGAGGGAAATCCAGAATGTGTGTAATTCTATGACCCTGGTGTAGACTGATCTGCAGACATCAGGAAGCTGCCAGGGCACCCTCAGAGTCAAGGCTGATAACCTGACACTGACAGTGATGACCTGAGTAATGGGGAAATAGTAAGCAAAAAGGGGATGTCTGTAATACTCTAAGAACTATTTTGTGTATGAAATGATTAGCATAAGACTCTGGATACCAGAATTTATTATAAAGAATAGGACATTTTAACTTACAGTTTATAGTAACATATAATCACTGCTCCAATTACTGTTATCTCTTGATTTTCATTCTTTCTTCTTTCTTAATTACAATTTCTGATTGAAAATTCCCACCAAGGCACAAAAGCCAAATGCTACAAAAGGTTAAGATATCAGGGAAGTCATGAGGGACATGCACACACAGACACAGCAACACAAATACAAATGCAAACAAAAAATACACAAACAAAGACACCCCCCAACACGCACACTTTATTAACCTGCAAACTGTTTTACCACATCTCTGGTCCAGTTTGTGAGCATGATTCCATGTAATACTGGCACAATGTAATGTATTCAGATTGAAAGGAGAGCAGAAGAGACCAAAATAAAAAAACTATACACATAATTTTCATAATAGTTCTATGACTACAATGAATAGGCTCTTTGTTTATCTGTTGATAAATCAGAAGGTTAGACTGCTGATAATTTAACCTTCCAAGATTTTTTTTTTTTAATTTGGCTGCTAGTGCTAGAGAGAAAAGCAAGACCAATTAGAGGAAGGAGATGAATTCTTTGGCAGAAAAAACAAAGGGGATTTTTAAGGGCTCTGGAGGTTGTTTGAACTAGTTCTTTATTTGATATAGTTTCAGGTCAAAATTTATGACTACTTTTCCAGGTTTATCATAACCCCTAATCTTAACATTTAGCCATAATTAGGTTCAACTTGGAACAAATAGCTGGAAATGAGGGCAGGATAAAGAATGAAGGAAAGAAGACTAATTTTTCTGAAGTAACAGAGCAAGGGTTAAAAAATATAAGCAGAGGCAGGGAATATTGGTAAGAAAATACTGAGGAAGAGGTATGAGTTCTGAAAGACAGGGAAATGGAGATGTGGTGGGCGGTGTTCAGTCTCTCTGACAGGGATGAAAGGAAATGGTGGGCAAGTTCCCTGTGTGGGGAAGTCCTTGGCCCAGGATATTTGAGTTATCTTCACAGGAAATCAGAAAAACTCTTCCTGTGAAACAAGCTTTTCTGAAGTTCATAACATTATGTGATTTTTTTATCTCATTTTTAAATATTTGGTCAATAACATTAATTTTGAAATATCAAACCAACTTTCTCCTGAGAATTCAAAAGTTTCCTGGAAATACAACGGCCAGCTTCCATCAATTCAATAAAACTCTCCTTTTTACTAGGGCCGCCAAAGATTGACAGGGGCCATGGAAGTAAGACCAACAAGGGTTCTCAAGTGGTTCTTATTTGGGTTGGAAAAGAACCATCTCTTACACAATGTCCATGTGAAAGGGGTCACCAGAGCACCTTGCACGGACACCATTTTTTACATATAAGCCAACATGGAACCAATAAAAACGTATGCTGCTAATTTATCTTTCATATTTAAAAAAAGAACATTCCAAAAGGACAATTTAGAAAATCCTGAATTAAAATTTCATTAGAAGGTATAATTTTTCAAATCCATCCAATCAGTATGTCTAAAAAGAAAAAGCAAAACATCAGAACATTTGACAAAAATTTGGCAACTATTTCTGATTTTAAAAGATGTAATATATATAATTCCTCCGCATAACAGAGGATATCTATTTCATCATCACTAGAGTCTATTCTCCGAGTAGAGTTTATAGATTATCACAGAGGCCTTGCACATTCCTTATTTTTACCCCAGGCTTTATACCTTTGCTCATGCTGTGACTGAATGTGACCTTTTAAATCATTTCTGATTAGTACTAACATAAAGAAAGCTACATACATACATACATGTATATATAAGCATATTCATACATATATGAATATATAGATGTACTTCCAAGCTGGTTACCTTATTGAATTCTCATTTAATAGTTTTTCAGTTGATCATCTTGGCTATTCTAATAAGACAATTACAGTACCTACAAATAATGCAAATTCTTTCTTATTTTTAATAAACTTTAAAAAAAAATCTTACTGTTTTGGCTAATCTATCTAAAAACAATGTCTTGTACAGGCACCACTGGTTTTTTCCTGACCTTTACAGAATGCTTTCGTTTTCCTGTTAAGTATGATGTGTGTGTCTTTCAGTCCATTTTATTTATTATCTTAAGAAAGGACCCATCCATTCCTATTAAATATTTATGAGGTAGATGTTAAATTTTATTAAATGCATTGACATATAGTAAGATGAAATTTTTTTCTTTAAATTTACTGATGTCTAACAATTTTAAATTAATTATATAATAATATTATTGTATTCTTGGAATGAACTAGTTTTTTACCAGTGGTTTAATAATTTAAAATATATGGTTAGATTAAATTTGGTTTATGTTTCATTTAGGACTTGTACATCTAACAAGTGAAAATAAACTCTGGCTTTCTTTGTTAGTTCTATCTTTGAAAGGCTTTGGTACAAGGAGTAGCATTAAAATAAACTGTTAAATTGGAATGCTTTCCATTTTCTATGTTCCTCACAATATTTTTTAAGTTTCTATTATTTGAGTATAACATTTGACAATTTTGGCTATATTTGCATTTACCTGACTCATATATTTAATATTTTTCTGCATAAGCTCAATATTAGGTACTTTTTTTTAACCTAATATCTTCCTAAGCACCAGACATAAATTCGAGACATACTGGTTACAATTTTTCTAAAACATTTAAAATGATTAAAATAAGATGTATATATACATCTATATACATCTTAAAGCATCACCTGTACCCTCTGTAATATAGTAATCTTTGAGAAACAAAGCATTAGATGACTTTAAATGGCACAGACATTATATTTTTCTTATATTCCAAAAACTTTACCTATAAAAACATCTAGGCTCAGAATTGTTTTAGAAGCTATTTTCTTAGTCACTTTGTGATGTTTTCCAAATTATTTTTCTAAGTGTCACATTTCTTCATGAATTAATTTCAGTGGTTTCATTTTCCAAGAAAACTTTGATTTCATCAAAATTTTCTATTTTTTTGTTCATTTTTTTAATCCTCACATCTCTCATTACATATTCTTACATTACTAATTTTGAGTATTTGTGTTATCTTTTTTCTTAATTAGTGTAACTACGGCTTATTTACTTCACAGTTTTAACAAAGAACCTACTCTTAGATATTTTTAATTCTATTGTTTTTCTTTTTCTGTTTTCATTCAACAAATATTTGCTAAGTGCCAACCATGTGTCAGGTGCTGTGCTAAGTGCTGAGGGTAAGAGAAGAGACAACTGACAATCTTAAATGACGTCCTATTAAACTGCCCTTTTAAAAAACTCCCTCCTATTTTCCCAGATTTCTTTTATAGTTTATTTCCTAATTTTCTGTATATAGTAATTACTCCATTCATTTTCATTCTTTTATTTTTTGATAACAAAAACTTTCAGAGGAATGAATTTGTCATTATTTGTAACTTCATGAAGTACTTCCAAATTATTTTTCTAATTATTTTTCCATATAGTTTTCAGTTCCTATTTGGGTCAGTTTCTAAATAGATTAAATTTTTAAAATTTCAGCTTTTATGATCTACAGTTTTATTGCATTGTGATTACAGAGTGACCAGTAAAATTTCCCTTACGAGATTATAATGAGGTTTTCTTTCTGGTTTAGATCAATGTTTTCACCATTCCATGAACAATGGAGAAAAATTGTGTAAGACTCGTTGTTGAATTCTCTCATTTTACTTGTGAGTTTTTCCAAGCATTTCTAATAGATTTACTTTAGTCACTTCCACTGTTTTGCTAGTTAGTGTACTGGATTTTGTAACTGCTACCTTTCCTTCTTGAATTATACTTTTATCAATATAGAAGGTCCCATCTGATACAAGGTACTTTGTGGTGTTTGTATCTTTAACTGATATCATTGTTTCAGTAGAATGACCCCGTAAGTCAGACAGAGCCATGAGAGCCACAGTTAAATTTCATTTTGTTTTACTGTTAAGAAAGATACCACCTTAAGAAACAGAAAGTATAAGAAAAGCAGGTAATGATCTATCAAGTCAAAGGTCCTTAGAAGTAGATAGGAAAATATTTACATATTTTAAGTGTCAAAGAAGTGCAAACTCTAATCAAGTGATATGATTATTTAAACAGAGGTCTCAGGCTCCTATTAGGGGCTATAAGAATTAAGTAAAATATAATTTTGAATCTAAAGCACATGAGCATCAAGACCACCTCCTTCAAGTTTAGAAGTCAATGTTATAGAGAGATTACAAAGATTTCAACCTAGAATTCTACACTCAGGACAACTATCAGTAAGGATAAAGGCAAAATATAGATATTCTCAGATAAAGGTTGCGAAAATTTATCCTGTACAGATTATCTTTTTAATGCTCAAATTGGGTATGTTCAAGAATATGCCCCAATCACAACAAATGGGACTCAAGCTCATATTCGGAGTAAGAATCCTGTCCTTGTCCATGTCAAGGATCTCTGTTGGTTAAAAAACCCCAGCAAACTGAGAAGGCAATCCTCAAAATTATATGAGACAAAATCAGAGTATTATTTATTATTTGGAATAAAACACTTGTGTAAACATCTTTTAATCCCCCAAAATTTAGAATCAACTAGAGAAATATTTTAAAGAATTATACAAGTATTAATAGTACTATGCATTAAGAAATACCTGCATTTTGGAATTATATATTCAATGTTTAAGAGAATTAGACCTATTAAGAGTTACAGATCAGCCTCTTGATTCTAATTAAAAATGTGTAATGTGTAATTAATTTGTAACTTTAATTTGAAAGTGTGCATATACATACATGTAAAAAGAGAATGTGTGTTTTGGAATATATAAAAAGACTTAAGAATCGCTATGCTTATAAAAATAATTATGAAATTTATAAGACAAACTGGATTGTCAGTCAGACTTTAATAGGAATCTAAATATACTAAATTAAAAAACAATTTAAAGTATTTAAAATGTATTAACTAAGTTTATAAATGTACTGAATATTAATCAAAGATCCCCTTAATCAGATATAATTAAATTTTACTGGGCTTATAAATAGACTAACAAGATAATGAACCTGAAAGCCTAAAGTCCTAGTTTTTTTTATTATTCACAATTTTAACTTACTTAATTTTTAAAATCAAAGTATTACCTGAATATGTTTTTCTGCAGCATCTATATTTTGTTTTCTGTCTTAATCTAGAGGAAGAGGTTCTTTTTTTTTTAATGGTAAGTTTAACTCATTCACATTTACCATGGTAATAGGTATATCTGATATTACTTATCTTTTTTATTATGTTATCATAGATCATATATGCATACATATACATATACAAATATTAATTATAAAAGGGCACATTTTCCAAAGTATATCTCTCGGAACACTAGTTCCACTTCTATGGGACAAGATACACCTGAGAAAAATGCACTCTATTCTCCTCTTAGTGAATACTGTAAAAATTCTGATGAATTCTTGAAATCTAAAAGTAACACAACAAAAGCCGCTAACTCATCTGGTCAAGCCCTCTGGCCAACTCTACTCCCCTCTCTATAACTTAAGCCCAAACTGCTATAAACAAGAAAGAATAGAGGACAAACAAATATTTGGAAATAGAAAACATAGTTGATGAAATTTTAACAGTCCACTAGAAAACTGGAAGAAAAAGGTGAATATAGAGATGACAGAATATATAAAAGTTTGGCAACACAGAGGATCATTGGAAATACTCCAGTCAAAACAAAGGGAATGCAAAAAAGAGAAAAAGGATCCAAGAAGTAGTGGGCTAACCTGAGAGTGAGACAGGAAAAGAAGGCGACCAAGTCCAAACTAAAACATGAAGTTGGGAGGAGGCTAGGAATACTAACAACTATCGCTTATGGGGCACTTTCTATGTGTGAGCTTGTCCTAACCCTTCACCTCTTTTAATCAATTAATCACCACAACAACCCTGAAGTATGTCATATTACCATCCCCTTTTCTAGATAAAGAAACTGAGGCTCAAAGAGCTTAAATCATCTGCCCAAAGTCTCAGAGCTACAAACTGACAAAGCTCAGATTATGAATAGGCAGGCAGTCTGCCTCCAAAGCCTATATACTCTTATTAAGCACCTTGCTTTCTGTCTTCAAAAAGAAAATGAATTTTCTGAAACAATCTGTAAAATCGAGAAGCTGGATAATAGGATAAAAGCATGTTAAAATAATTTAAAAAGTAAATAATCATAAATACTTGTACCAACTCCTTACTTCTATTTTCTTTCAAAGTAATAATGTCTGTCACAAATCACAAGTAAGGTAAGATTATATTTCTTTCTCTGTAAACCTAAATGCACTACCTGATTGTCCCATAACTGATGCCTATGGGATCCTAATATTGTAAATGCTGACTGGTTTTTAATTTTTAGAATCAAACTATAAACAATGCACAGAATATTTAATAATATTAATTAATGCTCTAGCCATCTGAAAAGTTGAAAGGTAGACCAGGAATAGGGTTCAAAGGATGCTGGACAAAAGGCAGAAGAAATTTAGGAATATCGTATCCTCATTTACCTAGCCAAGGACACTGTTTAAGGTTTATTAGTTAAGAAATAGTGGGGTAAACAATAGAAGATTTCTTCAGAATTTTAAAGTTTTTTAAATGAAAATTTCATATAGCAAACTTGAAAACCTTTCAGTAAGCAACTGTATACCCACCGCCTGTATTCCACCATTAGCATTTTACTATACTAACAAGAAATTCAGAAAATTTAAGTATGACTTGCAGAAATGGAAGAGAAGAATATAGTAGTAAAATGCACTTAATTCCTGAACTTTCAGAGTAAGGGTTAGTAGATAGCCTCAAAAGCTAATAAATCAAGAAATAGTACAGGTATAGTATATAATGTAGAATTATAGAGATAACCACCATTATTTGAAATGCATAAAAAATAAGATGGTATAATAGATGGAGAAAGAGACAAATAGATGGATACATATACAAATAAAGCAAAATGTTAATTGTAGAATCTAGGTGGTAGGTACATGGTTGTTTATATGGTTTTCGATTTTTCTGATTAAAACTTTTTTAGTAAAATATTGACAGAAATGTGGTTGTGAGTAGTCATCATATCTAGAGACTTCTGTCCCCTGCTTGGCACTCCGCAAAGACATTTTCCAATCCCTTAGCATCCAGATGTGGCTACATGACTGGGTCTGCCCAGTGGAATGTGGAAATTATGTGCACAACTTCCAGGCCAGCCCCTTAAAGCCTCCTGTAGGATTCCCCACATACTCGCTCTCTTCCTGACTGCTGGCAGATCCAGTCCAACTTGGGAGCCACTCTCAGTCTCGAACGCCTCTAACTCCCCAGCTTGCTGCCCCCATCACACACCAGACTATGATATGAGGGAGAAATCAACTTTTAATGGCTCTTTTGGGATTCCTCATTAACCAAAGTTACCATTAATTATAACTAATACAGAGTAGGACCTGAAAGGGAATGGGAATAAGTTTTTACTTTTGTTTCATATCATTTCAATTCATTGTTTAAACACATACATGGACAATTAAAGCAAACAGTAAGCAGCTAGCAGTGATAGTGTGGAAAGCTTTCTAAGCTCACTTTCTACTAAGGCCTCCTTTAGCATATTGGGAGCCTTTCTGTGAATATAAAAAGGCAAAATTGCGAAATGGCACCCCTTCCTCTGGACTGATACAACCCCAACTGGCCCACTCATCCCTTTTCCCAGATGCCTTTGAACAGTGCACAATCTGCACAAATAACGCCCAGCAGCCCTCTCTGACAAGGCAAGCACTGACAACCCAGTTGGAAATTGAAGGGCTACTAACTGGGACCATCTAAGAAATCAGAGATCTGGTCATCAATATGTTCTGATTCTAGCTGCCCTTATTTCTGCAAATTTTTATGTTTTTAACTTGATCCGTTTCTCTTACCCATTCTGCAATACCACGATAAGTCACAATGACCCAACTCAAAGGATTGCAGACACTACAAAAGAGGAGTCTTGCTACCACCACAGCCAATTCCAGGGCTAGAAAAGCAGCAGCAGTTGAGAACCTGCCTTCTGCCTCAGGTGTACCCCAGAAGGGATGAAGAACTTCCACCTGAAAGAGACAGGACAATTCCAGCTCTTTTAAGCAAGGAAAGGGAAGGGGTGCTGAGATGTGGATTTTAAATGATTTACCTTTTTAACAGACCATCCCCACACCTGCTGAGGCTCCTGAGGTCCTGTGGAAACCAACCATGAGGTGTACCACCTGGATCTTTAGTCGAGAAAGAACTGGGCATTCAGCTGCCAAGAACTGCAGTTGGTTAACACCTCCAGCTGTTAGTGTCACCAGGATCCCAGGACTCAACTTGGCTTTTGAGCTGAAGGCACATTCTTTCCAGGCAGCCTCACGCAGTGACTGACCACAGTAAGAGGACTAGGGACTGGCCATTTCTGTCCAACTCTAGAGCTCCCCAATCAGTTGGCCAAAACTTGGTCAGATCTGCATTGTGCTCTCCCTGCCCAAACTTGCTGACTCCTCCCCATTTTCCTTTCTTTAGTGTTGGATCTGCCTTATGGTCTAAAGCTTTCCTGGCCCAATTCTGCTTCCCACCCCTTTTGTCTTTCTTAGGTATTACTCTCTAATAAACCTCATTCATTCCTAATTCCATTTAAGGGTCTATGTCTCAAAGGATGAAACTGTCACAATATATAAACTGTAAAAGTTGAACTTGGGTATTGCTCTCACTTTGTCTAGCTTCTCTCTATTTTCCCTTGACCTCTACCACTAATCTCTGGGCCCCTTGCTCTGATAACCCATTAAAGCACTTGTTCTGATTCTAGTCCAATGCACAATGAAGATACATTAATCTTTAAGGAAACTCTAATCTCCAGGATGTCATTGATGCATTCTATAGCATTTCATCATAGTATTGAGAGCACTTAAAATTATACTCACACTTTCAGCAAACTATAGTCAAGCATTTAAAGTCTTTCCTAAGGTTTGCTAATCAGGTATCTTATTTTGCAGCAAATCAGACTGAGTTCTCATTCTGAAATTAAATGTAATCTTTAAAAAATGCAATTAAATAAGTCCCTGGCATAAAAGTGTCCTTTTCATCTCTTATCCATTAGAGTGCTTTAAAAAGCAAGGTCACTTAGAAATTGGAACACAAGCACCCAAGTAACTCTTAAAAGCTCTAACAAGGGGGACAGTCTTTGCACAATTTGATACAAAGGAAATAATACACAGGGTTTTCACAATACCTGGTCAGTTGTGTACTAATGAGAGGTTTTTTAAATGTTACATACCCTTTACCTAACAGTTTATCACAGGGCTGTTTATGACAAAGACGTTATTTTGCTAATATTGGTTATTCTGCCCAAAGAAGTCTGGATAAGTGCTGTGTAATTTAGAGAGTAATCCCTATGTAATCTTTGTAGTAACCTCATCTCTAAAACTTTTCTTCACAGTATTCCCCTGTGGCAGTCAAAGTTTCTGATCCTGGTTGTTGTACCAATCCAATGTACCACAACTGCCAGGGCAGCACCCAACTCAGCCCAGCCCCAAGGATATGGTCTAAGCTTGCCTGGCCTCCCTGCCAAGACAGGCAGCTGAGGCACTGGGAGGTGAGTGAAGAGCTGAGGCTACAAAACTCCTTCCAACTCAAGCAATAAGTTACTTGGACAAGTTGCTCCACATCTCAAAACCTCAATTTTCTCATTCAAACCCAAATTTAAAAGTTACTCCCTTAAGAATTTTTTTAGAGTTCTGGTTCTGTCACAGCAATACAGACTCGTCACCTGCTACCCCAGGACTCCAGCATTAGGTCAACCACCTCTCCCCAATCAGCCAAGATGCAATTTCTGGGGCTAAATTAAATCTCATTTGCTTCATGTGACAGTATAAAAATGTTCTGTTTTGTTTTTAAATACAACCCTGTGGTTATCAGCATCTAAATCTGTGCTGGAGGCCAGGATGATCTACCAGAAAATGAAAACGAGGGCCCAGCTGACTCTCCAAAAAGCTTACTTAATTTCTGAAAAAAAAACAAAAATCTTATAAACCGGAGAACTTTTTGGTATCCCAGAATAGCATAGGCTATTTTGCGTAAGAAACAGTCACAATCAAGCCCTTGGTCTGACCACGAGTAACAGATCTGCTGACGGGTTACCACCTTCCACGGGACTCTAGAAAGTGTGTGATATGTAAATGATGCACTGTAAAATGGACAATGAACCAGAAAACAACTGCCAAGTCACACTTTTTGCTGCAAATGCCTAGAAAGTCTGCAACTGCCTACACAGTGTATACGAGACCCTGTCTAGGTGGCAGACAAGAGAGGGAAGTCGGATTCCACCATGAAATCTGTACAGAAGACACCCCCAACCCGGACCCCTCTCCACCAGCCCGGCCTGCGTGCTCCGGGCCACGGAACCAGGCTCCTTCCCGCCCCACTTGCTGAGTCTGGGCGGACCCAGGGCTTCCAGGTATGTGTTTATAGTGAAGGGTATTTCCTTGTCGCGGAGCAGGCACAGGTAATTTCACAACCCCATGAGCGCATTCCAAAGGAAAGAATCATATCCCGAGAAATCCACCTTTCCACTCGCCCCCTTGGCGCCCGCGAGCAGAGCGGCTGCCGCTGGCGGGGGAGGCGGGTGGAGGAAGGGCGCTCGGCCGGGGAGGGGGCGCGGCAACTCCTGATATAGTTGCCAAATCAGGAGAGGCAACTTTGGTCGCCATGGGAATCTAAGCCAGACATGAGACTCCTTGAGAGGCCAGCTTCGGACACGATGTCCACTGTGCGGCAGCTCGCGCCGGCTCCGACTGGCAAGGCAGCTGCGTCCGGCGGTCCGCTCCAGTCGAAGAAAGGGCCGGGCGCCTTCCTATTCCCGGCGGCCGCCCGCGGAGCGGCTCCTCGCCCGCGCGGGAGGGCCCCGCCCCTTCGTTTGCATACCACCCGCCCACCACGATCCTCACCGCCCGTCTTGCGCGGCCCACCCATCTCATCTGCATAGCGCCTGCTCGCAGGTCGCCCGCCCGCCTCAACTCCCGACTGCCTGCCTGGTGAGGCCCGCCCACCTCATTTGCATATCGGTCTTGAGCGTCCAAAGAGTCCCTCCCATGCGTGGGAGAGACGCACCGCTGACCAACTTCAGGCCTCTAGGGGCAGACGCTGAGAACTGCAGCCGGACAAGGTAGGCTGGAGAAACCCCACTGCAGGGAGGCTGAAGCCACGTGCCACCGGAAAAGCAAAATACTGTGCGCGATAAATTAGGTCTATATGGACAAGAAAAACCTGGGGTTGTTATAAGAAAGGCGCTTAATAAGTATTTTTTGGGGTGAATGAATGAATGGACAAACCGAACTCCTGAGGATGAGCGGCCGAAAACGCTTTAACAAAGACTTGCTCATTATCCAAGATGACTACTATCACTAATAAAAAGGCATACCAGTTCTAAGCGGTAACTGTTTCGCTATCAGAAATTACTAACTTATGGAAATTACCCTGAATATTTTCATAATCTTACAGTGAAAACACTTAAATCTAACTAAATCTTGCAGTGAAAAATACTTAGGACTAATAAAATCATGAGTAGAATGACTAGCTCTATCTCCTGCATCACTTGAACACTATGGTTCATCCATTCTCAGTTCTCATCTCACCTATCAACATCTTAGGTTATCATTGATCACTCAACTCAAAACAGTTTACTCACTTGACTTATAGGACACCACACTCTCCTAGTTTTCCATCCCCATCCCTGGTGACCTCTTCTCAGTCCCCTTTATTGGTTTCACCTCACCTCCTTGACCCTCTAGACTCTAGAGTGCCCTAAAGTTCAGTCATCTCTATCCAACTTGGTCATCTCTTCTCTGTCTAACTTAGCCATCACAATCAACTTATGTCTTTTAAATACCAGCTGTATATCTTCAGTCCTGTTCTGAACTAGACTCATTTATCCAACTACCTTCTTGACACCTCCACTTAGATGTCTTAATAGGTATCTCCAATTAAACTGGAACAAAAACCAAATTCTTGATTTTTCTTCCATAGATATCTCATATAGTCTTCTCCATCTCCATAAATGGAATATGTTGTAATATATATATCGTAAATGCCACCTTATCTCAGTACTTCTTACACTTCCACTGCTACCATCTGGTCCAAGCAATGGTCATCTCCTATCAGGATTATTGCAACTGCCTCCTAACTAGTCTCCCTTCTCGGCCCCTGCCCCTCTACAGTCTAATCTTCACATAATAGAGTAATGCTTCTAAAACTTAGGTCAAATCATATCACACCCCCATTTAATGCTCCAATGGCTTTCTGTCTCACTGGGAAGAAAAGCAAAAGCCCTGACAATGGCCTCTAAGGCCCGAATAATCTTCTCCCCGACTCCCACCCTCCAACAACAGACATTCCCCCTCTCACATTGCTTTTGCTACAGTGGCTTCCTCGCTGTTCCTCAAATAAATCAGGCATGCGCCCACCCAAAGGCACTTGCTGTTCCCTCTGCCTGGAACACTCTTCCCCCACGTTCCCACATAATATAGACCACATGGTTCATGCTCTCTCATTTTGGAGGTCTCTGGTCAAACATCGTTCTGTTAAGAGGGGCATCTCTTGTCATACCACATTAAATAATAAACCAGACCTTCAACATACACATTTCTCTACTTTGCTGATCTCCATAACACTTACCACCATTTAGTATACTATATATTTACTTGTTTACTGGTTTATTGTCCCTCCACTAGAGTACAAGCTTCTTGAGAGCTACAGGCTTCCTCTCAAGGAGTCTCATGTCTGGCTTAGATTCCCATGGCGACCAAAGTTGCCTCTCCTGATTTGGCAACTATATCAGGAGTTGCCGCGCCCCCTCCCCGGCCGAGCGCCCTTCCTCCACCCGCCTCCCCCGCCAGCGGCAGCCGCTCTACTCGCGGGCGCCAAGGGGGCGAGTGGAAAGATGGATTTCTCGGGATATGATTCTTTCCTTTGGAATGCGCTCATGGGGTTGTGAAATTACCTGTGCCTGCTCCGCGACAACTATAATTGTCTTTATAGCTGTATCACTGCTGAGAGAGATGTTTGTAGAGATAATCACCCACGATCGTTTAATACTGGTTACTTCTGAGAGTTGGCATTCTGGATCATGCTTTAATTTTCTTTATACTTTTCTTCATTATGTGAATTTTTTAAGCTATCGAGCATTAATCATTTTAATAAAAACAATGTCATTTTTCTTACCAAAAACTATTACTAAAAGTAATAATTAAAGTGGCTTTATGTGCACTAAGCTGAATATAACAGGAAATGAGATTTTCCCATGTCTTCAAGGGGTTTAGATTGCTTTAGTCAATAAATAATAGTCAGTATCTGTTTTGTACATTTGTATAGAGCATAAAGAATTGAAGACTTTCTGGACTTTACAAAATGGACTCCACTGGGAGCCATGACAGTAATGTCAACTGGTAAACAACCAAGTCACATGACGGGAATGGCTTTAGGGTATGACTAGACTGCCCAAAAAAAAGAAAAGTCAGACGCCAATGGGAAAAAAAGGATTCCACCATCTAAAGACCATGTATGCCGAAGACCTCAGACAGACAATGCTCAAACCTGACCCGAGAGTATCACAAATGGGAACACTAACAGCCAAAGACTCTGATCTGCCCATTATAGTCGCTGGCTTGGAACTCACATGAGACTATCTGCACCACCAGTCAACAGAGCTTGCTTTGGAGACCCTAAGGACTTTCATCCTTTTGCTCTGTACCTTCCCCTCTCTGTGAGTTGTCTGTTAACCTACATGGATGCCTGATTGGTTTATCTGAGAAGGTTCCACTCAATAAACCTGGCATTGTGGAAAGACACAAATACATCTAAGGGTATTATTTTGTTAGTCGCCTTCCCTTGCTCACAACAACATGACACTATTCAAGTTTTTCATACTCTAAAGGAAGGGGAAAACTTTCTTAATAAGCCAAAGGCTAATTTGCTCAACAGAGATTAGGTCCACACAAAGAAAACCAAAAGAAACTTGAACATGGGGAGAAAGAGTAAAAGAGAGGGTAACAAAGTTTAGTAACTGAATCAGAAGAAAAATTTCTCAGGCAAATAGAATGTACATTGGTCTAAAAACATTCCAATGCTGAAAAGAGGGCAGGAAAAGTCAAAGGAGGATCTATCAAAGATAGAAAGCAGATTAGTGGTTGCCTGGAGCTGGGGATAAAGCATTGACTGGAAACCAGACAAGAGATCTTCATGGGGTGATAGAAATGTTCTAAAATTTTAGGTAGATAGTTGTAACTTGGTAAATTTGCTAAGAATTATTGGATTGCACATTTTAAATGGGTGAATTTTATGATATATAAATTATACTTCAATAAAGCTTTTTTTTTTTTTTAAGTCAAGAGAGAGAAATGGATGAGGCTTCAAGACTCTTTGTATTATTTCTGAACTAAAAAAAGCCCTGTCCACACTCTGAATCAATTAGCATGACTGAATTATGTGTGTGTGGGGGGGGGCGGGGAGGGTGGTACCTGGCTTCCAGGAATAAGGGTCAGAAAGACACAGGCTTTGAAGAAGATGAGATAAAGGGAAAAAAGAAAGACACCACTCATACTCAGGATGTGCTTGCTTACTGAATGTAAGCTTACTGAATGCTACCAGCAGGTCCAACAAACTAGGTTCCACTCAAAGCAACAGAGAATTTTTGAGGCAGGAAAAGGAAACAGTACACCTGGCTTCCAGGAATAAGGGTCAGAAAGACACAGGCTTTGAAGAAGATGAGATAAAGGGAAAAAAGAAAGACACCACTCATACTCAGGATGTGCTTGCTTACTGAATGTAAGCTTACTGAATGCTACCAGCAGGTCCAACAAACTAGGTTCCACTCAAAGCAACAGAGAATTTTTGAGGCAGGAAAAGGAAACAGTACAAGGCAGGATATGGTGAGAGTCTGAACAGAAACACAAATGCAGTGTTACATACATCTAAAAGGGAAAAAGCACATCCAGTTGTGAGATCAAGAAAAGCTTTATAAAGGGGATGTTCCTTTGAGCTGGTCCTTTCACAGCGAACAGTCTTTCTGTCAGTGTCCAGAGTGGCAGGGGAGGGGCAGGGGGCAGCAGGAGGGAGGTGCCTGGCATGGACATGCGCATCCTGGACAAGCAGGCCCTAGCAGCAGGGCCGTGTCTTTGTTCATCAGAGTGAACAAAGGCTTGATTGTAAAAAAGTCCTGAGTATTCAAAGAACAAGCAACCCTGTGGCCCAGGGTTAGAGCTCAAGGCACAAACAGGGGACTGCAGTGGGATCTTGCTGATTCAAGGCAGAGATTTGTCCTTGGTTCCTTATCCAGTGAGGAGTGCTCGAAGGTGTCTGAGCAGAGAAGTAGTCTGAAGAAAGCTGTGGTTTAGAAAAATTACTCTAGTAATACAAAACCTGCCCTCTTATACGCCCTCTACCTAACATTTTACAGACAACCAATTCACCAAAATGACCAATATACTCTATTTTAATAAGACATACTAACGCCCTGGGCAAGATGAATACTGTTGGTTGGTAGGCTCTTCTCCAGAACAACTGTATACTTCAACTCTCACCATTTGGGTTGTCTGCATACTAAGAGTCAGATGTATTTGTTGCAAATCTGTTTATGCTAGTCGTATTAGTGATTTTATTTCTATAACCTAATTACTATATAAACCAATAAAATATGAGCACAAAGAAAGAGACATTATTTTTTCAAAAGCCATACTGATATATGAACCCCTATGTTCACAGCGGCGCTATTTATAATAGCCAAGATATGGAAGCAATCCGAGTGCCCGTCAATAGATGACTGGATAAAGAAGTTGTGGTACATATATACAATGGAATATTACTCAGCCATAACAAAAAAAAAATGAAATCTTACCATTTGCAATGACATAGATGGACCTAAAAGGAATTATGCTAAGTGACATGTCAGAAAGAGAAAGATAAATGCCATATAATTTCACTTACATATGGAATCTAAGAAACAAAATTAACAACAAAAAAGCCACGCTGAATGCTTTGAAGACTCAATGAAGGTGAGTCATTAAAAAATGCCTATAGCAACTATAAAAGATTAGGGGAATATCTGTAAACTTGTGAAAGGATTCTGCATGCAGTCTTCTGAAATCCTAAGTTCTTGCTTCTGTTTAAAGAAACTAAAACTGGACATCATTGAAGACGTATTACAAATGTGGAAAGACGTTAAAGAACTCCAATCAACAGGTCTGCTCTAAGAAAATGCCTTGACCCTATAACTGAAGATTGGTGAATAAATGCACATTTGTATGTTTTAGGTAAAAATAAAATGTTTAAAGTAAATATACTACATTTTTTAGGATTCCCTGATTAAACTGACTTTGTCAATTAATTGACCCAAACTGATCCCAATCTCACCCCACAAAAGAACATTAACAGCAGTGAAACGCCAAGCAGGAAGCCTCTGTGCTTTAGGTGAGAGATGCTATGCTGGGTAGGGTCAGGGGAACCCAAAGGAAATAAAAAGAAGTGGAAAAGATGCAGATGACAAAGACAATTATTTGGTAAAGAAAAGAAAGCTAACAAAGATGACAGGAGAATTTATCTGGGTGACGGAAATGGCACTGCAGTCATGCTAAGTCCAGATGCCTAAAGGAAGCAGTTAAGCAATTCTGCAATGAGGGTGGTGAGTTTTACTTAGACATATTCAATAAAAACCCAATGTAAAATCCAGAAGAGCAGGGCTTCCATTGTTTTAATTGCTGCATCCCTAGTGAAGTAGGTAGGAGGTAAGAGAACTAAAATGTTAAATCAAGCTACATTCAGAGACTGCAAACTGCAATATGAAATTTGCAGAAAGGAAGATTTCTGCTGGGATTCCTAAGAAATCATTTCCCCACACTGTGAAAGGAAAACAGGAAAACAGTCTTTAAGTGAGACCCTATACAAAATAAAATCATTCGTGCCCTATGGATAAAACCGTAGAGAACCTATGGGTTAAAGGCTGAGAACTGGCAGTAAGCCTTTCAGGCTACATATTCTTACCCTTTCACACTACATGCTCTTACCCTTCTTCCCTGAATGTCTATATCATCAAAGGAGAATGAGTAAACAAAGTCTTTAAACTGTAATTCACAGAAACTGGATTCCCCACACTCAGGGCTTTTATTCTTGTCTAGGCTTTTTGTCTTTGCTTTCTCGTCTTTGCTTTTCCCCTTCTCCAATAAACTTTCCTTTTGACTCTAACTTTGGCCTGTGCTTGAATTCTTTCTCGCACTCAATGAAGAACCCTCTTCTCTCTCAGTGCAGGGCTTGAGTTCCCCTACTCAGGGGAATTTGCCTTGTCCTGCATTACTAGCAGCTAGAAAGATGCTTAGAAAACAGTAGACACTCTAACTATTTGTTAAAGGAATGAATAGATGGACACACGTGTAGAATATCTACAAGGCATTTTCGGCAAACAGTCTGTTTCCAGAATGCAAAGAGCAAGTTGGGGCCGAGATGCAGGCTTGGGAGTCATCAGAGACCCTGTCTATCTTATAAATCCTAGGTCTTGGAATAGTGACTCCCACATGGCAGGAGACAAGAGAAAATCTCTAAGAAAAGGTCTTCGACCTTAATTAATAGCAATGCCTTCAGGATTGGAAAAGACTTTAATGAAGATCTTCTAATCCTATCATCCTACATGTCCCAAGGATTTGTTCCGTGTAGAATAAATATCTCTGGGAGTAACAAGGAATTCTTTCCAGCTGCAACACACTCTCTGAACTTCGGTGGCTATTAGAACATTCTTCCATTTATTAAGTCAAAATCTGGCCCTAATTTTAGTGCTTGTAACCAAAAGGAAAAGTTTAATTTTGACCAGAAAAGGAATTGTTTGACAAAGTGCAAGTGATGATAACTTTAGAAGAAAAAAACATTTTAGGAAAGCAAAAAACATTTTAGGAAAGCAAAGCTTTGTCTGGAAGAATGCTCTAGAGGAAGGCAGGTAGTTTGTTGTTTTTTTTTAATTGCCATAATTCCTAAGTAGGAGATTCTGTTAAGGAAGATGGTTTGAGGGGAAAATTACGTTTTATAAAAGTATCTACATTTCGGGTTCTGCTCTTGGTTCTTCACATATGCCATTTCATTTCATCTCATGACTCCTGAGATGGGCATGATTAAACCTCATCTTACAGATAAGGAAACATGCTCTGAGAGGCTAAGCAGCTTGTCCAAAGTCATACATGATGCCCCAAGGGGGAGATTCTGACCGCCCCCCCACACCCTTCCACCAGTGAATAATGGATACCGACTGAAGACAGAAGGAGGCTTCCTAAAATAACCAGTGTGACTATACAGGTTGTCCTCAATGTGCTCAGGCAAATGTGAGGGCATATACAAAAACTGGAAAATAGGACACATAGCCTTGGATGAATGTGAGGTTGGCTAAATCCTATCAGAAAATGGTCTGAAAGCTAATCCTGAAAGGGAGCTGATATCTGTTGAAAATGGTAAGTACAAAAGCCAACCAGCTGTTCTGCCTTTATTTCTGTCTTCTCTCATGCATATACACCCCAAAATGGTCTATGGCTTGTAAAGGGTAGATCAAACCTTAGTACAAGGAAACTGAAGGCCAAGAAAACCAACTAATGAACTTAAATTTCCTGGCCCAGGGAAATTACAACCTATGATGCTGAGATAAGTGATGAATGAGGCCATAAACTGCTATCAGTAACCACTGAGAAATGATGAAACAATGCCGGATGTAAACCAGAACAAGGAGCCTCTTTTATATGGAATGGTCACCAAAATACACTGTTCAGAGCAAAAGCACACGTTCAGAATATTGTGTCCACTTATGCTACTGTGTGTGTACAGAAAGGGAAGAGGACATACGTTTGCTTCCATATACACTGGGTATCTCTAGAAGGACACCAGATTGTCAGACAGTGGTGAACAGGGTGGCTGCACAAAGGGTCGGGAACAAAAGTTTTCACTGTACCATTTACATCCCGAACCATGTGAATTGTATTATTTATTCAAAAAATGAATAAAGTTTTAAAAGTTTTACCTGATGAAATACTAGAGTTTGACAGAACATATTTTTAAAGGACTGGTTTGTAAAAGCCTAAAAAGAGACACAGATTATATTACCAGGAGCCAGTACGGATTAACTAGCAAGAGTCACTGAGAATAAGCCAAACTGCACTAGGTCCCTTTCCACTTGCTTTCATTTCAAATCCACAGTCTTGGCTACTCCCAGTAGTACCAGTGGTGGAGGTGGCAGATTAATTAAGGTCATGCAGCTAGGATGTGTCAGGGAGGACAGAACAAAGCTACGTCTGTGCTTTCCCATGTGACTTTTCTTAGTCTTGTTGTCGCTACATTGACTTTGTACAAGTCTTGTTTTCCACTTCTCTGGCATCGACCCCACATATAGCTCCTAATGTGATATCCTGCACATAGATTATCAAACATACGTTGATTTAATTTATTATAAATCTCTTAACTTAATGTTCTAAAACTAATTCCCACTAATTCCCACATCATAAAACCACCATGACTGGGCTGTCTTTTGGGACTGATCAAATATGGATAAATATCCCATCCAAACAGCATTAAGAAAATCTGAGCAAGTTTGGTTGGGGTAAGGGGAGTTATCAAGAGTACATACTTCTACTCTATCTGTACTGTAATTTGCTTAGGAAAAATACTTCCCACAGTATTAAACTGATTTTTGACATGGAAATCAATATGCAAACAAAGACAATTCAATGGCCAGCTCTGTCATCTAAATATTCAGGAAGAGAGAATATGACACTGAAAATCTACTGTGTGTTGGCAGCCAGGAAAAGCAGCATAAGAGCGCAGATCTGATCATGTTTTCCATTGAGGGACTTGAACATTTCAGAGGGTCATGGCCAAGAACTGGAACTTTAATAATCCATGAATTCAGTGGAAAGGCCTCCAGTTTTCCTTCCATCCAACATGATGATTACACAGAACCAGAAAAGCAGAACTTTTTTCTGGAACATAAAACTTGTTCTATGGTGGGACCCTACATTTCCTTCCCTTTTCTTCTCTTCACTAATGAAGCCTGGGGTACTAGTACCAGACCACGTCCTTCCAACCATTAACCAGCTCAAACTAAAGGAACAATACCCATGATCATTCTTTTAGAAAAAAATATATTAACTTATCATTTAGAAAAAGAAGTTCACCCTATTAAAGGACTTTAGTCCCAGTGTTCTAACAGGAAGGCTAGTCACAGTGCAAAATGTCCTCATCCTCTGTCTTCTGTGCTATGGACATATAGTGTCTGAGTTTTTACACTACTGACCCCTGCCATATATATTCACAGTGCATCTTTTACATTTCATTTAGTAGACACCAATTAGTTATTAACATAAACATCCATCACTGATAACATAATATCACCATCTCTGAAGTTTATTGATGTATTACTCTAACACATAATCCAATTCTCTTTCCTAGCACAGACATAACTTCAAGTACACTGATATCTAACAGTAATGCTATGTTTTGGATTAAATACTGTAGAACAAGTCTAAATGTATGAATTGTTTAAAGAGTAATAAAGGAGAAAATATTAACCTACTGGGTGCTAGTGGGGCATTCGGCCATATTTTGCTTTACATACGACTTTATTGATTAATAATATTGAATCCCTTGTTCCTTTCAGATTCCTAAAGGAGACATTATTTTTTTATGTCTCAATCCCAGGAAGAGTTGTATGTTTCATCAGTAACTGGCTTCTTTTCATCTTGTCACCACGAATCAGGTTTCCCTCTTTCCTCAGGTTTCTAAGACACTCAGCGCCAAACTAGCAGACCACCACAGTGCACTTCACTTCTGTATGTGCTCTACTTCTAGCTTTTGAGTTTTCTATTTTTCTCTATTTCCTCATTTATTTAATTTTTATATTCTTGCATTTATCTCTGTAAGAACTCTCAAATTCTTTGATACAACAAGAAAGGGTACAAATTTTAAAAATTAAAAATTCTACTCTTCACTTTTCTTAACAAATATTTCAAAAATTGCTCTCTTAACCATCTATATTTTTAAAGAGTAAATCTAGCTGAGAAATGTGTTGAATGTTTGCTGGTCTACTTTCTGTGTGACAGCTCGCAATGTAAAATCCATAGGGATAGCTTGCAGGAAGCTGGCAGGATGGGTGCTCAGCACCCCAATACTCTCTTCTGTGCTGACCCTTCGCAGCTGATGGGGCACTGACTGCAAGAGAAGTGCCTGCAGCAGAAGCAATGGGCTCACCCAGTCCCTCAGAGGCACCCCAGAGAGCATCCCACACACCTTCCTTTGACCACTCAATATTTTAACATTTTTTAGACAATGAGAAGTAACTCTTTTTCATTGAAGATGGCTAGAAATCCTGCTTTTTCAATAATGCAAACAACTAGAAGTAAGAACCACATTTAATTGGCTTTATAATGTACTACATTAAGAAAGCTCCTTATGGAAAAAAAAAAGGAGGAAAGCTCCTCAGCCCATCTTTCCTTCCCTTCCCAGAGCAGAGGGGTCAGCACAGTAGCTGAAATATAGGGCAATGAAAGGAGGTTAGGGAGCCATGTGGGGCTGGTGGGCCTGGGGGCCAGAGGGTGGAGAGCAGAGAGTTGGGTGGAGGTGGCAGATGGGAGAATGATTTCAGACATTGGCTATACATTGAGTAAATAAGTAAATTGAGATATTGAGAACAATGTTTCTCACTACCTGAGATGATAGTTATAAACAAAGAAAAAAAGAAGGCTGGAAAGAACCCTGAGATGTTGGATTGAAATATATATATACATATGTAATATATGTAAATATTCTGTATTAGAATATATAATATATAAACATATGTATGTAATGTGTTGTATTACAGTGAGACTTGTAACCCTAACCATCTACTGGTATAAATGACACCACTTGGTCCCCAGGGAATAATTTTTCCACATTTCTTTTTCCATGTCCTTGGAACAAAGAGGATTGTGTTTGAATGCTATTAAGTTTTGTGGGTTGTACTGTTGCCTACATGGAAATGGAGACTGATTTGGAGTGTGGAATGTGAAGCTGTGAAAGGCTTTGATAAGACAAAACACAAATGATTAACTGTTAAATTGATCATTTCAGATTGGATGAATCCAACAGATTTTAATACTTGGCTAAAAGTGCCAAGTGTCCATTTTCCACTTTCTTTCTTTTCTTCATGTCTCAATAGGTGCTTCTGGAGTACTCATGAATTTCTACAATATTTGCAACAGTTGCTGTGATGGCTAAGGAACATTTGCAACACTAAACAATTCTTATTACTCTTAAATTGGTATATATATATAAATCCAGCTATAACATAAGTCATGTGTAATTCTGAGGGAAAAAAACATATCTTAAGAAAGCAAAGCCTGAATTTGGGCAAGGAATTATAGACTCTAGTGCAAGTAGATTTTTAAAATTTTATTGTAGTGTATTGTTTTGTTTTGTTTGTTTTGTGTTTTATTTTATTTTTTTATTTTATATTTATTTTATTTTATTTTATTTTCTGCCATAATTCCTAAGTAGGAGATTCTATTAAGGAAGATAGTTTGAGGGGTGGGAAAAAAATAACATTTTATAAAAATATCTATATTTCAGGTTCTGCTCTAAGTTCTTACATATCATTTCACTTAATTCTCATAATGCTATGAAATGGGTAAGATATGCTTTATATTACAGATAAAGAAATAATAAAGGTAAGAGAAAAAATTAGTGAAATTAGAAAAACAATAGAGAAAATGAAACAAAGAGCTGGTTCTTAAAAAAAAATCAATAAGCTCGACAAACCTCTAGCAAGACTACAAAGAAAAGAAAGAGAAAATACAGACTACTAATATGAAATGGAACAGGATTTCACTACAGACCCTGCACCTCAAAAGAGAATACTACAAATAACTCCACACACATAAATTTGACAACTTAGAAGAATTGAACGCAACTTAAAAAACACAACTCACCCAAAATGAAATAGATTATTTGAATAGCCCTATAACTATTAAAGAAATTTAAATTTGTAATTTAAAAACTCTCCCCTGAAAAAAAATCCCCAAGCACAGAAGGTTTCACTTAAGAATTCTACCAAATGTTCAATGAAGAATTAATACAAATTTCATGCAATTTCTTCCAGAAATTAGGAGTTGAGAACACTTCCCAAATCACTTTATGAAGTAGTAGTATTCTGATACCAAAAATAGACAAAAACCATATGCAAAAGAAAACTATAGACCTTCATGAATATAGATGCAAAAATCTTTAATAAAAGATTAGCAAACATAAAATTATACACCATGACCAAGTGGAATTTAAGGGATGCTAGGCAAATTCGATATGTGAAATATGTAAAAAATCAATCAATGTAATCTACCATATGAAAGGCTGAAAAGAAAAATCCCACGATTGAATCAATGTGGAAAAAGCATTTGACAAAACTTGACACCCATTCATGATAAACACTGGAATAGAGGGAAATTCCTCAGAAAATCTTAGAATAATTGAATAGAGGGGAAATTCCTCAACTTGATAAAGAGCATCTACAAAAAACTGAAAGCTAACATAATGGTGAAAAATTGATTGCTTTCCCCTTCAGACTAGAAAAAGGCAAATATCTCTACTCTCAGCACTTATATTTAACATTGTATTAGAAAATCTAGACAGTGAAATAAGGCAAGAAAAAGAAATAAAAGCCACATGGATCAGAAATGGAAGAATTAAAACTGTCCCTACTTGTAGATGATATGATTGTCTACATAGAAAATCCCAAAGATCAAAAAAAAAAAAACCAACAAAAAACCTCCTAGAACTAATATGTGAGTTCAGCAAGTTCACAGGATACAAGACAGACTTACAAAAATCAATTGTACTTCAATATTCTAGCAATGCACAACAAAATTAAAAACACAATAACATAATATTGATACTTGCTAAAAACAATAGGTATAAATCTAACAAAATAGGTACAGGATCTGTATGCTGAAACCACAAAATGCTGATGAGAGAAACCGAAGATCTTAATAAATGAGGAGCTACACCATGTCTGCATACTGGAAAACTCAGCATAGTGAATATGTCAGTTCCCAGAAATTTTTTTGTTCATGTAGGTGAGATTATTCTAAAATTTATATGGAAAGTCAAAGGAACTAGACTACATAAAACAACTTTGGAAAAGAAGAATAATTTGAAGAATCAGTCTACCTGATTTCGAGACTAATTATATAGCTACAATAATTAAGACTATGAAGTATTGGCAGAGGGATAGACACACAAATCAATGGTACAAAATAGAGAACCCAGAAATAAATCCACACAAATATGCCCAACTGATTTTTGCTAAAGGTGCAAAAATGATTCAAAATGGAGGAAAGATATCCTTTTCGACAAATGGTGCTAGAGCAACTGGACATCCATAGCAAAAAAGTGAACCTCGTCCCAAGTTTCACAAATTAGAGAAAAATTTACTAAAATGGATCACATGCTTAACATGCAAAATGTAAAACAATAACACTTTTAGAAAAAAACATAAGAAAATCTTCAAGATCTAGGGCTTGGCATTGAGTTCTTAAACTTAAGATCAAAAGCATGGTCCATAAAAGGAAAAACTGGTAAGTTAGACTTCATCAAAATTAAAAACTTTTGTTCTGTGAAAGACCCTTTGATGGAGATAAAAAGACAAAGTAGACACTGGGAGAAAATATTTGCAAACCACATATCCCATAAAGAACTGGTATCTTGAATATATAAATAACTCGCAGAACTCAAGAGTAAAAAAAAATCGAACAATCCAAATAAAAAAAATGAGTGAATGACATGAACAAACTGAATAAGATATAGAGATGACAAACACATGCAAAGATGTTCAACATCATTAGCCATCAAGGAAATACAAATTAAAACTATAATGAAATATTATTACACACCTATCCCAATGGCTAAAATTAAAAAGTGACAACACCTCATGCTGACAAAAGTGTGGAGATACTGGATCACTGATACATTGCTGACAGGAATGTAAAATGGTATAGCCACTCTGGAAACACATTTTGGCAGTATCTTAAAAAACTAAACATGCAAACATGCAACTACCATATGCCCTAGCAATTGCACTCCTGGATATTTTTCCCAGAGAAATGCTCCCACAAAATGTTCATACAAAGATTTGTACATGAATGTTTTATGATAGCAAAAAACTGGAAACAACCCAGATTCATGGGTGAAAAGTTGAACTGTAGTACATCCACACTATGAAATACTATGAAAAAATAAAAAAAGAACTCAATACACACAACAATCTGTATTAATGTCTAGAGAATTACACTGAGTGAAAAAAACCCAGTCCTGAAAGTTTATACACTGTATGATTCCATTTATATAACCTTTCTAAAATAACAACATTGCAGAAATGGAAAGTAGGTTAACGGTTGGCAGGGGTTAAGAAGTGGGTGGGGGTAGAGGGAAGTGAGTATGGCTATAAAGGGGCCACACGAGGGATCCTTCTGGTGATGGAAATGTTCTATAACCAGACTGTACCAGTGTCAATATCTTGGTTGTGATATTGTACTATCTTTTTGTAAGATGTTACCATTGGGGGAAAATGGGTAAAAGGTACAAGGAAATCTTTCTCTACAATTTCTTACAACTGCATGTGAATCTTAGACTACCAAGAAGTTTAAAGTTTAATTTAAAAACATACAAAATACATTTTTAACCTTATTCTGTATTGACTTTAATTCACATTTCGATGAAAATTTACATAAAAACTATACACTTTGAAAAGCATTACATTTTTTTTTTTTACTCTTTGAGAATGATTACTAATCATGACTTGATAGAAATTAGAAAATACTAACATGGAACTCAGGGAAAAAAAGCTGAAAAGAAAAAAAATATATTGCCATACAAAATGAGCAAGAAAATTATTTTCATCAAATCTACAACCTAACAGGTCATCCAAAATCTCTGAAACTTCACATTCTTTAGTAGGATATTATTACTGATTAGAACACTGCAAATGAATAGTGAGTGGGCCCTCATTTGTATTCTTGTCCTAGGCCTCGCAAATGTCAGGACTGTGTCTGCTTCCTACAGTCCTTTCTTTTAAGATATACCAGAATTCCTGAAGGTGAAAAAACTGTGATGATCTGAGTCTAGAATCCAACTCTATTTTACATAGAAACACAAAGCCAGTTTTTACACAATATTATTACACACTGAATTTTCAGGGAATGCAACTCACATGTAAATCAAGGGAATATAGATAGCACTTTATATTGTTCAGAAGTTTACTCTGAGTTGTCAGCATTGCAGAAAGTCACTGGCGTTGACACTGCCCCCACATTTGAATCCCTAACACTGGGTCCAGTCCCATTTGTAGTGTTTATCCTCTCCACTGATCTACAAGTATCTCACTGTCTTCTAGTGCAATCAGTCCCCAGCATTCACATATTGAAATGTGTTATTTTATTAGAACTTGTTTTCCTTTTATTTCTCCTCTACATTTAGAGGTAGGGCATTATATTGATTTTCTTTCTTCCTTCCTTCTTGACTGCATTTCACTCAGAAAACCAGGTATGGGGAAATAACAGAGGCCAGCGAACATCAACGACACTCAACAGCTAACAGGGCATCATGCAAGCAGGAGGAGAGGAAAATCCAACATTCAGGCATCCACCAAACAACGGCAACAAAAGCCAAAGGAAAAATGGCAAAACTTACCTCACGCTTTAGCACCCTCCCCAGTCTCATCCTGGCCAATGCAAAATTTTTTCCTTCTTCCTTTAATTGGGCATAAAACATATGACCTGATATCCTCAATGAAATCTTCTACAATGAAATCCCTTACAATGTCCAGTTTTAGACAAACACAGACTTCCCTCTATGAAGATGGACGATCCTAGAAAAATTGATCTATATGAAAAGTTTGGGCCGTTTATAAAAGGGGAACTACCTTAGGAATCCAGGTAAACAAGCATGTATGAAAAAAGTTATTAATTAGAAGAAACAGGAACTTTTTGAAAATCTATAATCTGCATTGTCATTTAAATTCAGGAAGATTTATAGCTATGAAGCTAGAGCAAGAAGTCATAAAGAAGAAACAATTTGAGATCAGAGAAATTAGACTAAAGTCGAAATAAACACAAAACAAAGCATATTAGATGATAAAAAAAAATCAGAGGATGAATGAAAGTAATCAAAAGAATCAAAGAAAATATGAGATGTGGTGGAAAACATACCCCAGAGGCCAAACATATACACATTTGAATTTCCTGAAGGAGACTCCAAAGTAAAAAGAAAAGCAATAATCAAAGTAATAATTGAATGAGTAGAGGGCATTTAATAAACCCATCACTGAATCCTAATAACAACTTTGAGCAAGTTAGGAAGGGAAGAACTGAACATACAAAGCAATATCTCAGGCCAACTTTCTGTATCTTATTTAATGGTGAAACATCAAAAACAGCCATGATAAAATGAGAACAAGAACATCACTAACATTTAACACAACTCAGATCACCATACACTACAGAAGGAATCAGAAATAAAAGGTGCAAGCACTGGAATGAAGGAGACAAAAAGCATTGTTACCTGTAGCTGATATAACTGTCCGCTTGGAAAACACATGAGAATCATAGGAAAAACATAAGTATTAAGAAAAACATTAGTACCAGTTAGAGAGTGAGTCAGCTATAAATTAAATATTTAAAAAAATCTAATTAAAAAATATAATGAGTGCTCACTTCAGCAGCATATATTGGAGTGACAGAGAAGATTATCATAGTGGATGACATGCAAGTTTTAACAAAAAAGGAAAAAAATATAATAACTAAGGAATCCTAGCCACAATAGCAATAAAATTTAACAACACAAAATTATAAAGTCTAAGAGGAGGAGAAGGAGGAGAGAAAGAAGAAAGCAAACTTTAGGGAAAGAGAACTGGAGAGTCACAGCCAGGTGTCTGGACGGAAAGACTGCAAAAATGTCAATATTCTTGGGAGAGATACAGGGAGCACTCTCACGTCTCTGAACCACAGGCTCCCGGGGAGGATCTAGGAAAGCCACCGAACCCAAATCAGCTCTCCATCTTGTGCCTCTGCAAAATGTCAGAGAAAACCCTTGATGCCACTTCAGACGCCCAACTGCCCTACCACACACTGAGAAGTGCGGGACCACGAACCCTGGAGGTTTCATCAAGCTAACGATCCAGGACTTTATTAACCTTGGTACCAAGTTCTAAATCTCATACCAGGGTTACCCTAGATACCACCAAAAATTAAAACTCATTCCTGAACCATCATTGATAATGGGATAAAGAAAATGAGGTGATTACATACAGGAAGGAAATTCTACCTGTGCTACAACGCAGATGAATCTAAAGGACATTATGCCCAGTGAAATAAGCCAGTCACAGAAGGACGAATACTGTATGATTCCATTTATTTGTGGTCCCTAAAATAGTCAAACTTTTCTCTTGCATAGAAGCAGAGAGTAGAATGGTAGTTACCAGGGACTGGGAGAGGAGGAAAGGGGGAGCTGCTGTTCAGTGGGTACAGAGTTTCAGTCATGTAAGATGAAAAAGTTCTAGGGATCTGCTGTACAACATTGTGTCTGTAGTCAGCAATACTGTGTTACATGTTTAAAAATTTAAGAGGGTAGATCTCATGTTAAGTATTCATACCACTATAAAAATAAATTGTAGAAAAAAATAGAAAAATGAAAACACTAAGTCTGAAATGTTATTTTTTTTTACCATAAAATGTATTCATCAATAAATGATCCATGTAAAATTATAAACAAAACAAAACAAAACAACAACAACAACAAAACCTACCTCATTTCTGGCATTCCGTGACTTTGCAGGCCCTCATCTCCAAACGCACTCAGTCTCCCATCTCTGCCTTCAACAATCTCAGGGCCCGTGATCACTCGCAACTGAAATTTGCTCACCCCTATATTCTGAACTTTATCTCTGACTGTCCCCTCACTTCAGTGCCTGAATGACTCACACAACTGCCTTTTTGAGCCAGTCTGTTCCTTTTCTCACATTTCCTGAACCTGCTGCCAAGAGCTGGTGTAAGTGTCCTTCCCAATCCTGGGCTGTCATTTTCCTACTGTCTCTCTTCTACCCTGCTAAACGAACACCCTCCACCACTGAAGTTCGTGCTGTAAGACCTGGCATCCTCTTTCCTCCCCAATTGTTGTCATGTATTGACCCCCATCCCCAACTCTCAATTCCCTCACATTCTTGGCTTACGAAGCTCCTCCCTCTGCAGCATCTGTGAGACTGACCTCACCAATCCTCTGGTCTCTCAGTTCCAAGACCTCCAACAGTCTTTTCCTCCACTCTCATGCCAGCGAGCCAACACAAACCATGGTTTTCTCTCAGCCTCAGTTTTCTAATAGGCAGGTCTTAGTCCTAATATTTACTGTGTGTGTACTCGGATAGTCTGCTTAATCTCTTCATGCTTCAGTCTTCTGACCTATAAAATAGGAAGGATTATACTGATCCTACATCATAGGATTGTTGTAAAGGAGATAATACTTATCAAGTACGTAGAACAGTGGTTAGCTCATAGTGAGCAAAGAATGCTAGCGATTGGTAGAAGTATTAATAGGTGAAGATGATGGGGAAGAAAAGGAGTCTCCCTATCTCAGTAAACAGTGTAGCAGAGGAAAGAATTCTGGAGTCAAACTGGATTTGACTTTAGGAACATTGCCTAACTCACTTGAGGCTGTTTCTTCACATGTGCCTTCCCATGTCAAAGAGGACAAGTGTCTTAGATTGAAGCCTGTCGTACCACCTGTCTAATGGGATTAACTAGAGAATGAATGGGCATATGTGCCTGCAAGGACATGGATACCTTCTTGGAAGTGAGTCTGCTTTCATGTTGGAATCATGCTTCGTTGTCCTCTGAGGTGTCTGAGACCTGTGAGCATTAACATGGAGTTTGGCCAAGGTGCTACTGGCACTGAACATTCAACTTATTTAACTTTTAGAAAACACTGAGATATCAGTGTATGATAGTGACATTCTTTTAAATCCTACATGTGCTATATATAGAATCATCTAAATAAGCACTTTTGATTATCACTGGTTTTCATAATGTTCATCTGTGTAGCTATAGGAAACTTCTATTGGCCAAGTGCTATTTCTGAAAGGTATTGGTGTTCAACCCTCATCCCCTGGGTACCTATAAGATCTCATCTTACTAGCCCCACTGCTAATGTGAGCAGAAAGCTGACCCTACGTCTACCTCAAACCCATCAAAGAGGATCTGATAATCCCACTGTGAGGTACATATACTCAAAGGATCAAGAGCAGGGACTCAAACAGCTATTTGCATATCCACATTCACAGCAGCATTATTCACAGTAGCCAAAAGGTGGAAATAACCCAAATGTCCATTGATGGATGAATGGATAAACAAAATGTAGTATATCCACATAAGAGAATATTATTCAGCCTTTAAAAAGAAAGGAAATTCTGACACATGCTACAACATAGATGAACCTTGAAGACAGTGTGCTCTGTAAAATAAGCCAGACGCTAAAATACAGATACTATATGATTCCACTTATTTGAAGTACCTAGAATAGACAAATTCTAGGGACAGAAAATGAAATGACGATTATCAGGGGTTGGAAAGAAGGAGGAATGAAGAGTTATTATTTAAGGGTTATAGGGTTTTGGTTTTGCAAGATGAAAAGAATTCTGGAGATGGGTGCTGGTGATGGTTGCACAGCAATGTGAATGTACTTGATACCACTGAACTGTATACTTAGAAATGTTTAAGATGGTAATTTTTATGTCATGTGTATTTTACCACAATTTAAAAAAATCCATTAGGAGAGTTTAGTACCATTGACTCTACCCTCCAGAATAAACCCAGAACCCGACTGCTGCTCCCAGCTCCATGGCTGCAACCCAGCACAGGCTACCTCTTTCCTAGTGTCCAGCAACAGCCTCTGATCCGGTCTCCCCACTCCATTCGTCCACTCACAACAAGCAGCCAAAGTTCTCCCTTCAAAATGAGGCCATGTCATATCGTTTCTCTGTTCTCTGAGTCCCCTCCACCCCTAGCCTTTCTGCCCTCCTCTTCCACTGCTCTCCTCTTCCTCACTCACTTGGTTGCAGCCACACTGGTTTCTTTCTGTTCTTGGGTGGGTCACCCATGTTGTCTACGTGGTGTTCATGAAGCTTCATGAATGCAGGAATCTGTCCTGCTCACTGATGATCCCTTTTGCCTAGAATAGTGCTGGGCACATAGTAGGCACTCAAAAATATTTATTGAATTAAGGAACGACTGAAAGGAAGATTTTTTTCTAGTCTGGTAATGAAACCATTCTTCAGAACCAGAGTGCATAGTGGAAAGGGCAGCAATGTTTTTGACAAGGCTGCCATCTAGTGGCTGAACTCCTCTATAGCTTTGTAGGGACTCATTTCTCATGACTCTTGAGCAGTTAATGGGGTAAGCAGAGAGGACAAGTGCCTATGCACAAGGGACTACCCCATTCTTTAAAATCAACACTTATAAGGTATATAAGGTAAGACGAGATATACACAAAGGGTATATCTTAGAGAGAAAAGGAAGAAGAATATGTCTGGGCTGCAATGCAGATATGTTAATAACTTTGATTAAGCGGAGGTTACGTGTGGAAACATGGGGTAGGCATGGAAGACACAAAGAGAAACTTATCTGACCTTTATGAAGCCAAGTGTCCTGATCTGGATAAAACACCACGTTCTTCTTAAGACTGTTGTAAGAACGAAGTGAGGTAACAGACAGAGGCCCCCAGGAAATGTGGGAACCTGCTCACTTTAGGAGCCAGTATTAAACTGAGGTCTTTCTCTAGAATCCTGAACAAAAGGAGTACATTTTGTGATCAAACGATTAAATGATTTACCAACAAATGGTGAAGAAACATCACAATAGGCAAGTCAAAGAAGAAGGATTTAGTTAAAGCAAAAAAAAAAAAAAAAGTTTAGGTTACGACTTACATTTACTCTTTTTAATTTATAAAGCATTGTGTATTTGTGTTTTAAAATTTTCAAACAATATAGAAAGATCTAAAATGATCTACTGGTAATTCTCCTCAAAGACAACCATTTTTACATTTTTCCTGAAAAAAAGCTATGATTTCAAAAATTAAATTAACATATACTTTTTAAAAATTAAAACAAATGAGATCATAATATATGCACCATGTTATTTTTCTTAGTTAGTAATATATACTTCGATCTTTCCCTTTGGATACATACAAACCCACTGTGACCATTTTCATGGCTGCATATTATTCTATTGTACCAAAATCTCATTATGCAACCAGCACTTGAGACACACTTAGGAATTTCCAGTATTTTGCTATTCTAATAATGCTGCAACTGAACATCTTTTCCATATATACTGACATCCTCTTTCATGTAAGCCAGTAGTGTTAAATGCTAAGCAATAGAAATGTTCTGTGAAAGGTTATACATATTTCAGATGTAGACTGATATTACGAAATTGTCCTAGTGCATCAACTATATGTGGTGTGCCAGCTCCCTTAATAACACCAGAAATTATCACCCTTAATAACACCAGAAATTATCAACCATTTTAATTTTAGCCAATCCATTAGGGGAAATAGTATATCTAATTATTGTTTTGATTTACATTTCTTTATCTGTTCATGAGGCTTAGCATCTTTCTATTGGCTATGTTTATTTTTTTAATGTGAACTACCCATTTTTCTACTGTACTATTTTTCTTTTCTTATTTATATAAACTCTTTGTAAATAAGCCCTTTGATACATGTATTGCAATTTCCCCTTTTTTTACAAAGCAGTTTTTTATATTTATGTGATATTTCATCTTTTCCTGTCATGGTTTCTAGCAGTGCTTCCATGTTTGTTCCTACTTAGGTTCTTTCAAGGCCGAGACTACAAATTGATTCTCTGATGTTTTTTCTCTTTGTACTTTCATGGTTTCACTTTTTAATATTTAAATCTTCAATCCAATTGGAATTTATTTTGATGAGAGGAATGAGATAGGGATCTAGCTTTATTTTTTCCTGAAAACCCGATCGGTCATTATTTTTGAGTGAATTATCCATCTTGATATACAATGCCACTTTTATCCTATGCTAAATCCTCCAGTATATTCTGGACTTTTCTCCATTGTTACACTGATTTGCCTATTTCTTCTCCAGTTCCAAGATGCTTACAGTTGATTCCTTGATTACTATTTTTCAGAAATATTCAGAAATATTCAGAAGAATATTTATTCTTCTAGGTCAGGGTTTATCAACAGCAGCACTATTGGCATTTTGGGCTAGATAATTCTTTATTGTCGGGGGCTGTCTTGTGCATCATAGGATGTTTAGCAGCATCCCTGGCCTCTACCCACTAGATGTCAGTGGCACACCCTAGTTATGACAACCAAAACTACAGACCTTGCCAACTGTTCCCTGGGTTGTGGGGAGGGCGAAATCACCCCCCAATTGAGAACCACCATTTTAGATAAACCCAGTATCATTTTATCAGTATATCCACATTCAAATTCCCACTGATATTTAATTGGAATGAAAATAAGTTCATAAAATAAATTACACATCTTTTTATATTTAATATAAAATACTTATTAAATTTAATCTTTAGTATATTTAATCTTTCTATCCAAGAACCATGTATATCCTTCTACTTATTTATATCTTAATTTGTGTCCTTCAGAAGAGTTTTCAGATTTTTTTAATATAGGCTCATACTTTAAGTTTATTTCTAGGTATTTTACCTTTCTTATTCCTTCATAAATAAGATCATTCCTTACTTTATTATCTTTTCTAACTAGTCATTGATAAAAAAGCTATTGATATTTTATATTCTACAACTAGCCACACTTTGTACACTTATTGTATTTAATAGATATTCAGAACATGCTAAGTTTTTTCTAATGATATCATTTCAGGAAATTCTAAGCATTTTTTTAAGCATATAATGTTTTTATGTGCATAAAATCATCATTTTGTTTCATTTCCAAAATATAGTTATAGCTCTCCTATCTTGCTGCTGTGATTAACACTTGCAGAAGAATTTATTTTTTTTATTTTTTAAAATCAATTAATTATTTTAATTAGAATGATTAAAAAAATTTTTTTCTCCATCTACCTCCCCTCTTCCCCTTCCCCTCTACCCTCTGGTAACCACTAGTCCATTGTCCATGTCCATGAGTCTCTGTCCTGTTTGTCCTGTTCATTCGTTGCTTTTAGGTTTATATCTCACATATATGTGATACCATGTTATTTTCAACTTTTTCTGTCTGACTTATTTCGCTTAGTATGATTATTTCAAGGTCCATCCATGTTGTTGCAAATGGCAATATTTCATCTCTTCTTATGGCTGAGTAATATTCCATTGTATACATGTACCATAGCTTCTTTAGCCAATCATCTTTCGTAGGACACTTCAGTTGCTTCTATGTCCTGGTTACAGAAGAATTTAAATGACAGTGGTGACAGCAGATAAACTTGAATCATTCTCAATTTTAATAGGACTATTTCTAAGATTTCACAATTGAGCATAAAGCTTCTTTGAGATACATATATTTTATATCACTAAAGAAGTATCCATACGTTTATAGTCTACCAAGTTTGTTTTTAAATCAGAAAAAATGCTAATTTTGTCAAATGCATCTTCCATCTCTACTGAGATGACTACATGGTTTTTCTTACTTAGTCTATTAATTTTGTATGATAGATTTTATATATGTGTGTGTGTGTGTGTGTTTGTGTGTGTGTGTGTGTGTGTGTATACACCTAGACTTCCTAATATTAAGCCATTCTTGGATGACTTGGTTGTGAGATGCACTACTGTTCTTTCGATTTCTTGTTGAATTCTATTTGCTAATATTTTGATCTTACTTTTTTTACGTCAATCTTTGAGAGTGAGATCATTCTGTCATATTCTTAGAGCTTTTTAAACTTTTGGAATTAGTGTTAGGCTGGCTTGATTAAAAATAACTTGTACTTTCATTTGTTGTATTTTAAAACCAAATATGTGTATTTTGTATGAAACTAGTCTTTAAAATAGTAAAACCATTGTATAGAAACACAAAGCCATTCCCCCTACATCCTAAAAAAAAAAAAAAAAGCCACATATACTCTTCAGAGATTCAACTTTTTGAAAACCAAATAAATTAAAATACGCCTTTGGAAAGCTAATCTGGGTAGTAATAGTTAATGTAAAGAGTAAAAAAATCATAAGTATACTACTATTCAACCCTATATTATTATAAATTAATAATGACGTATTTCGGCTATTTTCTCATCTTAGATAATTTAGCAATACACGGAGAACGTCATTGTAAGTCTTGGACTGTGGAAAACTTAGCTTTTTTGTTTACGTGCTCAAAAGAAAATAAAATCTATTCTTTGATGTTTTAAGTTTGATGCTCTGAACTCTAATATAATGGTTTGTTTTTTAAAAAAAAAAACGTTTTCTGTTTCTTAAAAAAATAATAATACTGAGAAAGTTCACAGTCCCAGTGGCTACTGCCACCTAAGGGACTCAGAACAGTCTTTATATGCAGCTCGTCTCAGTTTTCCATAAAATGTTGTATGCCCACCTCTGCAAGGGACCTACAGGGTTCATTCATTCATCTAATGTATGTTACACCATGGCAACCCCAGAACATATACCACCTTGACTGGACTTCACAGACACAGGGTGACAGATGGACAACTAGAAGGATGGTGGGAACCACGGCACTCCTCATTACCTTTTTATTTCTCATCTGTTTCCCCACTAGATGTAAACTCCTTGTAGGCAGGATATCGTTACCTAAAACAGTTCCTGGCCCAGAGTAAATGCTCAATACATATCTGATGAAGGGAAAGGATGCATCAATCACTGACATCGATCACGGCCAAGATGAATGACCTGCCTGGGTCCCTCCTACCTGGGTTGCTCCTCAAGCGGCTCTCAGAGAACTCAGAGATGGCTCCGGCTGTTGAAGTCTTTTTCAGTCGAACTACACCAGAAGCAATGGTACTTCCTGGTTTGTTGAGCATGTCCTCACTACTGGCCCTCTTGAGCTAAGAGAGAGGTAGAGGGAAAGA